>NC_140958.1:101156552-101727757 GCF_014529385.1 Adiantum capillus-veneris
CGTCAGTGAGTACCTTGACAAGCTCTATGCGCTTGTCCTCTAGCACCTCTCGTATGAAGTGATACCTCACCTCAATGTGCTTTGTCTTCGCATGGAAGACAGGATTCCGTGCCAACGCTATGGCACTCTGGCTATCACAGTGTAGAATCGGAGCATCACCAGCCATACCAAGATCTCCCACTAGTCGTGAGAGCCATACGGCCTCCTTGGCAGCCTCAGTGGCAGCCATATATTCAGCCTCTGTAGTGCTCAAAGCAACGCATGGATGTAAACGTGATGCCCACGAAACCGGTCCACCTGCAACTGTGAACACATAGCCGCTAGTAGACTTCCTCGAGTCCACTGACCTTGCATAGTCTGAATCTGTATATCCGCAAACATACATATCCTTCTCACCATAACATAGGGACAACTTTGAAGTCCCTCTCAAGTATCTGAGAATACCTCTCACTGCATCCCAATGACGCTTGCCCGGGTTAGACATGTACCTGCTAACCACACCAACTGCATGAGCAAGATCTGGACGCGTAGCCACCATGGCATATATCAAGGAACCAACAACTGACTCATAGGGAATCTGAGACATCTCTGTAGTCTCCAAATCTGTCTGAGGGCAGTCATCATGGCTGAGTTTTACATATGGAGGCAACGGGGTACTAATGGCCTTTCCCCCTTCCATATGAAAACGCTCAAGCACCTTGTCAATGTACTCTTTCTGACTAAGAAAGAGCATCTTGCGAGAACGATCACGAGTGATCCGCATACCCAAAATATGACTGGCATCCCCAAGATCCTTCATGGCAAAGGTCTCATGTAGCCTATGTTTCAAGGCATCCACATCAGAAATACACTTCCCTGCGATCAGCATGTCATCCACATACAAAACCAAAACAATAAGACTACCATCTGCAGCCTTGCGAGTATAGAGGCATGGGTCCTCATAACTGCGTACATAACCCAATGAACTCATGAATGCATCAAACTTACGATACCATTCACGAGATGATTGCTTCAGCCCATACAAGGTCTTAAGAAGCCGGCATACCATCTTCTTTGAACCATGAATAACAAACCCACTTGGTTGCTCCATGTACAAATCCTCGTGCAAGTCCGAATGTAAGAAAGCTGTCTTTACATCCATTTGCTTCAACTCCATGTCTTCTGTAGCTACCAAGGCAAACAACATACGCAAAGTAGACATCTTCACCACTGGGGAGAAGATCTCGTCAAAATCAATGCCCTTCTGTTGCTTGAATCCTTTAGCCACAAGCCTTGCTTTGTACCTAGGCTTTGCATCCATTGAACACAATTTTATCTTGTAAACCCACTTGCATGGTAGTGCCTTCTTACCCTTTGGCAAAGGAGTAAGCTCCCACGTTTCATTTTGGATCAACGAATCCATCTCTGACTGCATAGCCTGCTCCCACTTGAGCTTGTCAACACTAGACATGGCCTCATCATAACATGATGGCTGCCCGCAATCAGTCAACAATGCATAATCCATAGAAGGCACAAAACGTTGAGGTTGTCTTGCACGCCGCTCTGAACGCCTCAAAGACTGTGCAGGAGGTGCATCTGGCTGTCCCACATCTACATGATCTCCCAACAAGGGCTGATCTGGCTGTCCCACATCTACATGATCTCCCAACAAGGGCTGATCTCCCACTTGAGGGTTAATGGGCTGCCCACGAGCAGCCATGGGACCATCATACCAATGACCATCCTCCTCAAATATCACACGCCGAACCTCAACCGTTCGCGGTGATGCTCTATACATAGAGTCCTCGTGAAAAATAACATCATGGCTGCGCACAATCTTCCTGTCAATAGGATCCCACAATCGATAACCCATCTCACCAGAGCTACCATAACCCAAGAAGATACATCTCTTGCTCTTTGGATCCAATTTGCTGCGTTTTGCCTTAGGTACATGTACATAAGCTTCACAGCCAAAAACACGAAGGTGACCATACAAAGGTGGCAAACCTGTCCATACCTCTTCAGGCACTTTGAAGCCCAAAGGAACACTAGGTGAACGATTTATCAAATGCACAGAAGTGGCAAAAGCTTCAGCCCAAAATCCATTTGACAAACCAGCCATAGAAAGCATACTACGGACTTTTTCCTGTATAGTCTTGTTCATGCGCTCTGCCACACCATTTTGAGGAGGTGTATAGGGAGCACTAAGCTCGCGCCGTATACCCTTCTCAACACATAATGTTGTGAAAGCATGAGACATAAATTCACCCCCATTGTCCGTACGTAAGCACTTCAACTTACAACCTGATTGGTTCTCAACAAGAGCCAACCATTGCTTAAATATATCAAACACCATATCCTTCTTACGAATGGGGTATGCCCATACCTTCCTGCTAGTATCATCAATGAACGTAACAAAGTACATAGCACCTCCAAGAGAAGCATTGGGCATCGGCCCACATACATCACTATGCACCAAAGCTAGCTTTTCCAAAGATCTGTGTGGAACACTTTTCTTATGAGAAGACCGAGCATGTCGACCATAAAGGCAATGCTCACAAAACTCAAAACCACCAAAATCTGAAACGGGAATGTAATCCGCACGTGCCAACAACTTCAAACCTTTCAGTGACATATGCCCCAAACGCTGATCCCATAAAGAAGCAGGAGGTTGCTCAGTGATCCCCACAATGTGATCAGCCACACTAGCTACACAAAGGGAATACAACGTATTCCTCTTAGCACCTTTAACCAAAACAAGGCTACCCTTAGTGAGCTTCCAACCTCCATCACCAAAAGATACATTGAAACCAAGTGAATCCAACTGACCCACGCTAATCAAACTTTTTGCAAGAGCCGGCACATGATGCACACGCTGCAAGACAAACATAGTAGAGTTTGGCATAGCCAAATGAGTATTTCCAATGCCATGAATCTGCATAGAACGCCCATCGGCAATCCTGACAGTACCTGTGCTCGAAGCATCATAGTCATGAAACCACGACCTATGAGGTGTAACGTGAAAAGAAGCACCACTGTCAATGACCCAATCCATAGGCATACTACTCTCATGAGTGAGAAGAAAAGCGTCATCAAAATAGGATGCAAGCAACACATCACCAAGCTCTTCACTAGTAGCACTAGTCGCAGCACATACATGGTCATCTTGAGAGCTACACTCTCCCTGTGTTGCATTTAACTCCTCAATCTTGACATTGGACTTAGGCTTGTCCTTAGCATCATGGTCTTTGTTCTTACCATCTCCATTTTCCCTTTTCCACTTGTAGCAATCCTTTTTGAAATGGCCTTTTCTACCACAATGAAAACATTCCACATCCTTTTTACTTGTGCCTGCACGGGACTTGCTTCTAGATTTACCCCTGTTGGACTTATACTTGTCCATAGTCCTGCCTCTGACAACCATTGCACTAGAAGACTTACTACTTGCATTATTCTTTCGATTAATCTCTTCCGTGAGAAGACTAGACTCCACATTAGTACTTGTCAACTCATCCGCAGGAACCGAGTTACTTATGGCTGTCCTAAATGTGTCCCATGACTCAGGCAACGTGACAAGTAAAAACATGGCTTTTACATTGTCCTCAAACGTAATTTTCTGCGTAGCAAGTTGGCTGAAAATTGTATTGAACTCATTCAAATACGCATTCATGGAAGCACCTTCCTCCATTCGCAAATTAATAATCTTTTTAATCCAATACACCATAGAAGCAGCCGAATGCTTATCATACATATCGCAAATCCGCTGCCATAGCTCATAAGCTCCACCCTGTGCATCTTTCACATTGTAATAAACAGACTTTGAAAGGGAAAGCCTAATGGTAGACCTGCACATCTCATCCAACTCCTCCCAATCATCCCTCTCCATGTTCTCTGGCTTAACTCCCTGCAACTTTAGAGGTCGAATCTGTTTCTTCTGCACCAAGACATCCCAAATCTGATCTTTCCAATATGAGAAGCTAGCACCATCCAACTTCTCAATATTGAAAACTGTGTCCTCTTTAGTGCCCATTACAACAAGAATGCAACAATGAGAAACCTGTAACCAACCAACAAACTGCCACAACAAAGTAGTGTTGCAAATCTGACAACACCTGCTGCTCAATCAAAGAGCAAACGCATAGAGTATAAATCAGCCCATAATATGGTCAAAAAATGTACGTAGAAATCCACAAACAAATGCATAAACCCGTGACACGTGTAACTCAACCGGCCTAGGCAAACCGTGCCACAAAATGCATCAACAATGAGCTGTCATAGAGGCATAAACATACTCCATGTCTGAATAACCACAATAGAGACATAAGCTGACCAAGCTTACACAAATCCGTGAGCATAAATGGATCCAAGTGAGCATATAACCAATGCACAAGCTCAACGAAGTCCAATCTCTATTGTCAACCAAGTACCTGTCCGTACTCAAACCGCAACACTGCAAGCAAGAGCAAACCCGCTCTATGTATAAGTGAACCAAATCTCCACAATATCATGCATAAAGAGTGTCTGTCAAACTCCCATATCCACATCCATCAACATACATAGATGATGTAAACCTGTAGCTCAAGAACACGCATAAACAGACTGCCCAGAAGAGTAGAAGCTCCCACTCAAACCACAACCATATACATGGCTGTCCGACAGTCAAAATACATGTTTTGTAACCACAGAAGAAACCTGTATCCAAAGCTCCCTGTAACTTGTAACATGTACACGTACCTGTACCTGTACCTGCACCTGTACTTGTACCTGTAGTCGAAGAAGACAATGTCGCTAAACTCCCACTCTATCTGTGTGTATGAGGCCACTCCAAGAAGAGGCTACACACTCTCAAATGAGCTGTGGGTTCACGTAAGTGGAAGACACTACAACAATGGCACTTGTAATGGCTATGGAAGCTCTGGCAGCAGAAAACTACCAAAGAGAGCTGAAAAACGCAGCTCCTAGTCTGTAGCTCGGATGGGATTTCTAATGGCACGAATGGCTCCGAAAGGGGGGTTAAACCGCAGGACACCTGTTGAAAATACTCGAAGAGTGCTGAACCTTCCAATGCCAAGCTCCGAAAAACCTTCTGCTCTTTAGAAATGCGCGCGTGCGCGAAACCGAAAAACAACAATGAAATAGCAGCAAGTTTCAACACACTCAACAATGATGATGAAGCTCTCAATGCTCTCACTACCAAGCTCTGATACCACTTGTTGGGATCGGAGAGCACACACACAGAGAGCCAGCACGAAGAAGGAGATAGACACAGTGTGTGGCGGGGCGGTACTCACACTACAATGTGTAGTTTTGAGTATAGTTATTATGAATGAGTAAATGAATGGCTGTACATGGGCGGCTGAACAACGGGCAGCCGGGCACACGGGCCTTTAACCCAACAATTATCTCACGCTTTTCCTTGGATTGAAATAGTATGTTGAGTTTGGATTGAAGAGGGTCATTGCAAAAGGGGATGTGTCGCTAGCCATGAATGAGTTGCTTGGTTTGTGGAATGTTAAGAAAGACAATTTGAAGAAGTGGTTTTATGGCAGCAAGAAGCTTTTGTATGTTGAGAAGATACACTTTAAGTATGTTCCTTGTGAACATAATAAAGAAGTTGATGAGCTAGCTAGGGACAAGCTGGAGCTCCTTTAAAAGTCAAGGAAGCCTTGTGTGCAGGAAGGGAATCATTGCAAGATGTAGAATTATTTCTTGGTAAAGGGAAATGTCCAGAGGGCATGTCCAAGGTTTGGTGTAAGAGAATAGTTGACAAAGCAATAAACTACAGATTGGTGGGTGAGAATCTCATGTTTTATGGTAGAGATAGCATTATGATAAAAGTGTCGTACAAAGAAGAAATAGGATTGATTTTGAAGCACTACAATGAAGAAACAAGCCATCAATGTAAGGATTAGGTTGTCTTTTTTATTTTGAGAGTGGACTATTGTCGGCCCTCTATGATGAGAAATGCTTATTTTTGGTGCAAGTCATGCCATGAATGCTAAGTATTTGCAAACCAAAAGCTTTTGACTAAGCCTCAAAAAGCTATAATGTCTTTTGATGCATTTGCAAAATGGGGAGTGGATGTTGTAGGTCCAATTCCAAGGACCAATAATAGCAAAAAGTATATCCTTGTGGTTGTGAACTATTTAACAAAATGGGTGGAAGCAAGAGCGGTAAAAGATGTAATCGCAAGAAGAGTGGCCTCTTTTCTGTATGAACAGGTTCAAACCTTTCAGTGACATATGCCCCAAACGCTGATCCCATAAAGAAGCAGGAGGTTGCTCAGTGATCCCCACAATGTGATCAGCCACACTAGCTACACAAAGGGAATACAACGTATTCCTCTTAGCACCTTTAACCAAAACAAGGCTACCCTTAGTGAGCTTCCAACCTCCATCACCAAAAGATACATTGAAACCAAGTGATCCTTGACCAAGGTTCATGGAAAAACGTGTGGGTGCTCTCATGGAGAAATTGAAAGTTCAACATAGACCTTTTCCTCCGTACTACCCACAATGTAATGGGCTGGTTGAAAACTCCAATGGTCAAATTGTATAGATTCTATAAAAGTATGCTAGGGAGCATCCTAAAAAGTGGAACTTGGACCTGAAAAAGTGTTTATGGGCTTACAAAACTGCGTATAGAGTGTCAACACATTTTATGCCGTATGAGCTTGTTTATGGAAAGGAAGGACTTATGCCCATACAAGTACAACTGGATGCTTTGAAGTTGTTTTCTAGAATGCAAGGTGCACAAAATGACAAGATTTAGGAAATAATTCTTGCTCTAGAGTTGTTGCAAAGAATAGAGAGAAAGCCGCTGATTATTATCTTTAACAAGCAGAGATAAGGATGAAGAAAATGAATAAGAGACTGCCAGAAAAAGAAATTAAAGAGGGAGATCTGGTGATGAAGTATGACTCTTGCTTGGATTTCACTTTTCAAAAGAATTTGAGGGACAAATTCTTGGGTCCATACAAAGTGAAGCATGTATTTTTTAATGGCACATATGACTTGGGAAGGCTCTCTCTATAAGGTGGACAATAATGATAGACCGCTTTTGGCATGTACAAAGTAGCACATATATGCATGGTATTATGTAAAAAAGGATGTAAATGCATTCATTTGGGAGCGTTGCAAAATGGTTCAAGTTTTAAAAAAGATGTGACATGTAGAAATTGTAAATAGTCATACTTACGTTCTGACAATCCGACACACTTGCATGCATGGACAGGGTGTCAACACCTTAGGTATGGTTTCAGGTGGCTTCTTTTGGTTCTAGGGAATGTGTTTGATATTTCTAAAAGGTAAATATTTCAAGTGGGAGGTGTGGGAACCCTCGACCCACTTGAGAAGTTTGACACATGCAATAAATGTCTATTTACGATGCCTACTATGCGTGCCCCGTCCTAGAAGTGGTAAAAAATGGTATGTGAGCATGTGGAAATAATATTTGGGTTTTAAGGACCAAGACTAAAATAATTGGTGTATTTTGGAGTCCGTTTGGTATTTTTCTCGTGAACAATGCTCGTCGGGGGTCAAAATTGGCCAAAATTGGGACCAAAAAGGTCATAAAATAGCCAAAAATGATGTGAAAAGGCTTTAAGCTGCCACATCACTCATGGTTCCGTGAGTTCTCATGCTGGAGGAGAACTTTTTAAGCCAAGACTGATCACTTTCACCTCTCTGTGTGTGGGAGGAAGCAGGGTTCCTACAGGTGCTCTAATGTAGTCCCATCACGTTCGCATCCTATGTTCAAGTGTGTGGAGGAGTGAATGAGAGCTTTTTCTCTTCCATTTTTCACTTGGGAGATTCTATGGAAGTTCTGAGGTTTCCATGGATGTGTTTGTGTGAGGATTTGAGGGAAGAAGGTGCGGCTTTCTGCAAGACTATGTGACCCTGTATTGGTGCCACTATGGTTGAGGCTACTCCAAAGAGTCCAAAAGATTGGAGTTTGATTAATCATTTGCAATGGTTTGAGAGAGGTATTTTGTGGCTGAAATAGTTGAGCTTTTTATGGTTTTTCTTTGTATATTTTGGTCACATCAAGTGTTGATCAACTCGACTCACCTAGTAGTATCTATGGGCAGGCAAGGGCTTGAAGGTCGAGGTGTTTGGAGTTTGAATAGCGGTTTTGTGGAGAATTTTCATTGAGCTCTTGAGTGGTGGTGTGTGTGGGATGGAATTTAAGTAAATCCTTGTGTTGTGTTGAGTTGTTTGGGTTTGTGAGTGTGTGCGCGATGTCCTAATTTGCTCCATCAAACAACAGCTTCAAGCGGCAAGAGTGATCCAAGTACCGAGTGCCACTATTCAATGACCCACTAATGCTTCTTTCCCTTGGTTTCGTCTTTGCAAGACAAATGCACTCAAGAGACTTGAATTGCAGAATGACCTTGGCTGGAGGCTTGATAGGATTTGGGTTATGCTTAGTGTGCACAATAGAGGGCACCCTACTGTAGCTAATTTGTGTTGCCACTTTGCTAATCCCTCTAGTTAAGCATTCCTCCCGTTAGCTATGCAACTCTTGCCTTGTCCATGGCAGCCTAGCTATTGCCGCTTTCTATTCAATGTCGAGCCCTTGATACCCCCATTGAAGATTTCCAGCTTTGGCGTTTGTGTGTGTGTGTGTGTGTGTGTGTGTATGTGTGCACGCCCGCGTGCACTCTCACGGCATCTCACCTTCAATTACGATATCCACAACGAAAGTCTTCTTCGAGATTTTTATGTTAGCAATGCTCATGGAACAACCATTGCAGGGGTCGAATGTCCGAGAGGAAGCTGAAGAGATGGACTCTCTCTCTCTCTCTCTCTCTCTCTCTCTCTCTCTCTAGAATGCTTTTGTTTCCTTTCTGTCGACGAAACAGGTGCCACCTTTGTCAGCCTTAGGTCTCGTACCATCATGCGGTGTGTTTTTCCAACACCACTACTCTCCCTCCCCGGAAGAAAGAATATTTCCCTTTCTCCCTCATGGCCTTGATCTCTAGCATCAACTCTTGCATATGTGCTACTCGTGTTAGAATGAGGTCATCACCCGAAAGTATCCCAATTTTCTTGAGTGTTGGTCTCTTCTTTAGGACTTTCCTTGGGTCTTCCTTTCTAATCACTTCCCTTCTTGCCAACTCTCCAAGCACCTGTGGGCTTGAGCCTAGTGTATTTTAACTGCCTGAAATTGCAAAATCCCGGCTAGGTTATAAGCTTGACTATAAGAAAATAGAGAAAAAATTTACAAGTTTTAGTGTAACATGCTTCAAATTTTGACATAAAACGGAAAACGTTTGAAAGGTGCCATTATTTTTTTTCGGTTTGGCAAAATGTGTTTGGCAAGCCCGGGTTCTAGTGTAAATATTAGTAAATGCTTCAAATTTTGACCTATAAACCAAATCTTTTTGAAGGGTGCCCTTACTTTTTAGGAAAAATATATTTTGCATGCCCTTTATCCAGGGCCCAAGAGAGCCCTTATTTTTTTTGATTGGGAAAAATGTTTTTGGTAGGCCCTCTGTTCGGTGGCTCTGTTTAGAGCCAGTTGAAAAACAAAATCGTTCGGTTGAAGGGAGGGGGAGAAGGAGAAAATTCACTTGGGAATTTAAAAAAAACAGAGCT
Organism: Adiantum capillus-veneris; assembly: GCF_014529385.1. NCBI lineage: Eukaryota > Viridiplantae > Streptophyta > Polypodiopsida > Polypodiales > Pteridaceae > Adiantum > Adiantum capillus-veneris. The sequence goes on from NC_140958.1 coordinate 101,166,131, forward strand.
AAATTGCTAAAAATGCCCATTATTTTGCAAAATTTCCTCTTTGAATCTACCCTTAAGGGATTTTTCTATATTTGTGAAATTGAACGCTCGGCAGGCCCGCTTCAAATTTTGACCTTAAAACCCAAACAAAAAGTTTGGAAAACGTGCTCCCACCATGGCTGTCGGCCTTCGTCAATCACCATGCGTGGTCGCCCATTATTTTAGGTAATGGTCGTTGCACGACCATTCTCGACTGTCAATGGTCGTGGGGACTGGGGCTAGACATAGACACTATGGAGGCTAAAATTACACTGCAGGACTACAATACAGGCGAGATTACGGCAGCTGAGATGGCAACACACCTGAGCGCATTCCACCAGTTTATTGAAGAGTGCTATAGTTGCATTCTGCCTGCTGCTGACGTGCTTGAAATCTAACGGTGCATGCAAGAATCCTGGCAAGGAATTGACTGTGGATGAAGGGTCAGGATCTTTAGCCCCACAAACCACGACCTTGACAAGTAGGGAATGGTGATTTAACGACCATTCCCCATAATATTGATGACCCCATGGCGATCGACGGAGGCCAGGAGCCATGGTGGGAGTCCATATTATGGGAATGGTCATTAAATGACCATTTCCAATTGTCAAGGTCCATGGGAGACGGGCCAAGTACTGGTCTCTGATCGGATCGAAGGTAAAGTACAGTCAGGCTGAGGATAGATTTGGAGCGCTCCTCCAGCATGGCAGGAGGGCGTCCGTTGCCACCTCAGTAGTAGCCGGCCTTGCTAGCATGGCTAAAAGTGTTACCTGCCCCACCGGACTTCTCAATGCCCATGTTGTTTTGTACGACCTCCAAAAACGAGCACTCCCTGCTTCATAGTACGTATAACCTCAAAAAGCTTGCAACTTGATTCCGGTGCACTATCCTGCACACAATTTGGTGGCCCATTCTTCCTTTAGCCGTCAAAGGTGATGGTTGCCTGTTCTGCAAGGAGTCACCTGCTACTACAACAGGTCCTTCATTGGCGAAATGTGCGCCCCAATGTTTCGTGCACTAAGGTGTGAGGCTGGCACAAGCATTTTAATTCCGACTGTTGATGGGTCACGCTCCCAGAGCCTAAGATGGCCGAGAATGGGCCCTAGTCGACCCATTCTGCACAGCAACAGGCTCTCGGGTGCTGCCGGTCGTCTAGGCTTGCAAATAGGCCTCCCTGGGCCCATTCCCTATACCATCACGGTCACTGGGGCATTGATTCCACCTTAGCCAGCAGCTGCACCAAGTCTGCCACCACTTTGAAATTCTTGTTGCTGACGTGTCATCATTTAGAAGGTCTCAAAAATCTCGCTGCTACTTGTCAGAAGGGCAACGACGCGTGATGACCGGAAATAGGCTCTGGTCAGTCCATTCCACAGCACGCTCCCAACTCCCACTGATCGCGTGACCTGTGGAATGGGCCTCCCTCAGCCCATTCCCTACTCCGTCAAGTTCCAAGGTCGCCAGACAGGACATCTGCGCCACTTATCTAGTAGCCATTCAATCCCGTAATTTTTGCCGATGCCCGTGAGATGTCAGACACATGAGCACTCGTAATCTGCATGGCAGTAATTGCCAATGATTGTATTTCACGTCAGCATGCAGAATAACGAGGTCTAGCTGCGCTGCAGGTGTGTACAACACCCTCAGCATGCAAAATAACGAGTTGTGGGTGCACTGCAGAACTATTCGACAACTCAGCATCCAGAATAATGCACAGCGCTGCACGACTGTATATCACTATAAGTTTTAGACATATTCTCACATGAAAAAATCGAGTGAGAATATGGGTTTTGTTAGTCTGCAATAGAGATACTGGTTTTCGCACATAGAAATGACGATTTTTTCACTGCTTTTTACATGTGCTAATATTTCGCAAGCAAGGAAAAGAGCAGTAGCGCTTAAAAAGGAGCAATGGCGCTGGTGCTACTACTAAAAATGAAGTTTAACGGGTAGAAAATATTTTGACGTGTTCTGGTTTTTTACGCATGAAGGTGTAAAAGAGGGTAGAAAAAAGCCTTTTTTGTCGAAGTAACTAAAGGTCTAAAACTTGTAGTGATATCTCAAGGTATTGTGACCGTGTGCATCACACTTTTGGGAATATTGTTGTTACAAGACACATGTAGTATGCAATACAGGAAAGTTTCCGGCCTATGGCAGGTGAAGAGGAGGTGAGGGAAAGGGCACGAAAGCAAGCTCCAAACAGATCAAGAGGAAGAGAGTGAACGAGCTCACGGGGAGAGAAGGACATACGAGCTGCAGCCTGCAAGAGTCTCAAGGGTGATCAGAGTGCGAAAGACGGTCTAAAGGGAGCAGTGTTTGGAAAAATCAATTTCACAAACATACAAAATTCCCTTTAGAGTAGATCCAAAAAGGAGGAAAGCTATAATGTAGTCAATGCACAATGTCCGCTAGATCAAGTTAGCCCCTGCAAATGAGGTTGTTAACCAAGTTATACAAATTATGTTGGACATGGGTTGGGGTGGCATTTCCCACTCATCTAGCAAGCATCAAACGGTACATCCTTAGTGTGTTAGAGCAGTACAATAGGTAGACGTGTTGCGGTACTTCCGCCAAAGATGGAACTAAAGGACAGTCGTGAATGTAGGTTGCAACTGTGCACCGTCCATTTGACTGCTATTCCTCAACGTAATCTGCACCAATAGTCGTTGGATATCCGACACATTAGCATCCATCATATAAAAATAGCGTGCATCAACCTCCTTAGCTCAACCTACAGCACGTTAGCAGTCAGAATTGCACCAGCTATGACCACCTCAGCTATCGGAATGGATCTCTTCTGTGAGCGTGCCACCTCAACGCCCAGAACGGAGACAGTCTGCAGTGCGTGTGTGACCTACTTTGTGCTGGTTCCCCTCCCTACTTTGTGCTGGTTCCCCTCTTGCCGACTCTTGACGGGAGGGAAAGGTCCTCAAGCGACCTTTCCTCCATAATGCATGCTCCCAACCTGGCTCCCGTCGGTCGCTAGCTAGTCACATGCATTATAGAGCAAGGTCCCTTCAGGACGGGCTTTGGTTAATTATCGGCCAGCTTGCGAACGTGGCAAGGTGGCGACCTTTCCCCAGTGGCGTCAACTATCCACGCTGGCCTGTTTCACGCCGAGTGCCCCACGCTGTTTCCCGGGGAGTGCCCCACGCTCAGGCAGCGCGTGGAAATGTGGTCCCAGGCGACTCAGCTGCATTCAACGTGCCACTGCTGTGCCAAGCAGTTATTCTCTCTCTCTCTCTCTCTCTCTCTCTCTCTCTCTCTTTCTCTCTCTACTCATCTGCATTCAAGGCCCTGCGAGGCAGCTCTCTCTCTCTCTCTCTCTCTCTCTCTCTCTCGCTTAGTGCAAAGTGCGGGGCAGGAGTTACTCTCGCTTACTTTGTAGTCCACAGGCTTGGCCTTGCATTGCATTCAAATGGAAACCTAAGCCGAGAGACGAGGGCGAGGAGAATTGCAACCGGCATTGCAGGATAACGACGATGAGCCTCCAGTAGCAAAGTTCGGGTCGCGTGGAAATGTGGTCCCAGGCGACTCAGCTGCATTCAACGTGCCACTGCTGTGCCAAGCAGTTATTCTCTCTCTCTCTCTCTCTCTCTATTCATCTGCATTCGAGGCACTGCGAGGCAGCGTTCTCTCTCTCTCTCTCTCTCTCTCTCTCTCTCTTTCTTGCTTAGTGCAAAGTGCGGGGCAGGAGTTACTCTCGCTTACTTTGCAGTCCGCAGGCTTGGCCTTGCATTTCATTCAAATGGAAACCAAAGCCGAGAGTCGACGAGGGCGAGGAGAATTGCAACCGGCATTGCAGGATAACGACGATGAGCCTCCAGTAGCAAAGTTCGGGTCGCGTGGAAATGTGGTCCCAGGCGACTCAGCTGCATTCAACGTGCCACTGCTGTGCCAAGCAGTTATTCTCTCTCTCTCTCTCTCTCTCTCTCTCTTTCTTGCTTAGTGCAAAGTGCGGGGCAGGAGTTACTCTCGCTTACTTTGCAGTCCGCAGGCTTGGCCTTGCATTTCATTCAAATGGAAACCAAAGCCGAGAGTCGACGAGGGCGAGGAGAATTGCAACCGGCATTGCAGGATAACGAAGATGAGCCTCCAGTAGCAAAGTTCGGGTCGCGTGGAAATGTGGTCCCAGGCGACTCAGCTGCATTCAACGTGCCACTGCTGTGCCAAGCAGTTATTCTCTCTCTCTCTCTCTCTCTCTCTCTCTCTTTCTTGCTTAGTGCAAAGTGCGGGGCAGGAGTTACTCTCGCTTACTTTGCAGTCCGCAGGCTTGGCCTTGCATTTCATTCAAATGGAAACCAAAGCCGAGAGTCGACGAGGGCGAGGAGAATTGCAACCGGCATTGCAGGATAACGACGATGAGCCTCCAGTAGCAAAGTTCGGGTCGCCTGCTAGCTTCGACACACGTGAAACAGGCCACTGGGTAAGGACTCTCTCTCTCTCTCACTCTCTCTCTCTCTCTCTCTGTGCAGAGCGGTGTATATAGAGCTTGAGTGGCGGGGAACTGGAACTGCAGGCCGACTCGGCTGTCTTGAACACTCTCTCTCTCTCTCTCTCTCTCTCGCTCGTGGAGGCGAGTACTTCAGTATGGCCAAGATGTGTGCATTTTCCACGGTCGCCGGGGCTGGGTGGAAGCAAGGCGTCTTTGGCACACCAGATGGAATAGTGGCTGAGCAACAGAATTAGGAATTCTGTATTAATTTTACCTTTGATTAATCTTCCGATTTTAAAACGAAGGCTGAGCAACAGAATTAGGAATTTTATATTAATTTTTTCTTTAATTTGTCTTACGATTTTAAAATGAAGCTGGATTGAGATTGTGACTTTGCAGTTGTTGTCTGTGAGTTTGAGATTAGTTCACACGGACATGCGTTCCGCGCATGTACACGCGGGGACACACAAACACACAATAAACAAACATGCTGGATATTGCAAGGTGCTCAGTTAGCCATGACTCGATACCCTTGATGTGGTTCCATTCGGGGCTCCCACAACGCCCCCATTGACTTGTGTACACCACCGGCCTTCAGAAGCCATGAACAACCAATTGATCTTTGCACACCAACCCCTGGGAAGCCACACATTATACCGGGAGATTTGGCAATGACAAAGTCAATGCTCATAAGCAATGGGAAGATCATTGTCTTTGGAGCTAACAATAATGCCATTGAACGATGCTCACCGGCACAAGGAGGTGCTATTGGTAGTCTGCAAGCACGAAAGGTAATTCTTGCTGTAAATTAACTTCAATAGTTGGATAAAAGTTATACTTATCGCTTGATCATGCTTTCATTTTGGTAGGTGATCGCATCAAGGAGCCCAAAGACCCTTAGGCGTTCTGCTCGCCAAAAAGTGGAAGGACCATGATGCCTCTTCTATTGCTATCCCCAGGCATTCCGAGAGGTTGAGGGCAAAGATCAAACAAGATCCCATTTTGTTTTAGAGCCCTCTTTTGCAATATTGTGTTGAGTAGTTTTATTGTATGCAATCCTTGTTGTAACACTTCAAATTTTTAACAAAGCAAGGTCTTCATTGGCTATTGGTTGTTTATGTGACAATCCCTCTTTTCTCAACCTTTAATCGGGTCTTCATTATATTATGCAACCTTGCTCTTGTCTCACACACACTAAGATTCACACAATGAATGCTAAATTTTGGTCCCCCCCTCCGCCCCCTTTATGTAAATCCCTATCCTCTCTCCCCCTCTTTATATCCCTCTCTAAATCTTCAGTGTGACTACCTCTACTCACACTAAGTATGGCTAGACCATTTCTCAATGAAAATTTTAGAGTCCCTCTCTCACTAGTTACATTAACACCAATTCAATGCCACATGTGATCCCTCTCTCTCTCTCTCTCTCTCTCTCCCCCTCTCTCTCTCTCTCTCTCTCCCTTTCCCCCTCTTTATATATATCCCTCTCTAAATCTTCGGTGTGACTCTCTCTACTCACACTAAGTATGGCTAGACCATTTCTCAATAAAAATTGTAGAGTCCCTCTCTCACTAGTTGCATTAACACCAATTCAATGCCACATGTGAGCCCTCTCTCTCTCTCTCTCTCAAACACTTAAGATGGTAGAGTCACAAGTTGAGATAATGTGCGATTTTGTCAAAATAAGGGAAAAATACAATTTCATGATTGAGTACTTAGGATTCTGTATCCAATGTGTGAGGCGCCTTGTCTTCTTTCGCCGCACGATCATCAAGCTTTTGTTGTATGGAATGTCTCTTTTTTCCCATAGAGGATGTGAATGGGTTAACTACATCTTCCTTGTTGCTTTGTGATGGTCGCCTTCTCCCAAACCTCTTCTCAATAAAAGGTTGTGCTCTCTTCAAAGTGTTACCAAAAGCATCTTGGGTGGCAATGAAACCTGGACTTTGTTGATAGGCATCCTCTTTTTGTGGTTTTAATGCATTCAGTTGAGCAATGCCATTCTTTACGATTGAACAAGCTTCCTCTATCAAGCCATTGTAGTCACGAACAATTGATAAAGCTCTTGAAAGAGATTATCAAGATCCCTTAATCCCTTCACACTGTCAACAATAGGCTGCTCCTCTTGAAATTTTGCCTCATCACTATCAAAGCCAATCTGGTCTCCCATTGTAGCACTTTCTGGGGCATCCTCCTCATCATGTGTTCTAATAGGGAGTGATGGCCTAGCATGGAGATCTTCTACCTGTCTTCCATACATCTTCAAGCACATATCCTTTAAAGACAAAGGAGAGACACTTTATAGAAGCATCACCTTTATTTGGTGTTTGCAAATGATTCCCTTTTCAGACCAAGCACATGTGCAACATGCCCATATGCTCTCGGGGTTGTATACAGTGTGCACTATCTCCGGGTTTGATGCACTTTGTACTAGTGCATGGGAGCGATCCTCCCCAGCTATTATAGACATATGCTCATCGGGAATTTTGATTGCCCTCTCAAAAGAATTTTCCACCAAATTCTCAATTGCATTGTTACGAACAAACTCTTTGTCCTTCATCATTTGAACGTACCAATAAAAAGGAAGAGCCGTGGAGGTTAATTTGTGTAGCAGCCAATCAACTCTTCGTCCAACCATCTTCCTTGAGCTCCCAAGAAATTTAGACTTCAAGACACCATGGTAGGCTTCGATGGCCCCATTTGTATCTTGACCTGAATGTGCATGGGAGTGTCCTGGCTGCACGCACCCACATGTCTACAACCAAATGCACATATGCAATCAAGCCTAGAAAAGAAAATGAAGTGTTTCAACATGACCTAAAGCCACCATACGTACCAATTTTTGAGTGCCAATATGTTTTGAACTACTCAATGAAGGTCTCCTCCGCATGATATTCGAGGAAGAAGGAATCTAGCATGCCTTTAATATGTTTCCGTGTTTCTACCTCTGACGTGCTTGAAGGCCCTCGCATGTGCATGATGACTCCAAGGCTATGAAACACGGAAGCCCTAGTTGTCCATCCCCGTACCTTCCTAACAAGATGCTTGAGCCAACATCGACGCACATGCCACAAGCACAAGTAGATTGGAACATTGAAGACGTGCCTGGTCTCACATTGAAATCAATGAGAAATCAAAGAGAACCAACATTGTGCATTTATGTAAAAGATAGAGGGAGGTGAATACCTAATTGCAGAAATTTATGTCTCTGCATCATCTACCATGAAAGCAGAAGGTTCCCAACATTTATGGTAATCAAGCATAGAATCTCTAAATTGTGATAGCCATGTGGAAGTCACCTCGAACGTGGCACTTGAAGTCAAAACCCAAGCTACGGGCACGCCATTGCAATGGGCATCAAAAACCAAGATAGTATACAAGTGGAACTATAATCGACAAAGGCAATCATTTCATTATCCTAGCAATAAAATACATGCAGGTCAAGAATTGAAGTACATACCTTGTATTTGTTTGTTCCGAATGTGGCATCCATTGCAATAAGGTTGTTATCACCATACATTTTGCACATCTCTTGTGTTGCCATGCCGATTGAATGCCAGGAATGAAATCCTTGCCATGTGCGAGGTCTTGCTCTTGGTAGATGAAAACCATAGCTTCATTCTCAAGGCACCACCGCCTAGTGCTCTCGGCATCGTCCTCGTGCAGTTGAATTGTCTCAACCGCTATCTTTCGTGCTATGTTGAGAATGTCACGTATTGAGAGAAAATCATCTCTTGTGGTAGAATGTAGGGGATCCAATGTAAGTTGATTGTGCAAAGCCTTGATATGTCCATCCAATACCTGTTGAGGAGTGAACCCTTGCCGAAGTAGATTATACACCCATAATCTCTTTTCCTTGGACAACCATGGAGAGAACAAAATTTCAGAACCCTCACCATGACAAACCAAATCATTCTTATCGGTATGATAGGGATGAACATATGAGATGATCACATTGTAGCCGGATAATATTGAAATGGCATTGAAATCCTCTTTTGATGAGACTTTTTGCGTCGCCTTCTAGTTTTCTTGCTTGTGCCATGCTCAATTTGCAATGATGCATCAAGTGCATTGCTAGAATGAGGGGTAGAGGCATGTCTCTCGTCATGTCTCTCGTCATGTGGACCATATGCACACCAAAACCTACAAGTAAGAAGTTGAATTGTTAGACCAATGCTAAAAAACACTTAATTATTGAAAAGATTAAGAGGCAACAAATAATCGTTTTGCACTCACACAATTTTTTCAATCCGTGTATCATAGAGCAGCCTCTTTTTTTGATCCGGACGATGACGATGGTGAGTATACTTTTTGAACACAGTATTATAGCCATCAATTTTACCTTCGCCGTGCACAAAGTCATCAACTCGTGACCATGGGATAATTGCCTGTCGCGTAACCTTGTACTTTGAGCGCTCGCCATGCACGAGTGTCCATTGCAAACGCTAGAATTAAAAGCACCAGACATGGGGATTTGCAAATTCATCCTTGCCATGTGTGTGTGTGTGTGTGTGTGTGTGTGTGTGTGTGTGTGTGTGTGTGTGAGAGAGAGAGAGAGAGAGAGAGAGAGAGAGAGAGAGAGAGAGAGAGAGAGATTAGAGATTAACCAATTACGTCAAGATTTAGTTGGCCCTCAAGAAACATGCTTATCTAATCCCTCCTAACTTATCAGCATTGTGTGTGTGTGTGTGTGTAAGGGTGTTTGCTTGAGAGAGATTCCTCATGGATATGTGTGCATGTGTGTGTGTGTGGGTGAGTGTGAGTATGTGTGTGTGTGTGTGTGTGTGTGTGTGTGTGTGAGAGAGAGAGAGAGAGAGAGAGAGAGAGATTGGGAAAAGAGAGACTATATAGGCTCATATGAGAGGGAGAGAGACAGTGTGTGTGTGTGTGTGTGTGTGTTTTTTGAGTTTAGGATGATAGATTTTATTGACATTTCATACACTATAACATATGCGCGGTATTATCGCTTACATTACCGCAAAAAAAACAAACAAACTTGAAATATAAAAATTCCTGTACGCGGAAAATCCTACGGAAACGTTTGCGGTAATGGTCTAGCGGTAACATCAGCGGTAATGGTTGCGGCTATATTTCCGCGCCTATTACCGCGTTTTTTGCTGCAAACATACTCGCAAACATTTCCGCGTGTGCGTTATCGCCGGCATTACCACGACAGGATTTATTATAAAAAAATAGATGACCGTTTGGATTGTCCTTTGCAAGACCATCCAAAAGGTCATCTATTTATTTATTTATTTTAGTTATTTTACAAAATTATTATTAATTACAACAAAATATCACAATTGGACAATACATTGAACCAAAAAAATATTGATAATTTCATTTACATAAGTGGGATTACAATTGGGGGAGGTATTGAGCCAAAAAATGATAGGTATTGCATTTACATAAAGGGCAAAAAAAGCCTATGTGTACAAAATAGAGTATGGTCATGTGGGAAAGGGCAAACGGGGCCCGCGTATACAAAATAGATGATGCTCATGGGGGAGTTGGCGGCATTTCGCATGGAACTCCTTGACTCTACAAAACCATAAAAAAGAAACAATTAACACTTTGTTATTTAATATTTGATATAAAATCAACAATTTGATTATTTAAATAAGATTAAACTTACATGTTGCAGACTTCTGCACGCATTTTCGAACTCCTCTCGAGAGATCATTTGATTTTCAAACAACCAACACCAAGTTTGATACTCGGTATGGTTCTCTCTATATCTCTGCACATCTCTGGTCAGGCGACTCATGGTAATGTTATACTGACAAAAAATAGCAACCAATTAATTAAATGAAAACGTTAGATTTTTTACAATAAAACTAATATTTGTACTTACATATTTGTCTTTCCAAGCCGTTTTTCCTCCCGAACCATAATGCGTAGGAGTCTGATGGGATCTGCTGGCCTCAACTTCACGCGTATACATCCTCGCACCCGTTGCCCTTTCATCCTCTTTCTCGCCCATAGCGGTCTCCCACTCCACATCGATCATGGACATTTTTGTTATGGAATTGATATCTTATTATTTATTGCTACTGTGACAGGTGGAAAAGGCTTGACCGAGCTAGGCTATTTCAAAAGGATATCATATTTTATGTACATTTTATTATTCAAGTGCTCTTTATGAGCTTAGGCCATTTATGACCGGCCGGCCAGTTTATAACCAATTTGACCATTAAAGAAATCTATATAACAAATACGTGCAAGAGGGAAATGGTCACTCTTGCACGGGGGGAGATTGCACCCAATGCTTGCGTTGTTCTTCTCTCCTCTTCCCTCTTCTCTCTCGCCGTGCCGGCGTAGCACTCCACTCTAAGAGGTGCGCCTGCTCGTGCTCGCTTACTGTGTCTCGCTCTCTAGTGCCTCTTTCATGTGAGATTTTCTATGGCGTTTACGCTCACACGATGGCGCAGGTATGGAGATCTATTGATTTATGGTCTGTAGCATGTTATTTTATGTATTTTGCAGGGAGCCACGACTTCCGTTTGTAGAAGTGGTATCAGAGCCAGCAAAACGTTCTTGGCTATATGGACATCACATCGACAAAGATAATCATGACAATAATCCTACCCTACAGCTAAGCTTATTTATTTATGTCGTTAACAATCTTGTTGGTCAAATTGATTGTTTGGTTTTCTATAGTTATCATCTTAGCTAAACAAAAATAAAAATAAAAATCAATCACCGTAAGTAAGAACTTAATTAGATATTGTGAAGACTAGTTAATCGAGATTAGGATTATAGTTAATAAGAGCATAATGATTAGAGAGGTGTGATGCATGCGACCAATTGCATTGCAAAGTAAAAGAAGAAGAATTGTCATTAACAAAATTAATCGATATATCGATTTTAAGGGTATGAAACGATAGTCGGTTAGAAGAAGCAGAAATTTTTCTTGTGTTTCCCTTTCTAGTCCTAGAAGCGAGGTAAGAATATCATCTTCATAGGAAGCAAGTTGTCCCTCTCTTCATAGCAAGCAACTCTAAGCGGCTTTGTGAAGAAGAAAAATAGCAGCGGCAAGAACTTGGCGCACAGTGGATGTACGAAAATGGCTAGCTATGTTGTCAAGGGTCGGCATACACTATAGTCCGCCAACAACACACTCAAGTTTCGAGGAGCGAGCATCACAAAGGTGCCCAAATGCATGCTTTAGTTGTGGTGTAGAACGCATGCATACAAATCGGACGCTTTTCTTCCTTCCCACATGAAACTGAACTACATGCATTTGCCAGTCTCCACTTTCTTCTGCGGACGTGGTCGTGCACCTACGTCCATGTAGCAGCTAGCCTCTAACCACGCCATCCCCCAGTTGCCATGCGACTCTATCCCCTAGAATTCGCCAGTCGCTGCCCTTTTGAGGGCGCAATTCTCCTACAACCGCTAGCAAAAGTTGAGTTGGTAGGTGCAGCTTGCCAACTCTCTCTCTCTCTCTCTCTCTCTCTCTCTCTCTCTCTCTCTCTCTCTCTCTCTCAAAACGTGATCTCTCAATCTCTCTCACTCTTTGTCTCTCTCTGTTCACGTATCTTGCGATCAGGGGACCACGTGATTGTGCCAGGTATGCCGATTAGTCTATTTTATGTTGTTTACTATGTTATTTTGGGTATTTCGCAGGGCAGCCATGCTCCCGTCTGTAGCATTGTCAAAATTGTGCAACAGTACAACGAATTTTTGCTAAGGATTAAGTTATTAGGTTCTCTCAAAGGAGACTCGTGATTATTTTCTTCATGTTTCAAATTTTTGTAAAGCAATGGATATATCGTTGATAGTCAAAATTCTTTTATGGTTTTGGTGTCGTGTGAGGGACTCACGTACTACGGTCCTATCTCATCTGTCACATGCTAGGTATCTGTCATTGGGATGTATTTTCCCTCACCTTCAATATTTTGTGCATGATCAATATGTATCAGGCCTAAGTATTACACGCATGACCATCAGAGAACTCTAACTACATCCACTTCTAGCTACCAACACTTAAAGTGACATGCTATCCAGACTACAAATGGGTATAATCTTGCAATACATAATTAATGGCGTAATATACAAACAGTGATGTAATGGAATTAGATTTTCAAATTGATTGCTCTATTTTGTTCCATCATATGGTACAATGGTATTGCAATTTTTGTTACATATTACTTGATATAGTTCCATTTATTTGCTTATGTATCACATCACTGTCAATGTTTCCCATACTCCTTCACAAAAGACTATGTTTACTGAAGGATATTTACCTCTATGCCCGATTTGCAGCCAACTACTTTAGGAAACCTAATGTTGACCTATCCTAACATTCATACATTGAGTGTGGCCTCACTTTCTCTGACGATCGATATCCACTAGTCATCCCAATCTTGCACACCACCCTGTCAAGTTATTTAACATCTCTCTGATCCGCTCATTTGTACTTTAAGTTATCTACTTTCATTCTTTTTTCTTGGCAAACAAATTTGCATCAAATTTTTCCTTCATGACGTTTCAAATGTTAATGCATTTGATTGCACTTATTAACGTCTTATTCAATTTAACAAGCAATTGTTTTTAGTGCTTTGTTTTTTAGAATAGTTTTGCAGATAAATCTAAATACAATGTTCTCATATAAAAATCTAGGTATGACAATCCTTAATGCATTATGGTAATACCCCTCTTCAAACATCATTACAATTCTCCCTGATAAGTAAAATCTCGCTACGTATCTTTAGACCTAAAAGTAAAATTATTTAATTCACCCCAACTGCTTATTCCATCTCTTCTCTTATCTTGGCCCCTCCACATTCCCCCACCCTTCACCACATCTCCTTATGCACGAATCCTCTAGTTTAATAGTGGTTTGATAAATTAATATTTATTATATTTGATTTCTTTTAAGTGAGTCATTTTGTAGATATTCTCACACCCCTACAGATACCCAGCACCTTTGCAGCAGGCAAGAATTTTTCAGATGCTCCCTTACTTGCTTACATTATGTTGCAAAATCCATTGTTTCTAATGTCATGCGTTCGGTTCTACTTTCCTTAAATTGAACTCTTACTGAGATGACTTATCATACCACTACTTACATGAGCTCAGTTGGTATGCGATGATCGCTAACACATTCCGGTCTATTCAAATTTTATAGCAAACAGGTCATTTATTCTTCACTTTTTATGCCATGTCTAGTCCATTGGTCACAGGCCATGGATTCGCTGATTTAGGCAATGTGTCAATGCTCATCTAGTGCAGATTCGCCGATTTAGGCAGCACATCTTATTGGTGTAGATTCGCCGATTTAGGCAACACCAATCACAAAATCATGCTGCAATGGCTGGCCACCACTGCAACTAGTATAATTTTGTTACCCGGGTACATAATGAAAGTGCTTTTTGGATTTGGATATTTGGATTTTGGATTTGAAACGGATATATGTTGGTAAATATTTGGACTTGAATTTTTGTGGATTGTCGCGACAATATTTATGGAATTGGATTGAGATTGATGCGAATTGATTATAATGAGTGTGACCAATGATATCCTGATTCATCAGGGTATGACATATACTGCTTATTCTAGTGGTATGGGACACTAGAATAGGTAGTATGTGGATGACGACAGGCATAAGCTAATGTTGTTTATTTTCATAAATTTTTCTTTTATTATATGATGTTTTTGACACAACATACTAATCACTGTTTTTGACAAGTACTCTTTGCAGATTTTTATCTTCGCAACTGAGGATAGTTGCTTTCCAACGGAGAGGTATGTTATGGAATTGATATCTTATTATTTATTGCAGCTGTGACAGGTGGAAAAGGCTTGACCGAGTTAGGCTATTGCAAAAGGATATCATATTTTATGTACATTTTATTATTCAAGTGCTCTTTATGAGCTTACGCCATTTATGACCGGCCGGCCAGTTTATAACCAATTTGACCATTCAAGAAATCTATATAACAAATACGTGCAAGAGGGAAATGGTCACTCTTGCACGGGGGGAGATTGCACCCAATGATTGCGTTGTTCTTCTCTCCTCTTCCCTCTTCTCTCTCGCCGTGCCGGCGTAGCACTCCGCTCTAGGAGGTGCGCCTGCACGTGCTCGCTTACTCTGTCTCGCTCTCGATCTAGTGCCTCTTTTATGTGAGATTTGATATGGCGTTTATGCGTACACGATGGCGTAGGTATGGAGATCTATTGATTTATGGTCTGTAGCATGTTATTTTATGTATTTTGCAGGGAGCCACGACTTCCGTTTGTAGCAATTTCCTGGCTGATAGCTATGCTCTGGAGACTCCATTGTCTTCTTTGCAGCTCTCCTCACACTAGATTTTTTGTTCTTCAGAAATGTTTTGACATGCTCTTGCAACCATTGCCTTGAGAATTGTTGCCCCTCAGGGTTGGGGAAATGCATGTGCATAGTTGTCTCTATATATGCGAGGTTGTAGGGATCTTGTTGATCAAATTTGAGAAAACAATTGATATATGTGGAGTGGATTAATTGGTTGACGTGTGTGCGGAATCTCCTGCCCTGCGCTGTCCCGAGATCCACCATACCTCCTCTATGAACCTAGTAGTATAACCCGCGAGCATCTAGTGAAGGCATGTCATGGTCCTCATCTTCTGCTGGAGCACGGAGCGGTGACTGTGGAGGAGAATCTGTAGTACTCCCCCCCCCCCCCCCCAAAACAACAACTAGCTCCGCTCCCTCGTCGAGATCGACCGGCGCTAGCGTGCGAGCTGCTCTAATGCTGACTGCCAGAAGAGCGCGGACGTGAATCTGGGACAGAAGGTTAGATAGGTGATGGATAGGTGGACGTCCGTGGCGTCGGACCCTAGGGCGTTGGACCCTGTGAAGGAGAAGTTGAACCTTGAGCTGTAGCTGGAAAACTCTGCAGGTATGGAGTGCCACCAATCGGAGTAGAGACCTCTGATAATCCAAAAACTGCTAGTTGCACAGGTGAATAGCGCTGCATAAGGGTCTGCTGCGAACCTAACCACTCAGCCCGAAGACGCAATGCCCTCTCCACATCTGGATCGGTCACACAGGTACGGCAGCGGACCCACCAAGAGCGTCCCGAAACCAACCGAACCCTGATGATGACTGCTAAGGCGACGGCTGTGAATGATAGCCAGAGAGAGCGTCGGGATATGACATCCCGTCTGCCATGAAATCCTGAATGCTGCGAAAGCGTGGTGTGGAAGAAGAAGACATGGTCTGCATTTATTACGACAAAGATTAAACTAGGGTATAAAATTTGAATATATGATTAAAAATTTACACATTGATTTTTTTCAAACATTGGATTTTTTAACATTGGATTCTCTATAGTATCCAATGTTGAAAGAATCCAATGTGTGTCTACAACCTATAAAAGAGTCTTGCAAAGCCTCGAGTGCTAATAAGCTATTAGTGTGTGTATTGACTAATAAGAGATTATTGTGTTTATGATTAGTGTGATCGATTGCTCGATCACTTGGACGGCCATTGGGGCCTAATACGTCACCTACGACTTAATCATGGAGGTATGTTCATGTTTTTGTGTTGATTGTTGTTTAATTTAACATAATTAGTGTGTGTTTTAGTGTTGGCTTGTGTAATTGGCTTGTTCACACACTAATTAGTGTGTGTTTTAGTGTTGGCTTGTGTAATATTTGGCTTGTGCACACACTAATTAGTGTGTTTTAACATACACTAATTAGTGTGTGCATTAGATTAGTGTGTATTAACATACACTAATTAGTGTGTGCATTAGATTAATGTGTGTTAACATACACTAATTAGTGTGTGCATTTGTGTGTGCACACACTAATTAGTGTGTGCATTGGCTTGTGTAATTGGCTTGTGCACACACTAATTAGTGTGTGCATTGGCCAATTCCATTGGTCAATGCACACACTAATCACACACTAAATAGTGTGTGTATTGGCCAATCGAATTGACCAATGCACACACTAATCACACACTAAATAGTGTGTGTATTGGTCAATCCGATTGGCTTGTGCACACACTAATCACACACTAAATAGTGCGTGTATTGGCCAATCCAATTGACCAATGCACACACTAATCCCAAACTAATTATTGTGTGCATTGACCAATCACATTGGCCAACCCACACACTAATCACACACAAATTAGTGTGTGTTAACACATACTAATTTGTGTGTGTATTGGCCAATCCAATTAGCTTGTGCACACACTAATCACACACTAAATAGTGTGTGTATTGGCCAATCCAATTGACCAATGCACACACTAATCCCAAACTAATTAGTGTGTGCATTGACCAATCACATTGGCCAATGCACACACTAATCACACACAAATTAGTATGTGTTAACACATACTAATTAGTGTGTGAATTGGCCAATCCCATTAACCAATGCACACACTAAATAGTGTGTGTAACAAGTTTAGATTTTGCAAGTAACTAATTTGACAAATCTAACAAGTTTAGATTTTGCAAATAACTAATAATTAACAAATTTAGGTTTTGGTGTGTCTTTACTTACACTAATTAGTGTGTGCATTAGAATAATTAGTGTTTAGATTTTGCAAATAACTAATAATTAACAAATTTAGGTTTTGGTGTGTCTTTACTTACACTAATTAGTGTGTGCATTAGAATAATGCACACACTAATTATTGTGTGTAAAGAACACATGCTCTAATTAGTGTATGTAATTAGTGTGTGCATTAATGTTTAGATTTTGCAAGTAACCACTAATTAACAAATTTAGGTTATGGTGTACTTTACTTACACTAATTAGTGTGTGCATTAGAATAATGCATACACTAATTAGTGTGTGTAAAGAACACATGCACTAATTAGTGTGTGTAATTAGTGTGTGTGTATGCATGTGTATGCATGTGTGTGCATGCGTGCGTATGAGTGTATGCATGTGTGTATGCGTGTGTATGCGTGTAAAAAAATCAAAAAACATAACAACCAGACTTACATGGAATTGAAGCACTTGTTGGGAGAGGGTAGGAGAGTGGAAGAGATGGTAGAGAGTAGAAGAGTAGAGATGGAAGTAGAGCTCAAGGTTGTGAGGTTCGCGCTCTCGGCTTCTGTGGAGAAGACGATGAAATTCAAATTTTAGGCCTTTGAACTTCGCGGGACACGCGGGTGCCCCTATTTATAAAAAAATTTGAAAATTGATTTGCCGCTCCTATTACCGCGAGCATTACCTCGTCTCTTACCGCGCTGATTACCGCACCTATTACCGCGGCGCAAATTTGGGCCATATACATAGATGGCCACGTTCTGATATTATTACTATTGATCCTCAAAATCTATTCGTACTATGTTTTTTTATAAAATGAAAGTATTCCTAGTACTTTGAAAATGACATTTTTACCTAAAAGTTTAATTTTTACTTTTTACTGATATTTTATTAATATTCTTTGGTAATTTGATTTTAATTAGTGTATGTAATTTATTAATGTAGGTTGCTTGGGATGATTTTGGCCCGTCCACTGAACCGGATAGATCACGGTGGTTGGTCGAGCGATTACCATGCCCATGCGTGCGGTGCAAATGCGCCATTGCTCGACTTCGATGGATATGCTTGAGCCATGTAGAAGATTATGGACTATGGGACGATCCTCGCAAGCATGCACGGATGGAAACAAACAATCCGCGAACTGTAGCGGCTATTGACGTCACCCCTCATTGGCATGTGGTTGGTGGAGGAGGGGAAAGGAGGTGGAAGAGCGCATGCGCCAGGAATCCATTAGAGAGGGAGGAAGCACATTAAATCAGCCAAGTACTGCTGCTCCCTCTTATCGAAAGTGACCACATTCCATCTCCTTACGTGGATGCAGAAGACGACCATTTGCATAGAATGGTTGAGGATCTCTTTGCACGAGAGGAGGAGCATGAACCAGAGTGTGCATGCGAAGAAGCTTCCGAAAGAACGAGGAGTGAGCTACTCGATTAGGCACACACCGCACTATATGATAGATGCTCTTACTCCATTTTAAGGGCATCTCTCGAAGTCCTTAACCTTCAGGCGATCTTTGGATGGAGCAATGCTAGTGTCGACGCACTTTTGAGGTATGTATACAGATTGTGAAGGATGCTTGTGGAGTGCATAAATTAGCTTCTAATGTACTTTCTTCTTGTGATAGGTTGCTAGGAAAGATGCTGCCAGCTGGCAATCACATGCCAGAGAATGGACGAAAAGCCCGCGAAGTGGTGAGACTGCATTAGGGATGGATTATGATTGCATTCATGCTTGCGTGAACAATTCTGTGCTCTTTCGTAATGAGCATGCGGATTGTGACACATGTCCATCGTGCGGGGAGCTTAGGTTCAAAGAAGGAATGCAGAGCAACTAAATTCCACGTAAAGTTTTGAGGCATTTTCCACTCATCCCTCGCATTCAAAACATGTTTATATTGAAGGGTACGAGCGAGCTTTTGAGTTTGCATGCAAAAAATCGCTCCGCAGATGGTATTATGAGAGTGCCAGCTGACTCACCAGCATGGAAGCACATAGAGGACACATGGCCAGAGTTCAGGGATGAGCCTTGTCACTTGAGGATTGGGTTAGCTAGTGATTGAGTGAATCCATTTGGGCACCGCTCTACTTCATGGAGCACTTGGCCGGTGGTGGTTGTAAACTACAATATTCCGCCTTGGGAGGCAACAAAAAAGGGAAAAATTTACTATCACTTCTCATTCCACGAAAGCACAAGGGAAAAAACATGGATGTATATCTGCAGCCTCTTATTGATGAGCTTCAAGAACTATGGAGAGGCATAGATGCCATTGACATTTCACGGCCTCTACGAGACCGCAAAGCCGTCATCAAGTGCATCTTCATGTGGACCATGCATGATTACCCAGGATTTGGAGAGGTATCTGGTAAGTATGCACATGTGAATTGTACTCTTTGCTTTAGGTTTATCATCTCATGTGTAACGTTTGTTTACCTCTTGGCAGGATTGGCAACATCTGGACATAGTGTGTGTCCCACTTGTGGCCCTTCCCTTGTAACAGAGAGACCTCCTCTTCTTGGGAAGGTGATCTATCCCAACAACCATCGCTTCCTACCTCCTTCACATCGTAGATATGCTCCCCCTATCAATGGAGTGCAACTGTTCCTTTGGAACATGGCTGATTGGGCGAAGCATTGGGAGGAGCATCATGGTACCTCACCGCCTCCCAATGGGTTGCCAAAGGGTATGTCGAGGTACTCAATCTTCTTGTCGCTCCCCTATTGGGCTTCCTTGAAAATTCAGCACTTATTGGACCCTATGCATGTATTCAAAAATGTTGGGAAAGCTATATGGGATCACATAATTGGCAATAAGGATTCATTGGGTGCTAGGGAAGATTTAAGGGCCATTAGAAGTCTCCCCCCTTCAACCACACCCCGCATGGGGGAGCGGGGAAAGATGATTCTCCCAAAAGCACCGTGGATAATGTCAAAGGCAGACCAAGAGCGGACAAAGAAAGTTATTGCATCCATCAGAAGTCCAATGGGATATATGCGGTCACTCAAAGGTGCTTTCACAAAAACCAAAAAGGGTGTCTCCACTCAATTGTATGGATTGAAATCCCATGATTGGCATAAAATCCTTCAGGTAAGAGTAGAACAATTTGTGGTGTCTATGTGTCCTTATATATAGGTTGACATTCACTAAGATGTTTTATTGTTTGTAGTTTGTACTTCCCATAACTATTAGTGGTCATGGGGACACTAAGGTGAAGGCTGCAATGTTCAAAGTGGGTGAGATTGTGAGGTAATGGGTTTTTTTCAAGTACTATATCATGTTGTTCATGCATGAACTTTGGAATTTTTTTTCATCTACTATATAACGTTTTCCCTGTAGATTTGTGAGCTCCAAGGAGATAGAAGTAGAAGCCATACCAGTAGCCCATCAGCTAGCACTAGAGGCAATGTGTGCTATTGAGGATGCATTCCCACGTACAATCCTCGTTAGCCAAATACATCTATTGCTTCACCTTGTTGAGGAGATTTCCATTTGTGGGGTGGTTCACTCTAGATGGATGTTCTTCTTGGAGAGATTCTTGAAGACTTTAAAGGATTTTGTTAGATTGAGGTCACAACCGGAGGTATGCAAAATCAATACAATATAGATAGCATTTATATGCTATGGAGTTACTAATAAAAATATGTGGTTTTAATGTTTTCAGGCGAGCATGGCAGAAGGTTGGGTGGTGCAAGAGGCATTTGTGTATGTCTCATAGTATGCCATCACAGTGGATCCATCATTACCTCATCTGTGGAGTGAAGAAGAGTATCCTAGGAAGCACTCAACCATTTCGAGTGGAAAAGGCTCACTCTTGGTCATGGATAGAGAGTTTCATTCCATAGTCAACAACTAGTCTTTACTCAATGCCACTATCATGACCAAATGGGTTAATATGTACTTGGAAGCCCGCACAGCTAGAGAAAGGGATAGAGATGCATGGAAGAGGTCCCATGGAGGTAGACGTGCACCTCCTTTTCCTAAAGATCTTGCAAAATATCCTGATTTGATTCAAGTAGAGTGGATCCATAATGCCACATGACCAATGCCAAAGCACAAGGAGAACAAATAAGCCCTAAAGAATGGGAGTATGCACGAGGATGCTTGCGCAAGGTGAGTGTGTATATGTTATGTATGCATGTATGCAAATAACTTAATGAAATGCGATGTAACCTCTTATGCATTGTGATTGTAGGGTCTCATTTTCAACTCCATTTGGTCCGAAGGCCGACATTTTCGCACCCGCAAGATAGATGAGCGTCGGACCACTAATGATTGTGGCGTGATGGGAAACTTTGACACAACAACAAATGAGGTCAGATATTGTCGTACTATAGAGAGAATAATCAAAGTGGATTTCAGATATTTTCACAAATT
Organism: Adiantum capillus-veneris; assembly: GCF_014529385.1. Taxonomy (NCBI): domain Eukaryota; kingdom Viridiplantae; phylum Streptophyta; class Polypodiopsida; order Polypodiales; family Pteridaceae; genus Adiantum; species Adiantum capillus-veneris. The sequence continues at coordinate 101,187,452 of NC_140958.1, forward strand.
CCTCTTTGAGTGCCGATGGTTTGCGGGTGAGGTCAAAAGCATGAAAATGGGCTCATTATGGTGGATTCCACCCAATTCCATCGGGGCAAAACTGACAACTTGGTGTATCCTAGTAGTTGCGAGCAGGTAATTTAGGCTATGTGCAATTAAATTAAATTAAAAATTTAAGTTATGTATATCAGCTTATTCTTTGTGTGTAACGTACAGGTCTTTTATGTGCCATGTATATATCAAAGAAGACTTTGGTATGTCATTCCAGTCACGCCACGGGGTAGATCTATATTTGTAGAGACGGACATTGAGCCAGTAATTGATTCCATCATACCATCACCACAAGATGCAGAGGAAGATGTAGTAGAAGTTGAAGAAGGTCAGCCAAGCCTTGCAAATAGTCATCTTGAGGAGGAGGAAGAGGGAGAAAGCGATGATGATTCTACAGGAAGTGATGGAGAGGAGGAAGAATCTCTAAATTTGTTTATTGATTTGAATACTATGGGTCTAAATATGGATCCTAGTGCTTGTAGAGATCTTATACAAGATGAGAATTAATAAAACTCTCCATTCTTTCACTTGGTGTAGTATATGATTAATTTGCAAATGTTTCGTTATGTGCTTATGAATAGTATTTGTAATGGTTTTGTTGTGAGTTCAATGATTTATCTATAGAATTTTTAGAGTGAAAGAGAGATTAAGTGAAGTGAGCAAGCATTCTGGAGAGTGTAGGAGTTGTAGTGTGTAAATACATTTTGAGTTGTATTGGATTTAAATGGAAACCCGCGGGAGAGGGAGGGGGGAGGGCTTTAGCGGTAATGTGCGCGGTGGTAATATTCGCGAAAATGCACGTGGTAATATTTGCGGTAAAGTGCCGCTTGAGCATCAAAAGGATTCTCTCTCCTCATTTTGAATTCCTCTCTCTTGTTTTGCGGTAATGGCCCGCGGTAAACACCACGATCTCTCATAGTGATATCCCTTGGTTCAAGGGGCGTCCGAAATTCACCTTCTTAACCTTATCCCTTAAAAGGCATTAATGCTTGATTGGAGAGAAGAGGGGAGGGAGAGAATAACGACGTGGCCAGAGGCAGGCCCTACGACTCTGCAAGCGCAGAAAGGTGACCATGGTGGGTCCGGGAGAGCCTCCAGAGATCCTGCAGCGGCTTGGCTCAAGGGCAACAACTTTGCGTCAGCGTGACGCTCACACGATGGGGCAGGCTGAATCCGGCACTGAATTCTAAAGGCATGGCAACGTGGGTCGGCCAGTGTGGACACTTTACGCCACGGTGGAAAGTACCTGTTCCTTACCTAGCCGAAATTTATCAAGAGCCCTTGAGGACCTTTCCCTACCCCTTCATGTTTCTACTCGTAAAGATTATGCACATGATAAGGAATCACGAGTTGAGATGGTTGGTTTGACTTCCTAAACTGATGCCGCCACACTCAAGCTCGAAGTTGGCTGGAGTTTGCCAAGGAAAAGGACCCGCACTTGCGAACTGTGTACTCTGCCCTATGATTATAGCTTGGACGTTGTGATATGAATCTAGCTGCCAACTCAATTTTCTAAATGCAATGGAAACTTTGGCTTTCATGTGCAGACCCTTTCAATAGGCATCAAGGTACTGGGCTTCATTTTAGTGAGGTTGGGTCCCATCAATAATACGTTGTTGGAGATTTATTCATTGCAACATCATTGCTCCAAGGCACAAGCAAATCTCAACATTTTCTGATGTAGGAAAACTGAGTCTCTTTCATTGTTTTTCCTACAATACATAACATCATGAGCTTCTGCTCTAGAGGCACCGCATACCTAACTAGGTATGATTGGGGTCAGGGGATCGCCGGCCCCCCCACCATGCCGGCAATCCCCTGCCCCCAATCGTACCTAGCTAGGTATGGAGTGCCTCCCTCACAGAAGCTAATGATGTTGAGGTAAGTCACAATGTGGGAATTATTGTGAGAATTTGTCCAAAACTTCTTGTGAGGTTGCAGATGTATCCGATGTCTGTTTGTGCAAACTCCATTACATGTTTTTGTTTTGGTCAAAACCTCGTTAATAGCATGATCCCTCTTTCATGCACCAAAAGTATTAGCGGCAGCAAGCAGCTTGCAAATCAGCCAGGAGGTGAAGAGAGACCTAGGAATGGTGTTGGACAAAGCAATGGTAGGTTCTGGAGGCAGATGCCCACATGTTATAATTGTGGAGAGTTAGGACACATCAGCCCACAATGTGATAATCCACCAAGGATGGGGGGAGACATGTATCCATTGCCAAGACAGGTGCTAACTAGGTCAAATGATTATGGCATCGAAATTAAGGGAGATGAAGGAACCAGTCGATTAACCCAGAAGGAAAAGGGAAAGACAAAAGTGCTAAGTGTAGTCACCTTGGAGAAGGCATCAAAGCTAGAGGATACATTAGTGATGCCTATTGGGAAGAGGACCACAGAGGACAAGGAAGGAAGAAGTGCCCCAGGTCCTAGTAAGAAGAAGGGAAAGAGCCATGAGGGTAAGGATGTCAAGGCCAAGAGGAAAAGAAGGGCTCGTCGCAAGTTTCATGTTTCAGATTTTCCACTAGGGGATGGGCAATTAAGCTATGACTTGAAGGAGGATCTAACAAGCAGGAAAGCCGATGTTACTTTTGGGTAGCTTATAGAGATAGTGCCTAAGATAAAGTGACAGTGGAAGAGAATGGTTAACCCAATGGAGAAAGAGCCAGAGAGAGGTTCAGTGAAGGTTTTGGCGATGGATGAGCTACCAGACATTTGCCCAATAGTAGATGTGTGGCACAAAAGAAAAAATATAAGACAGGGTTAGGTGGATGGTGGACCCCAAATATGTGTCATAATACACTCATGCGTTGAGAAGATGGGTCTTACAGTGACTGGGGTGTCAGGTTTCCGGATCAGATTGGCCAACCATCAAAAAGTAAAATTTTTGGGTGTTGTAAAGAGCTTAGAAGTGGAGACGTATGATGCAAAGGCAGTGGTTGATTTTCATGTGATGCCAGCGGGGTTGGAAGAATATCCTATTATATTGGGCAGACCATGGTTACGTGCAGTGGGAGTTGTTCAAGATTGGAGACATGGCACAATTAGCCTCTATGGAAAGATAGGTGCCAAGAAACTATATAATATGGACACAAGGAAACGATTGGAGGAGCTTTATGAAGATGAGGATGAGTCTAGTGATGAAGAATATTCCACACTGAGACTAAAGAGGACAGTGATAGTACTACCAACAGTGATGAGGATGCTGATGTTGCATTTCTTCTGATGGACAAAGAAATCCAGGAGTCTGGTTTAGTTGCATTTGCAAACCAAGGTTGAGTTGTCAAAGAAGCAGAAATTGATCAGTGGAGATCTCTACGCTATGGAGAAGGAGATATATTTGCACATGCTGGCTAGTTTTCCTGATTTATTCATTACCTCATATGAAGAGATCAGAGGGTTCAAAGGATAAGACATGCATATAGAGCTGAAATAAGGTGCTAAGCCAGTGCGGCAAAGGCTAAGAAGGATGGGTCAAGAGAAAATGGAAGCCTTGCGGGAAGAGGTGGACAAGTTATTGAAGGCAGGGTTCATAGTCCCAGTGGAGACCACAGAATGGGTGGGTCTAGTAGTAGTCAGTTCAAAGAAGGATGGGAAGTGAAGGATTTGTGGAGATTAAACCCTTAAATGCAGCCACTAAGAAGAACCCATATCCTCTTCCATTCATCGACCAAATCTTGGATTCAGTGGTGGCAGGTTATGAGAGGTACAGTGTGTGTGATGGTTTTCAGGCTATTTTCATTTGAAGATTTCTCTTAAGGACCGAACAAAGTTATTGAAGGAAGGGTTCATAGTCCCAGTGGAGACCACAGAATGGGTGAGTCTAGTAGTAGTCAGTCCAAAGAATGATGGGAAGTGGAGGATTTGTGTAGATTTTAAACCCTTAAATGCAGCCACTAAGAAGAACCCATATCCTCTTCCATTCATCAATCAAATCTTGGATTCAGTGGTGGGGGCAGGTTATGAGAGGTACAATGTGTGTGATGGTTTTTCAGGCTATTTTCAATTGAAGATTTCTCTTAAGGACCGAACAAAGACACCTTTCATTACGCCATGGGGTTGCTATTGCTACACGGTATTGCCATTTGGGTTGTCAAATGGACCATCTTTCTATCAAGAGAGAGAAAATTGGGTATTGGAACCTTTCATTGGTAATTGTGCTAAAGCTTTTATGGAGGACTTCTGTGTCTACAGCAGTAGGGCTGAGCACCATGAGAAGCTGCAGATGGTATTGGCTCGATATGATGAATGTGGAGGACAACTAAATCCAAAGAATTATCTTCTAGCACAACCAAGGGTGAAGTTATTGGGCCATATGGTATCAGAAAATGGCATTGAGGCTGATCCAGACAAGGTTAAGTCTATTATTCCCCTTCCATCACCTACGAGTACAAAGCAATTGGCAAACTTTATACACAAAGTGAAGTACATGGAAGGGTTTATTCCATTGTCTTCACAGCTCCTTTATCCATTACAAAAAGTGGCAAAGCATGATCCATTGCAATGGGATGAAAAGTGTGAAGAAGTGTTTCAAGAGGTGAAAGAGGTGTTAGGGGGGTTGTCAGCCATGCAGGCTTTTGATTGGGAGAAAGTGTTTTATGTAAATCCATCAGTAGGAGATGATGCCTGCAAAAAGGGAAGGGCAGCCATTATATGAGGCCAGTGTATTGTGCAAGTCGAGTGAAGTTGGTAGCAGAGAGAAAGTTCTCGGAAGTAGAGCTAGTGATGGCTAGTGTAATATATGCTTGTCGAAGATTTTGTCATTACTTGCTACCACGATCTCTTGTTTTCTGGACGAGCTATGCTTTTTGCCACAGTTAATAAATGGCACTAACATGTCAAATGTGGTCAAGAAATGGGTAATAGAGCTACAAGAGTTTGAGTTCTCTTTTCTAGTGGAAGACAGTACAAGAGCTACCCTAGCTGATTTGTTGATTTACAAGGAGAATCCCCTTCCTGTTAAGGAAGAGGTGGTGAGAAAGGTAGTTGAAGAAGTGCCACATATCAGCAATGTACATGTGTTGTTCTTTGATGGCTCATACAGGAAAAGCCATGATGCAACTTCAGGGGGTATAGCACTTTATGATCTAGAGGGGAAGCTAGTATGCAAGAGAGGGTTCAAATTGGATGCACATAGAAACAATGAGGCTGAATATGCTACTTTGGAAGCCGGATTACACATTTGTTTGAAGCATGGGATTAAGAGGTTGAGCATAAAAGGTGATGCCTTGTTAGTGGTGAAGCAAGTGCTGGGTGTGTGGAAGAGTAAGAACACCTCATTGAAGGAAATGTGTTTCAGGATTAAAGGCATGTTAAAAAAGTTTGATCATGGAGTATTAGACACATTGAACATGCTCTAAATGGAGAATCACATGAAGCAGCTCAAAGCATGATTGGGGAGCCATTTGTGTTGAGGACCAATTTACCTCTTTATCATGGCCGGGAAAGTCTGGCTCAAGAAGAGGAGTTTTTGCTAACAGGAATGATTCCGAAGGACATTCAAAAGTCTAAGAAGTATGGTTTTGTGCGTAGAGCATACAGGTACAAATTGATTGGTGATGTCTTGTACATGAAAGGGGATGATCTCGTGTTGAGATGTGTAGCTTGGCGGGAGGAGCTTTATAGAGTGTTGGAAGAGAATCATGAAAGCGCATGTGGTGGCCATTTTTCTCTAAAGATCACCTTGCATAAGATCTTGCAAGAGGGGTATGTATGGCCTAGTTTGCACAAGGATGTTCACCATTGGTGTAGGTTTGTTAATAGGTGTCAAGCATTTGGGAAGAGAGTGTTGAAGCCAGAGCTACGAAAAACCATTTTGGCATTTGATGTGTTTGAAAAGTGGGGAATTGATGCAATAGGCCCGTTACCTATCACAAGCAGGGGCAAAAGCTATATTTTGACTGCAGTGGACTATCTCTCTAGATGGGAAGAGGCTATAGCAGTAAAAAAGATCACTGCAAAGGATGTTGCAAAATTTGTGTATGATGAAATATGTTGCAAGTTTGGGGTGCCACTAGAGCTACTTTCAGATAAGGGACCAGGATTTAGAGCTAAACTGCTAGACTTTTTATGCGGGAAGATGAAGATTAGGCACCAGCATACCACCCCTTATTATCCGCAGTGTAATGGCTTAAATGAAAGATTCAATGGTGAGTTGGTACAGATTCTTTCAAAAGTGATAGAGCACCAAGGAAAGAATTGGGATTTGGAATTGCCTAGTGCATTGTGGGCTTACCGTACTTCAGTGAAGACACGTACAGGGTTTACTCCATTTCATTTGGTGTATGGAAAGGAAGCACTATTCCCTGTGGAGGTAGAGTTTCTTGCTGTCAAAATGTTAGAGAAGTTGCTTCGGCCACCTGGTGATGCATTCAAAGAGAGGCTCTTATAGTTACAATAGGTTCAGCTGGACAGGATGAGTGCATTTGAACATTATGGGCAGATACAGGATAGGACTTTAGCAAAGATAAATGAAAAGGTCAAAAGTAAGGGTATCAAGAATCATGACTTGGTTTTGTGCTACAACAGTAAGATGGACAACACCTTCCAAAAGAAGTTTCAAATTAAGTGGGAAGGCCTTTTCAAGGTAGTGGAGTGTTTTCCAAATGGTACATATCAGTTGGCTAACCTGGATGGAATTCTACATAAGTCAAGGGTAAATGGATTGCGTCTTAAATTATATCATGCAAGGTTAATGATGGTGGAGCAAGATGAGCTGTCTGTGGATCAAGCAATGTTGGTGAAGGATGAGCAGACTTGTGACGCGGCGAGTCTCATATCTCTTTTTGTTGCTGCTGATCATGAATGATCTAGCAAGCTAGGGCATGGGCAGATTATGTCAGGAGTTTTCTGGAGTAAGGGATTGCTCATATGTACATACCCATGCATGGTGCATCGAATAAAGGATTGCCCATTTTCCAAAGCCAAGTGGTTACGTGGGGCCCACATGTGTACAGGTAGGACAGCATGTACATAGTGCATCGATTTTCATTATTACCAGTACTAGTGTGTTTTAGCTATAATAATGAGGATTTGGTAGCGCGTAAAACTTCTCGAGGAAGCTATCCGCAGGCCGACGACATGAGGTAAGCAAGTGTGTCAAGTGGCATCTAGTGGCGTCAGGAGGTCGAATGGGGTCAATACTTGCACACGGATAAGTACGAGCACAACGTGGATGTTTTCTTGTGATAATTATGCAGAAAGATCATCATGAGGACCATATTTTGGGGCCACCTCACGTGGTGGTGGGATGCATTATTGGAAAAAGTTGAGTGCCAGGTGTGCGGATGATGCAAAAAGGTGACAACTATGCACTGCGAGGTCAGTTTTTGGCCTGTTTGGGGTCCGTTTGAGGTCAACTAAAAGGCCAAGGGTGCCCAAGTAATAAAGCTAAGTGTGGGAACTAAAAAACCTGAGAGAAGACCAGAAAAAATGTGGAGAAGAACGGAGGAACAACCGCAACTGTGTTTTTGGGATTTTTGGAGCCTATTTTGGCGTAAACTGCTCATCCGAGGTCGGATTTGAGCACTTTGACATTGTAGACTGGGGTTTTGGGCCGTTCTGCACACAATGTCTCTTTCCATTTTGCCAAATTCGTCACTATTTTTTTGCCGTTTTGGCTGTGTAAGTTTCTCTTATGAGCGAAGCTTCTGCTCCAGTTTGTGATTGTATCTGGCTTATTTTACCCATACTGTGTGAGCTATTTGCCCCCTTGGTGTTGGCCCAAGCTCAATTGTATCTAAAAATAAAAAAGTCTCCTCTTTTGAGCTGACTTTTTTTGGGTGTCTGTATGTGTATTCTCTGTGTGGAGTGGGTAAATGGGTAGTCTCTCTCCTCTCACTCCATCGGTGTGTTCCCTGTCTCGGCCAGGTGGGTTGTATAAGCTAAGTGGTGCCCCATGGTGTGTTTGTGTGTATGTGATCCCAAGAGTGTGTGTCGGGTCATTATAGAGACGTTGTGTGTGTTTCCATCCCGCTCACAATGCTCAAGGATACATTAGCTACATCACCAATTCTAGCTATTGTATATCCTTTGAAACCATTTGTTTTGGAAACGGATGCAAGTGACCTTGCTATTGGAGTAGTCCTACTACAAGAAGGGTGGCCAATTCCATTTGAAAGCAAGAATCTCTATTCAGCACAATAAAATTATTCAGCTTATGAATGCAAACTCTATGCAATAGTGTCTGCCTTGAAAACATGGAGACATTATTTGTATGGCACTCAATTTGAGATTGTGTTTGACCATGAAAGCATTAAATGGTTTACACAACAAAATGACTTGAAGGGTCGAAAAGCCAAGCGGGCTGAGATTCTTCAGGAATATGACGCAAAGCTCCGATATCATAAAGGACGATACAATCTGGTCTTAGACGCTCTTAGTCGTATGCTTGAGATCAATTCTCTCTTGTTCATGGAACTTCGCAGTGAACGTTTCGACTCTCTGAAGGCCAAATATGAGCAGGATGACATATTCCAAAGTGTGGAGTCATGTGCAAATGAGGGCTCCTTCTCACTCCAGTGCTGGTAGTGTATTGTTAACCTCCACACACAATTCTCCTTTGTTAAGTGGCGAACTGTAGTCATGGAATAATTTTACCATCGACAATGGGTACCTACTCTGTAGGGGGAGATTTTGTGTACCAATGGACACATACGTTCGACGCCAAGCTCTTTATGAATGTCATGACAGTCCAAGTGCAGGGCATCCGGGTATTAAAAAGACTTTTACTCTCGTACAACGATAGTTTTACTGGTCAGGTTTACATGGCTCTATTCAAGATTACGTCTTCCATTGCCCAAAATGTCAAGTTTAAAAAGCAGAGTACCTGAAAGCAGGGGGAATCTTACATCCTTTGAAGATTCCCAATGGTAAATGGTAAAGTATCTCTATGGATTTTATTGTGGGTTTACCAACCATTGTACAAGGTTATGACTCAGTATGGGTGGTCGTACACACTGGTTGACTAAACTATGTAAGTTTATTCCAACAAAGTTAACGATTAAGACTCCAGATTTAGCTAAGTTATTTGTGGACAATCTATACAAGTTGTATGGATTACCAAGTAACATTGTGAGTGATTGTGATCCCAAGTTTAACAGACATTTTTGGAGGTCTGTGTTCAAACGATTGGGTACAAAGCTCAACCTCAGTACAATCAACCATCTCAAAATGGATGGTCAGATTGAACGAGTCAACCAAGTGCTAGAGGATATGCTATGTGCATACGTTAGCAAAAAATAAATAGATTGGGAAGAATATCTACCTCTTCTTGAGTTTGCTTACAACAGTGCCAAACATGTCACGGTTGGATTTATTTTTTTCATGCTCATGTATGGTTTTCAACCTAGGTCACTTGTTACGGTGGGGTTGAAAATCAAAAAACTCCAACAGGTTAAGGGTTTTCTCCAAGACCATATGGATATGCTGAAACTCACTCGTTAGAAATTTCGACAAGCGCAGGATCGGTATTAGAAGTACGCTAATGAGAAACGTCGACAAGTTACCTTCGAGGAAGGGGAGGAAGTATTTTTATTTGTGCTAGAGCATTCAAAAAGTCTAAAAATTGGGCCAACACCTAAATTATCTCCAAGATATTGTGGACCTTTCAAAATACTCAAGCGAGTTGGTGATCGTGCCTACAAACTATCGTTACCTACATATTCTTGTATCCATCCGGTGTTTCATGTAAGTCATTTACATAAGCGATTACATGGGGACGACAATGTCATTGACCAATAGATTTTGGTCACTTTTGTTGAACCTCCTACCCTACCGCATGAACCTGAACAAATTCTTGACTATCATGATTTACGTACGTGTCATCATGTACGTTGACAAGCTTTAATCAAGTGGAAAGATCGACCTGATGAAGGTGCCACTTGGGAAAACATTAGTTCTCTTAAGAAGAAGTTTCCCACTTTTGTTTTTGAGGACGAAAACTCTTCCTTAACGGGGGAGTAATGTGAGGGCCAGGGAGTCACAGACTAGGCCAGGGGCTAGGCTAGGTAGTGTGTACAAGGGGATCCGACTAGGCATGAGGCTAGGAGCCTACCTTTATATTGGGAGGTTGGGAGGAGGATCCTAGGTCTAGTCACCCAAGTTCTTACACTAGGCTGAGGGGAGAGTGCACTCTGAATCCTCCTCCCAACCCACCTATTATAGGAGATCCCATGGCCCTTTGCCCTAAATGGATCCCCTGTCCACACCTTCAATCCGAACCTTGGCCTATGTCCTTGACTCCCTCGGGTCGGGCCCTCCCTATAGCCCTTGGCCTGACATTACTCCCCCCTTGGACAAGCGTTTTTGTCCTCAAAAACACAAGTGGTAGTATCTTCGTAAAGAACACTGATGTTTTCCTTGTTGGCATCTCATACGCGGGCCAACTGATACTTGGTGCAGTGAGGAGGTTCAATGAAACCAAGAGTAAGATCTTGATTTTCAATGTTGTTGTCCTTTTGCAACCAAATTTATCTACATGGTAACTCAATTTATAACTCACTGGAGTACTTTAAAGGAGTAACCATAACAGAGAGGTGTCTAAAGGCATAACCAGTTTTCAAAATTTCTGAAGGTACTGGAATAATGCAAGAAAACCTTGGTGCAAGTTTCCTTAAAGTGGTGAGCTAGATTTCCAACTCGCATGAGTATCATGAAAATATACTAATAAATATAATAGGGAATGTCCCCATGTCAGACTTCTGAACATTTTGGAACACACAGAACTACATGTTCACCCCTATTGTAGGTTACATGCTTACATACTTTGTCAGCACACCTACTAAGTCCTTGACTTATGAAACTATTGAAACGGTATCCAATCCCACCACAACAAGTGTTCAAAATTGAAAACCTAAACTAAGAAAATTCTAGAATAGAAAGAGAATTGCCCATTTAGAATGCGTTGTGCTAATGGACACGCTTAGCAGATCCTTTAGCAAAGAATATGTGCAAGCTGTCTGAGGTCCCCAACTCCGAGAAGATTGGGGCGACTTGATAGATGGCCTCCCTTCATTCTCCTTTTCTGTTGATGACACCCTAATCCGTTTCCACAAAGTAGAGATACAAGCAACAGAAGAGAGGAAGTCCTCTATCCACCGTTCACCTGGTTATAAGGGTCATACATCACAAGCCAGCTCGATAAATCTAAGATTCCAATGAAAGTTGTTTCCTATCATAAAGATGAAATCCCACTGACATATTTACAATCCATAAACAACGCCTTTTTCCCCATGTTTAAGAGGCACGGTTGCCATCCATAAACCATAAATATGATATGAGACTTAGTTTAAACTAACTAGTAATCTTGTGGGCATGCTGATTTGGGTCATCTTGACTCTTCTCACAATGAGTCTCTAATTTCACTTCTCTTAATAAGAGGTAGTGGAGAGATTCTCGACTAATCGCGACCACTCATTCTTGACTAGCAACCTGAGCCAGCCCCCACTTTCCACCCCACACTCACACTTTTTACCACATTGTTATACATATACAAATAATGTTCCTTAATTAATTCCAAACACAGATTCTTTTATATATCTCTTCAAACAATACCAAAACAATTCAAACAAGGCCTAATGAAGACAACCCTATTATTCAACAAAAACAACTTTCTCAATTGCTCATGAGTTTGCCGCTACCTGCGGTCTTCCTCTGTCTAACCAACAGAGCCTTTGCAAAGGATTTATTCGCTAACCGAAAATTGCGCAACCTTCCCATCTCGCTAACCGCGAGGCATCCTGCTAACCGCCAGGCATTCCGCTAACCGTAAGGCATCCTGTTACCCACGAGGAACAAAAGAGAGCCGATAACCTCAGCTGAATCTCCGCTAACCGTGGAATCATCTCGCTACCCGCGAGAACAAAATATATTCTTTCAAAAATTCTTCTCATTAAATGATTCATCAAACATGATCAATGAATTCTTTATATCAATCAAAATCGACTTATCAAATAATAACAATTTATTAAGCAATAACGATTCAACAAACAGTGATAATTTATCAAACAGTTCTTTTACTAATTTATGAAAACATATGCTTGTTTCTTGTGATAAATCAAGTTTCTCGGATAGTTTAAGGGATTCCCTATTCTTAGCTTACCAAGTCAAACATGAATAGCAATGCAAAATTATAAATTTGTCTTACCGGATTTGGAACGCGTGCGTGTAACTCCTGTATTGGAGGTTTTCAGGCTTCGACTTCTTCTTCAGTTGATGCTTCCGTAGGAGATACGTTTGGAGTAGACACCTTTCTTCCCACCTTCCTTGGTGGTGCAATGGCATGGTTTTTTTAAAATCTCTATTACTTTGAAACATAACTGAAATAACTTATATCGATAAATGTTGGGTACATTACAATCTCCCCAACTTAGGGATTTAAGATGTCCTCATCTCAAGGAAAAGTGAAAATACCCTTGAGTGTACATCAATGTTTATAATAACTCAAATCAATAGGATACTTTCTAAACTTAGACTTATCCAGTCCACTAAAAGCTCAATCATATGATTTAATCAATCCTTACTTATCTGATCAATTAAACCCAATCACATGACCTAACCAATCTTGACTTAACCAGTCCATCAAACTTAGTTACATGACTTAACGAGTCATGATTATCCAATCCATAAAAACTCAATCATATGACTTAACCAGTCATGATTATCTCAATCACATGACTTAACCAGTCATGACTCATTCAATCCTCCAAAAAAACTCAGTTTCATGACCCAACTAGTCAAACACTTTCTTTGTAGAAAAACAACTCAATATTCTAATCATAAAGTCATCAAAATGTTATATAGGGGTCTACAAAAGATCTCTTCATGAAAAAAAATATAATAGAGGTTTCAACTATAACTATGGTACATGTCAATCAACCTAGTGTAATATCTCTACGAGTCCAGTAATGGGTATAGTAACCATACACATGAGGAAGCTTGAAGTAACCAACAAAATCTTTTTAACCTAAGCTCTGATACCAATTGTGAGGTCCCCAACCCCGAGAAGATTGGGGCGACTTGATAGATGGCCTACCTTTATTCTCCTTTTCTGTTGAAGACACCCTACTCCGTTTCCACAAAGTAGAGATATGAGTAACAGAAGAGAGGAATTCCTCTATCCATCATTTACGTGGTTATAAGGGTCATACGCCACTAGCCAAGTCGTTAAATCTTTGATTCCAATGAAATTTTTTTCCTATCATAAAGATGAAATCCCATTGATATATTTACCATCCATAAACAATGCCTTTTTCCTCACGTTTAAGAGGCACGGCCGCCATCCATAAACCATAAATATGATATGATACTTAGTCTAAACTAACTAGTAATCTTGTGGGTACGTAGATTTGGGTCATCTCGACTCTTGGCACAATGAGTCTCTAATTTCACTTCTCTTAATAAGAGGGAGTGGAGATCTTCTCAACTAATTGAAACCACCCATCCTTGAATGACAACCTGAGCCAGCCCCCACACTAACACTTTTTACCACATTGTTTTACATATACAAACATTGTTCCTTAGTTAATTCCAAATACAGGTTCTTTTATAAAGCCCTTCAAACAATACCAAATCAATTGAAGTAAGGCCTAATGAAGACAACCCTATTATTCAACAAAAACAACTTTTCCAATTGCTCATGAGTTTGCCGCTACCCGCCGACTTCCTCTGTCTAACCAATAGAGCCTTTGCAAAGGATTTATTTGCTAACCACAAATTGTGCAACCTTCCCATGTCGCTAACTACGAGGCATCCCGCTACCCACGAGGCATCTTCCTAACCGCCAGGCATTCCGCTACCCGCGAGCCGGCATCCCGCTAACCGCCAGGCATCTCGCTATCCATATTTCGACTCATAATTTCAACTCACCTCTTTTTCTTTCCTAAAAATACTATCTCTAAGCTTTTTCTTCACACATAGATTAGGTTCCCGCATAGACCTATTGTTCCACATAAAGAAAGATCATAAATAAATAGATTCTGAACCCAATTTTCAATCCAATTGCTCTGATAAACTCATGATGACTCACAAAATTGAGAATCTCAATTACTTTGAAAAATAACTGAAATAAATTATACGGATATATGTTGGGTACATTACAATCTGCCCATCCAACACGGGATGAATAGCAGCTGTAAGAGGGAGGTACTTCCCCTCAACCACTTACATACATTCTTCCCAGATGATTGATAAACGGGGTTCACCATATCGTATATCCTTGCTAACGAAGCAACAATTTCTTGAATAACCATCTTGGTTTCTTGGAAGATCCACAAGCACCCAAACCGAGCCATGACCTCTATTGGTGATTTGTAGACCCAAAAATATTCTTATAAAGATATTGCACCACATAAAGTGAAAAATGCTTCATAAGAAAAGGATGTGATGAATATGCATGCCTTTCCAATTCAACCTTTGCTAAACACTAGGGCCCATAACAACTAGTGTGCATGCTTTTAGCAAAAAACAGATCGGAACCTATATATCCATAATCATTGTGAGCGGGATGGAAACACACACAACGCCTCTATAATGACCCAACACACACTCTTGGGATGATACACACACACATACACTATGGGGCACCACTCAGCTTACACAGCCCACCTGGCCAAGACAGGGAACACATCGATGGAGTGAGAGAAGAGAGAGTACCCATTTACCCACTCCACACAGAGAGAGGCACACACATATACACACCCAAAAACTCAGCTCAAAACAGGATAATTTATAATTTTTAGATACAATTGAGCTTGGGCCAACCCAAATGGGGAAAATAGCTCACACAATATGGGTAAAATATGCTAGATACAATCACAAATTGGAGCAGAAGCTTCGCTCATAGGAGAAACTTACACAGCCAAAACAATAGGAAAACAGTGAGGAATTTGGAAAAATGGACAGTGCCATCGCGTCCGGAACTGCCCAAAACCCCAGTCTACAATGTCAAAGTGCTCAAATCCGACCTCGGATGAGCAGTTTATGGCCAAAACAGGCTCCAAAAACAGCAAAAACTCAATTGCGGTTGTTCCTCCTCTTCTCTCTAGGTTTTTTCTGGTCCTCTATCTAGTTTTTTAGTTCCCACACTTATCTTTATTACTTGGGCACCTTTGGCGTTTTAGTTGACCTCAAACGGACCCCGAAAAAGCCAAAAACTGGCCTCGCAGTGCATAGTTGTCACCGTGTTGCATCCATTCGCACACCTGGAACTCAACTTTTTTCAATAATGCATCCCACCACCACGTAAAGTGGCCCCAAAATATAGTCCTCATGATGACCTCTTTGCATAATTATCACAAGAAAACACCCTTATTGTGTTCTCGCTTTCCCACGTGCAAATATTGACCCCATTCGACCTCGTAACGCCACTACATGCCATCTGACGCACCTGCTTACCTCATGTCGTCGGTGCGCGGATAGCATCCTCAAGAATTTTTACGTGCTACCAAATACTCATTATTATAGAAAAACATACTAGTACTGGTGATAGTGAAAATCGTTGCACTATGTACATGGTGTCCTACCTGTACACATGTGGGCCCCAAGTAACCACCTGGCTCTGGAAAATGGACAATTCTTTATTTGATGCACCATGCATGTGTATGTATATATGCACAATCCCTTGCTCCAAAAAACTCCTGACATAATTTACCCATCCCCTAGCATGCTAGATCATTCATGATCAGCAGCAGCAAAAAGAGATATGAGACTCGGCACGTCATAAGTCTCCTCATTCCTCACATGCATTACTTGCTCCAGAGACAACTCATCTTGCTCCACCATAATTAACCTAGCATGATGTAATTTAAGACGCAATCCATTTACCCTTGACTTATGCAGAATCCCATCGAGGTTAGCGAACTAGTATGTACCATTTGAAAAACACTCCACTACCTTGAAAGGGCCTTCCCACTTAACTTGAAACTTATTTTGGAAGGTGTTATCCAGCTTACTGTTGTAGCAAAAAACCAAGTCATGATTCACCCTTACTTTTAACCTTATCATTTATCTTTGCTAAAGCCTTATCTTGCATCTTCCCATAATGCTCCAATGCACTCATCCTATCCAGCTGAACCTCTTGTAATTGTAAGAGCCTCTCTTTGAATGCATCACTAGGATGCCCAAGCAACTTTTCTAACATCTTGACTGCAGGCAACTCCACTTCCACAGGCATTAGTGCTTCCTTTCCATATGCCAAATGAAATGGAGTAAACAATGTACCTGTCTTCACCGAAGTACGGTAAGCCCATAATGCACTAGGCAATTCCAAATCCCAATTCTTTCCTTGGTGCTCTCTCACTTTCAAAAGGATTTGTACCAACTCACCATTGAATATTTCATTTAAGCCATTACACTGTGGGTAATAAGGAGTGTAGCTCTGTGCCTAATCTTCATCTTTGTGCATAAAAAGTCTAGCAGTTTAGCTCTAAATCTTTGCCCCTTATTTGAAAGTAGCTCTAGTGGCACCCCAAACTTGCAACATATTTCATCATACACAAATTTTTCCACATCCTTTGCAGTAATTTGTTTTACTGCTATAGCCTTTGCCCATCTAGAGAGATACTCCACTATAGTCAAAATATAGCTCTTGCCCTTGCTTGTGATAGGTAGCAGGCCTATTGCATCAATCCCCCACTTTTCAAACACATCAAATGCCATAATGGTTTTTCGTAGCTCTGGCTTGAACAGTCTCTTCCCAAATGCTTGACAACTATTGCAAGACCTACACCAATGGTGAACATCCTTATGAAAACTAAGCCATACATACCCCTCTTGCAAGATCTTACGTAAGGTGATCTTTAGAGCAAAAAGGCCGCCACATACGCCTTCATGATTCTCTTCCAACACTCTATAAATCCCCCTCCCGTCAAGGTACACATTTCAACACGAGATCAGCCCCTTTCATGTATAAGACAACACCAATCAATTTGTACCTGGATGCTCTATTAAGTATGGAGCCTAATTTACCCTTGTAATTTTCTGTGGTAAAAGCGCACATTTGTAAGGCCCCCATTATGAGGAGAAGCCATCGTGCGTGAAGGAAAATCACTGACCGGAAACCAAAATTTTCACGGACAAGAATCAGGGGCAACTTTAAAGGCCTCGGGGGCAGAGGCCCCCGAGACTTTTTGTTTCGCCGGAATATTATGGCCGGACGGCGGCCGGAAAGCGGTCGGAAAACAACCGGTCGGTTGGTCGGTGGCCGGTGGTCGGAAGTCAATGGCCCGTGGTTGGTGGACGAATTCAAAAGCGGACTTGTCTTCTCAAGGGCGGCCACACATGGGCGGATTGGAGGGTCCGATTTGGACTTATTCGCACAAGGGCGGCTACACATGGCTGTCTCTCATAAGAGAGGGCAGCCCTTTTGGCCTATAAAAGGAGGCCATTTCTACACACATTTCATAGTGTGAAGTTGATGCAACAAGGTGAGTGTGAGGTGGTAAGAGTGAAGCAAGGCGGGAGCTCCATTAAGGGTATAATCCCTTTGTAAACTAATTCTTGTTTTGAAGTACTAAAGCCATTGAGTGGCTGCTTTCCCGTGGACGTAGCCCACATTGGGTGAACCACGTATATCGTGTGTACTCTCTCTCTCTCTCTCTACTCTATATTCTCGTGTATATAAATCTGTCTCTCTCCATTAAGTAATCTTCTCAATTATCTATTTAGCTACATCTTATTTCCTAACAACTGGTATCAGAGCAAGGCTTGCTCGTAGCTAAATTATCTCGAGGAAAGGATTCCTTCAATTGAGTGGGAGTTATGGTGGAGGAAGGGAAGCTCAAGATTGAGAAGTTCAAGGGCAAAAACTACCAACATTGGAAGATGCAGATTGAAGACTATCTCTACTAGAAGGACCTCTATTTGCCACTAGGCGGTCTTGCGAAGAAGCCCGCAACAATGGCAGATGAAGCATGGATTGTCCTTGATTGAAAGGCACTGGGAACAATCCGGTTAAGCTTGGCGCCAACGGTGGCCTTCAATGTTTCGGAGATGGAGACCACGGAGGACTTGATGAAGTCACTTGACGACTTCTACGAGAAACCATCGGCATCCAATAAGGTATTTCTTATGAAGCGCTTGTTCAATCTAAAGATGGCAGAGAATGGTTCAGCTGCAGAACACCTAAATGACTTTAACACAAACATAAGTCAACTTCGATTAGTGAAAATCAATTTCAATGACGAAGTGCGAGCTCTCGTTATACTATCATCTCTACCGGATAGTTGGGACAGCCTTGTGATGGCTGTAAGTAATTCTATCTCTGGCACAAATACTCTTAAGTTTGATGATGTTGTGGGTGTTCTCCTAAGCGAGGAAATGCGAAGGAGAAGCACAGGAGAATCATCAAGTGCTGCACTATCAGTGGAAACAAGAGGAAGGCTTAAGGAGAGGTTCAAAAACCAAAAGGGTCGTGATCGCTCAAGGCGGAGCAAGTCACGCACAAAGTCAGTTCTTGAATGTTGGAACTGCGGCAAGAAGGGCCACGTCAAGAAGGATTGCTGTTCCAAGAAGAAGAAGGAGACAGAGTCTCAAGACAACAAGTCAACATTGGAGGCCAATGTGGCAGGTAAAGTAGAGCAAGATGCTCTAATTCTCTCATTAGAAAATGTGTCTAATTCCTGGATAGTAGATTCCAGGGCTTCATTCCATGCGACACCACACAAGCAACATTTCAAAGACTACACAAAAGGTAATTTTGGGTATGTATACTTGGGAGATGATGAAGCTTGTGAGATTGTCGGCAAAGGTACAGTTTCTGTCAAAAATGCTAACGGAAATGAATGGAATCTTAAAGATGTTAGGCATGTTCCTTCTCTTTGCAAAAATTTGATCTCTACAGGACAATTGGACGATGAAGGTCACAACATTGCATTCGGAAACAAACGGTGGAAGATCTCAAAGGGATCTTTGGTGGTTGCCAAGGGTGAAAAAGTCGGTACACTTTACTTGTGTACTGTCAGCACGCAACCTTCAGCTTGTGCAGCAACTACAGAAGTTGACAGTGCGGTGTGGCACTACCGACTTGGGCATATGAGTGACAAAGGAATGCAAATCCTTCAAACAAAGAAGCTTCTACCAGGTTTGAAAGAAGTGGAATTAGAGTTCTGTGAAGATTGTGTTTATGGTAAACAAAAGAGGGTAAAATTTCAAAAATCAGGAAATGAAAGAAAAAATAAAAAACTTGAGTTGGTTCATTCTAATGTTTGGGGTCCTGCAAGTACACCATCACTTGGTGGCTCATTGTACTATGTAACATTCATAGACGATGTGACTAGAAAAACATGGGTTTATGTCATGAAGAATAAATCCGATGTATTTTCCATATTTCAAAGGTGGAAATCCTTTGTGGAGAATAAAACAGGTACCAAGGTTAAATGCCTCAGATCCGACAATGGAGGCGAATATTGCAGCCAAGCTTTTGAAAGCTTTTGTGCTAGCAATGGAATTCGGAGGCAAAGGACAACCCCAAGGACACCTCAACAAAATGGTATTTTGGAAAGGATGAATAGGACAATCATGGAACGAGCACGAAGCATGCGGCTACATGCAGGCCTACCGCTTGAGCTTTGGGCGGAAGCTGTAAGTACGTCTGTGTACTTAATCAATCGGTCACCCTCAATGGTATTGGATGGGGGAGTTCCAGAAGAGGCATGGACAGGTAAACCGGTGAATTATGCATTTCTCAAAGTGTTTGGGTGTGAGGCTTTCATGCACATAGATAGAAGCCTAAGATCAAAGTTAGATGCAAAGTCCAAAAAGTGTTTCTTCATTGGCTATGGAGAAGGAGACTTTGGGTATCGCCTATGGAATCCTGAAGATGGTAAAATCTTAAGGAGTAGGGATGTAATTTTTAACAAACAAAATATGTACAAAGATTACTTGGAAAGAAAACAAACAAAAGAAACAGGTGATGAGTACATGGAGCTTGAGGACGGTGAAGACTCAAGGACTGCAAATGGTGACAATGTGCAACAACGTCAACCAAATGAGGAGCCTCAACCTATTCCCCGAAGATCTACAAGAGCAAGTAGACCTCCAGAAAGGTTTGTTCCTTCCTTCAACCATCTCTTGATCTCAGATTCTGGAGAGCCGGAATCATATGAAGAAGCTATGCAACATGAATCCAAAGAAGAATGGACGAAGAGCATGCAAGTGGAGATGGACTCACTACATCGCAACCAAACATGGGAGCTGGTTGAGTTGCATAAAGGTAAGCGGGCACTTCAAAACAAATGAGTGTACAAGCTAAAGGAAGAAGAAGGTGGGAAGAAAAGGTACAAGTCTAGGCTTGTGGTAAAAGGTTTTTCTCAAAAGAAAGGTATTGACTTCAATGAAATATTTTCTCTTGTTGTAAAAATGAACTCAATTAGGCTTGTTTTAAGCCTTGTGGCTTCTCATGATCTAAATCTCGAGCAAATGGATGTAAATACGGCATTCCCTCACGGTGACTTAGAGGAGGAAATCTACATGCTTCAACCAAAGGGGTATGAAGTAAAAGGTAAGGAGAAAATGGTTTGCAGATTAAAGAAGAGCTTGTATGGTTTAAAGCAAGCATCAAGACAATGGTACTTGAAGTTTGATCAATGGATGTTGGATCATGGATTCACAAGATGCAACTCGGATCACTGCGTCTACACGGAGAATTTGGGAGATGGGAAATTCATCATCCTAATGTTGTATGTTGATGACATGTTGATTGCAAGTGCTAACATGTAGGACATCAAAGACCTAAAAGAGGAGCTGTCCAAATCTTTTTCAATGAAAGATTTAGGTGCTGCAAAGAGGATACTTGGTATGAAAATATCAAGGGACAGGACGAAGAAGACAATAAAGCTATCTCAAGAAGATTACATCAAGAAGGTACTAGAAAGGTTTGCAATGCAAAATGCAAAACCAGTTTCTACACCTTTGGCTGGTCATTTTTAACTAACGAAGGATATGTGTCGAAAGACACAAGAGGAGATAGCCTATATGTCTAAAGTTCCATATGCTGCAGTGGTAGGTTCTCTAATGTATGCTATGGTCTACATTGCACATGCAGTGGGAGTTGTGAGTAGGTTCATGGACAACCCAGGTAAAGAGCATTGGCAAGCTGTGAAGTGGATACTTAGGTATCTAAAAGGGACAACAACAAATGCTTTGTATTTTGGAGAAACTGATATTTTTCTAGAAGGGTATGCTGATGCAGATATGGCAGGTGACAAAGATACTCGAAGGAGCACTACTGGCTATGTGTTCACGGTTGGAGGCACAACAGTAAGCTGGGCTTCAAAGCTGTAGAAAGTGGTTTCACTTTCTACCACGGAAGCAGAGTATGTAGCAATGACGGAGGCAAGCAAAGGAAATCTGTGGCTTCACAGATTCTTAGAAGAGCTTGGATTCAAACAAGACAATTGTGTCTTGTACAGTGATAGCCAAAGCACTATCCATCTTGCGAAGAACTCAGCCTTTCATTCAAGGACAAAGCACATTGAGGTGAGATATCACTTCATACGCACTCTTTTGGAAGAGGGACAACTAAAGCTAGGAAAGGTGCATACAAGTGAAAATCCTGCAGACATGTTTACAAAGGTGGTCAACAAGGAGAAGTTGAGCTTTTTCTCATCTTCAATCGGCATTCAAGGATAAGAAGCCAGAATGGAAAGCAGTCCCAGGTTTGGTTTGGAGATCAGTCTCCAAGTGGGAGATTGTTAAGTATGGAGCCTGATTTACGCTTGTAATTTTCTGTGGTAAAAGCGCACATTTCTAAGGCCCCCATTATGAGGAGAAGCCATCGTGCGTGAAGGAAAATCACTCACCAGAAACCAAAATTTTCACGGACAAGAATCAGGGGCAATTTTAAAGGCCTCGGGGGCAGAGGCCCCCGAGACTTTTTTTTCGCCGGAATATTCTTTTTCGCCGGAATATTATGGCCGGCCGGCGGCCGGAAAGTGATTGGAAAACAACCGGTCAGATGGCCGGTGGTCGGAAGTCAATGGCCGGTGGCCGGTGGCTGAATTCAAAAGCGGACTTGTCTTCTCAAGGACGGCCACACATGGGCGGATTGGAGGGTCCGATTTGGACTTATTCGCACAAGGGCGGCTACACATGGCTGTCTCTCATAAGAGAGGGTAGCCTTTTTGGCCTATAAAAGGGGGTCATTTCTACACACATTTCATAGTGTGAAGTTGATGCAACAAGGTGAGTGTGAGGTGGTGAGAGTGAAGCAAGGCGGGAGCTCCATTAAGGGTATAATCCCTTTGTAAACTACTTCTTGTTTTGAAGTACTAAAGCCATTGAGTGGCTGCTTTTCCGTGGACGTAGCCCACATTGGGTGAACCACGTATATCGTGTGTACTCTCTCTCTCTCTCTCTCTCTCTCTTTCTACTTTATAATCTCATGTATATAAATCTGTCTCTCTCCATTAAGTAATCTACTCAATTATCTATTTAGCTACGTCTTATTTCCTAACATGCTCTACGCAAAAAAACATACTTCTTACACTTTTGACTGTCCTTCAGAATGATTCCTAGTAGCAAAAACTCCTCTTCTTGAGCCAAACTTTCCCGGCCATGATAAAGAGGTGAATTGGTCCTTGACACAAATAGCTCCCCAATCATGCTTTGAGCTGCTTCATATGCCTCTCCATTTAGAGCATGTTCAATGTGTCTCATGCTCCATGCTTCAAACTTTTTTAATAGGCCCTTAATTCTGAAACACATTTCCTTCAATTAGGTGTTCTTGCTCTTCCACACAACCAACACTTGCTTCACAACTAACAAGGAATCACCTTTTATGCTCAAATTACTAATCCCATGCTTCAAACAAATGTGTAATCCGGTCTCCAACGTAGCATATTCAGCCTCATTATTACTATGCGCATCCAACTTGAACCCTCTCTTGCATACTAGATTCCCCTCTGGATCATAAAGTGTTATACCCCCTTAAGCCGCATCATGGCTCTTCCTGTATAAGCCATCAAAGAACAAGACATGTGCATTGCTGATCTATGGAATTTCTTCAACTACCCTTGTCACCACCTCTTCCTTAACAAGGAGGGGATTCTCCTTGTAAGTTAGCAAATCAGTATTGTCTTCCACTAGAAAAGAGAACTCAAACTCTTGTAGTTAAATTACCCATTTCTTGACCACATTTGACATGTTAGTTCCATTAATTAAGTGTGGCAAAAATACAGAACTCGTCAAGAAAACAAAAGGTTTGGTAGCAAGTAATGGAGAAATCGTCGACAAGCAAATATTACACTGCCCATCACTAGCTCTACTTCCGAGAATTTTCTCTCTGGTACCAACTTCACTCGGCTTGCACAATACATTGGCCTCATATAATGTCTACCCTTCCCCTTTCGCAATAGCATGGCTCCAATGGCATCATCCCCTACTGATGGATTTACATAAAACACTTGCTCCCAATCAGGAGCCTGCATGGCTGACAACCCCCCTAACACCTCTTTCACCTCTTGGAACACTTCTTCATACTTGTCATCCCATTGCAATGGATCATGCTTTGCCACTTGTTGTAATGGATAAAGGAGCTATGAAGACAATGGAATAAACCGTGCCATATACTTCACTTTGTGTATAAAAGTTGTCAACTGCTTTGTACTCATCGGCAATGGAAGAAGAATAATAGACTTAACCTTGTCTGGATCAGCCTCAATGCCATTTTGTGACACCATGTGGCCCAATAACTTCACCTTTGGCTGTGCTAGATGACATTTATTTGGATTTAGTTATCCTCCATATTCATCATATCATATTTATCATATCGAGCCAATACCATGTGCAGCTTCTCATGGTGTTCAGCCCTACTGCTATAGACATAGAAGTCGTCCATAAAAGCTTTAACACAACTACCAATGAATGGTTCCAATACCCAATTTTCTCTCTCTTGATAGAAAGATGGTCCATTTGACAACCCAAATGGCAATACTGTGTAGCAATAATAGTCCCATGAAATAACGAAAGTTGTCTTTGTTCGGTCTTTAAGAGCAATCTTTAATTGAAAATAGCCTGAAAAACCATCACACACACTGTACCTCTCATAACCTTCCACTGAATCCAAGATCTGATCGATGAATGGAAGAGGATATTGCTTCTTCTTAGTGGATGCGTTTAAGGGTTTGAAATCTACACAAATCCTCCACTTTCCATCCTTCTTTGGGCTGACTACTACTAGACTCACCCATTCTGTGGTTTCCACATGAACTATGAACCCTCCCTTCAATAACTTGTCCACCTATTCCCTCAAGGATTCCATCTGCTCTTGACCCATCCTTCTTAGCCTTTGAGGCACTGGCTTAGCACCTTCCTTCAGCTCT
The DNA here is from genome assembly GCF_014529385.1 of Adiantum capillus-veneris. Classification (NCBI taxonomy): domain Eukaryota; kingdom Viridiplantae; phylum Streptophyta; class Polypodiopsida; order Polypodiales; family Pteridaceae; genus Adiantum; species Adiantum capillus-veneris. The sequence goes on from NC_140958.1 coordinate 101,211,810, forward strand.
ATATGAATCTCTTCTCCTTTGAATCCTTTGATTTCTTCATATGAAGTAATGAACAAATCAAGGAAACTAGCCTGCATGTGCAAATATATCTCCTTCTCCATAGCTTGTTGAGCTTATATGTGAAGGTACTCAGTATATGTCTTCTCTATATATGGCACCCAGGTCCCGTTTATATATAAATCATCTCATGTGTGTATTCTACACACTTTGGGATTCTATTTCTATGCTCTCTCTCTCTCTCTCTCTCTCTCTCTCTCTCTCTCTCTCTCAACATGGTACCAGGATTGGACCTTTTTGTTTTTGATTTTTTTGCTGATTGAAAACGATTTTGCAGAATCGATGTGGTCTACAACTTTGTTGATAAATTTTTTTTCAAATTCTGCACCGATTTTGACTTATCGTTCATAGACTGCGTACATGCTTGAAAAGAAACTTTGTTTTTTGTTTCGGATTTTTCTCATGATTTAAAACAATTTTGTAGAAATTATTCTCTACAAGCATCAGAATCGATGTGGTCTACAACTTTGCAGGAGAAAATTTTTCCAAATTCTGCACCGATTTTGAGTTATCGTTGGCTTTCGCTCTTTGTTTTTGATTTCTCTCCTAATTGAGAATGATTTGGTAGAAACATCTCGCGACGGCACTGGAATCGATGTGGTCTATAGCTTTGCACATAAAAGTTTTTTCAAATTCTGTACTGATTTTGAGTTATCGTTGGCAAACTGCGCACATGCTTGACAAGCAACTTTCGTTTTTTTGTTTTTTGATTTTTCTCCTATTTGAGAACGATTTTTCAGAAACTATTCGCCCGAGCCATTGGAATTGATATGGTCTAAAACTTTACAGAAGAAAGTTTCTTTAAATTATGAATAGATTTTGGGTTATCGTCTGGGATTGCGAATATGTTTGAAAAGCAAAATTTCACTTTTCGCTTTTGATTTCTCTCATAATGGAAAACTTCTCAATTGTATTTTCTCTTCATCAATCATATATTTGTTATTGATGTAACTTTGTTGCAGAAGCCAGTTACATATTGTTCCCATTCAGTCGAGCCCTTGATGATCGTCCAAATTCTATCGAGCTACTGTTGGTACACAATCTTTTGTTATAATATGATATATTTGTTCATTAGTTCTTGTCTAATTATTCTTCTAGAGATATAATTTACATCTTTTTATTGATAATATACCATAGCGATTTTGATGGTACCATGATGATGTTTTGCTAGTACTTTGATCACGGTGATATTCGTTGATACAATGATGATATTTCATTGATACCATGATGTTGTTTCGTTGATACCATGGTTATTCTCGGTGATACCATGATGATATTTCTTGATGTCATGGTTATTCTCGGTGATACCATGATGTTGTTTCGTTGATTCCATGGTTATTCTCGGTGATATTATGATGTTCGTTGATGCCATGGTTATTCTCGGTGATACCATGATGTTGTTTCGTTGATGCCATGGTTATTCTCGGTGATACCATGATGCTGTTTCGTTGATACCATGGTTATTCTCGGATACCATGATGATATTTTGTTGATGCCATGGTTATTATCGGTGATATCATGATGTTGTTTCGTTGATGCCATAGTTATTCTCGATGATACTATAATGTTGTTTCATTGATACAATGATTATTCTCGGTGATATCATGATGCTTTTTGTTGATACAATGATGATTTATTTATTTTTATTGATACAATTATTATGTTTTTTTAATACTTTGATGATACTCATTGATATCACTACGTTGATAAATGTCATTTTATGTAGTATATACACATGTCATTTGCATCACGTAATCACGCATCTTGTACTTTTACGTTCATACTCATATGTTGTCGTGCGTATATATGCCGTCAAAAGAGTGGCATCGCGAACCATCTCTTATGGCATTGTGAATGTAATTATTTCACTAACGATGCTAATAATTTTCATGACTATGTTTTTTGAGTCTGTGATCTATGTAAGATTGATCAAAGAATTGATTTCATGAAGACAAACTTGGTGACAATAAAAGATTTATGAAGACATGTTTGGTGATGTCATATTGATAGCCTTTACACCTCTTTATTGAACCTTTGTATTCATTATTGTACTTGATAGGATAGGAGTAATGTAACTCCTCATAAAACCTTCATTGTAAAAGGAGTGATGTAGCTCCTCATAAAATATTCATTGTAAAAGGAGTGATGTAGCTGCTCATGAACATTTGTACATTCAATGATTTTTATAATATAACGATGGGTGTATATAGATCTGTGGGTTTTTTCCTTCATCCCCCAAGGGTTTTTTCATCCACAGTTAGGGACCCTTATTTGAGCAGGGGTGTTGAGTTTATATGTGAAGCTAATCAATATATGGCTTCTCTATATATGACACCCAAGTCCCCTCTATCTATACATCATCTCATGTGTTTATTCTACACACTTTGGGGTTCTATTTCTGTACTCTCTCTCTCTCTCTCTCTCTCTCTCTCTCTCTCTCTCTCTCTCTCTCAACATAGCTCACATGTCTCCACTAATCATCTGTGTCATCAATTCCTGCTTCTTTGAAAATTCAACCTTGGTTTGCATAAGTCCTTCAATCACTTCATAAGGCCCTTCACTTTCATCTTCAACCTCATTTGCAAATGCGAATAAACTAAACTCCTCGATTTCTTTGTCCATCAAAAGAAATGCAACATCAATATCCTCATCACTGCTAGTAGTACTATCACTGTAAGACCCATCTTCTCAACACATGAGTGTGTGATGACACATATTTGTGCTCCACCATCCACATAACTGTGTCCTAGAGTTTTTCTTTTGTGCCACACAATCTACTATTGGGCAAATGTATGGTAGCTCGTCCATTGTCAACACCTTTATTGAACCTCTGTCTGGATCTTTCTCCATTGGGTTAACCATCCTCTTTCACTGTCGCTTTAGATTAGACACCATCTCTACAAGCTACCCAAATGTAACATCTGCCTTCCTGCTTGTCAGATCCTCCTTCAAGTCATAGCTTAATTGCCCATCCCCTAGTGGAAAAATCTAAAACCTGAAAAGGCTGAAACTTGCAACGAGCCCTTATTTTCCTCTTGGCCTTGACATCGTCGCCTTCATGGCTCTTTCCCTTCTTCTTACTAGGACCCGGGGCACTTCTTCCTTCCTTGTCCTTTATAGTCCTCTTCCCAATAGCTATCACTAATGTATCCTCTATCTTTGATGCCTTCTCCAAGGTGACCACACTTATCACTTTTTTCTTTCCCTTTTCCTCCTGGGTTAATCCACTAGTTCCTTCTTCTCCTTTAATTTCGATACCATAATCATTTGACCTAGTTAGCAACTATCTTGGCAATGGATACATGTCTCCCCGTATCCTTGGTGGCTTATCACATTGCGGGCTGATGTGGCCCAACTCTCCGCAATTATAACATGTGGGCATCTGCCTCCAGAACCTACCATTGATTTTTTCAACACCATTCCTAGGTCTTACTTCACCTCCTGGCTGATTTGCAAACCTCCCTCAACCTCCATTATTTCTCACTTGACCTAGCATGTTTAGACTGAGATTCTTCATTAAATCTATCACTTGCCTCATGTCTTGCCTTAGCCCATCATCTTGAACTACTGTAGTGACCACTTCTGGCATAACTTGAGGAGTAACAGAAATCACTGGTTCATGATGAACCCATGGCATGCGACCCTGTAAAGAGTCCATAGGCTGAAATTCAAACCTCATGGGCAAAGACTCCACCCCTAACTGGCTCATTTTCCTCAGCATCCACTCTTTGTTCCTTGCTACCTCTAGTGCATCTTCATATGTCCTAGGATTCTTTAACTCCACTCTCCAACATATATTCTCTCAAAGATTAGCCAAGAACCTATCCTTCTTCATCATGTCAGATGGGGGTACTTGTGGTTCTAAGGCCTTGCACATCCGCTCCCTTGCTACTTTTACAATGAAAACTTACGTATGTACACATCTACTGGCTCACCTTCCTTTTGCACCAAAGCCTGTACTTCTTGCCACACTTTATCAGGATCTTTTGTCTTCACAAAATCCACTTCCAATCCATGCCTTAGATTGTCCCAACTTAATCTTACAGGTGGATTAGCCACACGCAACTCCTCTTCAAATGCTTTAGACCAAACTCGTGCATCACTCTTCAAACAAATTTGGAGAAGACGTAACATCTGCGCTGGGTCATGAATCTGGTTGCTAATACAGGATAAGAGAAAGCCATGGCTACCCAAGTTACGATGCTTTGAGAACCCCTTCGAGCACACGTACAAGAAGACAAACCTTTTACTGACCCCAATCCCCAAAAACTTCAATGGAGCTCAACTTTAGATAATGACAAACACATGTACATCAAATGAGTTTTCATAGTTAATCATCGGAATTACAATAGGCAAAGTGCATTCCAGTATCTCTCGTAATCTTCTTGCCCGAACATAAAGACTATGCGCTGCTAGATGTTGGAGCTATATATACCAACCCCTATGCTATATATAACTAGGAGTTCCCACTATATATATGTACTCAGTGCGTGCTCTACACACACTTTGGGGTTTGCATATGATGGTGTCTCCTCTCTGTCTTCTCATCTAACTGCACTCTTTGCTTCCAGTTCAACATGGTATCAGAGCAGATCTACATGCATTCTCTATCAAGATGGCTATGGAGAGATCTTCGTTATGCTTCAAGCACAAAGATAAGTTTTACTTGTTTCCTCTTGATTGTCTATCTTGTCTTTAATTGTAGTTTTTTTTTTCCTGAGTTGTAAGTTCAAGATGTAGAGCATGCACTGAGTACATATATATAGTGGGGACTCCTAGTTATATATAGCATAGGGGTTGGTATATATAGCTCCAACAGAAAGAGAGAGAGACGAGACAAGATACACACCATATACGCTCCCAAAGACTGATTCATATTGAGGACAAGATACAAATATATAGGTGAGACCAAATTGAGTAGAGTGAGCCATATATAGCTCCAAAACCCCCACTCAAACAAAGGTCTCTAGCTTTGGATGAAAAAAAACCCTTGGGGAGTTCAAGGGAAAAACCCAAGCCCCTATACAATGTGAAAATATGAACCAGTGATGATGATGTGAAAGTGAATTGTGCATCTATGTACAAATATTCAAGTGACTTAGAGATCACAATGTGCAAATGTGGAGTGTGCATAGTGCATGGTACCTAAAAGATTACAATGTCATATGTACAAAGCTATTACAATAGCAAAGAAGCTAATCTAGAAAGAGTGAGGTCGAAGAAACTCCAAGCTCCGAGCGCAAGAGGATGAAACGTGACTCGTTGAGGCCTTTGGTCAAAATGTCTGCAATCATCTGGTCACTTGGACAATGTTCAACCATAATGGTTCCTTTGCGTACTTCATACCTGACATAATGATAATGGACAGCAATGTGCTTTGACTTATTATGTTGAACATAGTCTTTTGCAAGACTAATAGCACTTTGGTTGTCACACCGCAAGGGTGTGCTAGAAAGAGGAGAGTGACCAATATCAACCAGCATTTGTCGAAGCCAAATCAACTCACAAGCTGCAAGTGATGCCGCAACATATTCTGACTCAGTCGTAGAAACTGCAACACAACGTTGTTTCTTGCTGGTCCAAGAAACAAGACAACCATTTATAAAGAAGCAATTTCCACTAGTAGATCGCATAGATAAATGTGAGCTTGCCCAGTCTGCATCTGTGTAACCCAAAAGAGAAAGAGATTGCATAGAATCCAATGTGAGTTGTCGTTGATAGACTAAACCAAAATCTGTAGTGCCTTTCAAGTATTTCAACACACGCTTTGCATCAGACCAATGCTTAAGAGAAGGACATGCAAGATGTTGTCCAAGATAATTAGCAGCAAACAGAATATCAGGATGAGTGTTCATGCCAACAAACTGAAGACATCCAATCAAGTTAGCATAAGATTGATTTGTGACAAGTTGACCGCCATTGTCAGAAGTGTTCTTCGTAGAGCTTGAAAGACAAGGTGTGTTGGCTGAATGTGCAGATTCCATACCAAATTTTTGAATAGTATCTGCAATAAACTTTGAATGTCGAAGGAATAAAATACCTTTTGTACGGTTCCGTTCGATTTGAATGCCAAGACACGAGTGAATCTCTCCAAGATCCACCATATCAAATGCAGAAGACAATAACTTTTTTACTTGCTGAAGAAATCCCAAATCATTGGAAACAAGGATGGTATCATCCACATAAAGAGCAAGAATCACAAAACTGCTACCTTGGCATTTTATGTATAAGTTGGGGTCGGACGAGCAAGAGATGAATCCTTTAGAGGTGAGAAAAAGATCAAATTTTGTATACCAGGCTCGTGAAGCTTGTTTGAGACCATATAGTGCCTTATGGAGTTGAGCAACAAGGTCTTCTTTACCTGGAATAACAAACCCTTCTGGTTGTTCCATATAAATTTCCTCTTCCAAGTCACCATTAAGAAAAGCAGTTCGAACATCCATTTGATGAGCTTCTAAATCAAATTGAACAACAAATGCCAATAAAACTCGAACACTTATAATGCGAACAACTGGTGAAAAAGTCTCTTGATAATCAACACCAGCTACTTGGGAGTAACCTTTTGCAACTAAATGCGCCTTGAACTTGTCAAAAGATCCATCTGCTTTTACTTTTGTCTTATACACCCACTTGCATTTAATAGCTGTACGACCAGGAGGTAATTCAGTTAGTATCCATGTACCTTTAGAGATAAGAGAATCGTACTCTGCTTCCATAGCCTCTTGCCATTGATCCTTTTGTGGTGAAGAGATAGCTTCATCATAAGTAATGGGATCTTCGGAAGTAGAAAAGCATTATCAGCAATATCATCATCATAAACATGACATGAGCCATGTTCAAAATCAATAGGCAGATCAACAAAAATATCAATATCATCATTGGCAACATTCGGAATGGATGGTTGTGAAGAGGAAAGTTGATCTATAGGAAGATTTTCATCTTCTGAAAGAAATGGAAAAGCCTGAAGCAATGATTTAGTATCATCAGAATCATCCATGGACCATGAGCCTCCCATTAGCTGTTCGTTAAAAGTAGCATCACGATTCACAATTACTTTCTTGGAGGAAGGGTCATAGAATTTGTAGCCTTTGGAAGTGTCAGAATGTCCAATAAAAATAACTTTAAGACCAGGAGCATCAAGCTTTGTTCGTGTTTGTTTGGGAACATGAATATAAGCAATACATCCAAAGGTTAAAAAATGAGATACAGAAGGAATGTCACCTGTCCATGCTGTAATGGGTATCTTACCAGAGGGTGCAGTAGTAGGAAGATGATTCTGAATAAATACTGCTATCAAAGTAGCTTCATCCCAGAAAACACGAGATAAGCCAGAATGAATCAGCATACATCTTATAGCATTGAGAATAGTGTGATTCTTTCGTTCAGCAACACCGTTCTGTTGAGGCGAATATGGAATAGTATGTTCATGATGAATTCCACTATCAACACGGTAACTCACAAAATCTCGAGAAACATATTCCCCTCCATTGTCACTACGAAGCTTCTTAAGGCGACGACTAGTTTGAAGTTCCGCAGCCTTGTCGAATTGTTTGAAAACTGATAAGGCTTCAGATTTTTGTCTAAGTAGAAATACAGTCGTATACCTTGAGAAATCATCAATGAAAGTAATGAAGTAGCGATATTGTGATCTCGAAGAAGGTAGAGGTCCACATATATCAGTATGAACAAGATCCAATATGTCATGAGAATGAGTTGTATTTGAAAGAGGAAAGGGTTTTCGATTGTGCTTCCCAAGAGCACAAAATTGACAAATTCCCATATGGGGATGGGATTTAAGATCCATGCCATGAACAAGATCATGACGTTGAAGATCAAGGAGTTTTGAGAAATCAGCATGAACAAAACGGTGATGCCATACTTTGCAATCATGATCACCTGCAGCAGTGACAACAATTGCTACAACATCGTTGAGAGAGAGTTCAAAAAAAATACCATTTCAAGGAGCAGTGGCTATAGTCTGTCCATCTTTCTCAATTCGGCATTCGGTATGATCAAATCCAATAAACAGACCAAGATCTACAAGTCTAGCAACTGAAAGAAGATTACGTTGAAGATCTGGTACATGTAATACTCCTCGCAAAATTCTAGTGGAAGAAGATAAGTTACCAAGATATAAGTCTCCAATACCCTTTACTTGACAAGTAGTATCATCAACAAGATAAACAACACGTTGAACTGGCAGTGGATGATAGTTATGGAGCCACTTAGACTGATATGTCATATTTCCTGTAGCACCAGAATCGACAATAAAAAGTGATCCATCGCGTACATGAAGTATTCTGTCTGGAGCAACTGAACATAGGACGCAGCTTGTTTCTGGTACAATGTTGTTTCGATGTTCAATAGCATATGCTCTATTGCGATCTGTGTCGAATCGACGCTTATAGCACATATGAGTGGGATGATCAGATCGTCCACAATATTCACAAGAAGAAGAAGAAGAGTCTCTAGATTAACGTGGTTGTTTTGTGGTAATATTGTGTTCTTCATTATATTGACGTGCCCAACAATCATCTTCAGTATGGCCATTTCTGTTGCAGTAAGAACATTGCTTATTAGTAAATTTGAGACGAGAGAAAATATTACCACGACGGCCACCTCTGCGGTTTCCTCATTGAAATGAACGCCTTCGAGCATAAAAATCCCGTTCCATCTGTTGTGACTCAGTCTCCTCTTGTGAAATCATAGCTGTATCATGACCAGCATTACGACGTTCTTGACGTTGAGAGTATTCAATTAAAGACATGCAGGCTTGGTCGAAATCAAGACCATATTTATTAGAGAGAATAGTAACAATGTTATCATAGGAAGAGTCCTTCACCGTATCAAGGAGAAGTGTAATCAGTTGCTTTTGTGGAATAGGATCACCGGCAGCAGCAAGTTGATTAATAATAGATTTGAAAGATTCAATATGTCCCATCATGGCAGTACCAACTTCATATTGTAACTTGTTAAGCAACCCTCTCAAATAAAGTATTTCTCTGACAAAGTTCTTCTGAAAGTTTGCAATAAGGTACTTCCATACGTCGTGGGAAGTAGGAAGTTCATACATATCAAGCAAAAGGAAATCAGTAAGAGCAAAAAGAATATACCGACGAGCTGCTTTATCACGTCGTTGCCAATCTGTATAGGCAAAATTCCAATCTTCAAATATAGGTCCTTCAGTGATAAGCACGTTATCATTATCCGTATCAACAGGCTGAGGTGGACAAACACGATTTCCAAGAACAACATCGGAGAGTTCATCGCCTTCAAGAATTAACAACATCTTTGATTTCCAGCCTGGAAAACCTTGGAAAGGAGGAACAGAACACTGGCCAGAAGGAAAGCCGTTGATGAGAATATTCATTGCCATATCTTGTTGCGAGAAGACGTATAAGATAAGATCCTAGAATTTGCACACCATATATGGTGAAGTCCGCAATTGAGAATGAGAGAGATATGAGGACTGCGTTCTGTCAACGATAAACACAGCAGGCAGCTCTGAAGCACACCTTCAACCAGAGGGAGCTCTGCTTCCTTATTCAACTTAGCACCCCGACGCTTTTGACACCTTGTTGCATGCTACAAACTGCTAGGATCCGACCATCTTCCTAGCAAGCATATTGGCAGAATAAACTTTTCCTAGCTAGAAGAGAGGCTTCAAAGCAAGATGCAGTCGCTCATGTGTAGCGAGAAGCGTCGTGTCAATGCTGAAAGAAGGAAGCTGTAGTCGACGTGTAGCAAGAAGCCTCTCGTCTCAATGATGAAAACAAATAAAAGCCTAGTTGACATAGGTAGCCGAGTTCTGATATCCATGGGTTGTCCACTTTGTCAAACACAACTGCAAAACCAATCTCTATGTTGCCTGTGTGTGGCTTGTCTGCTCTGCACCCTATTGCGTAACTCTAGTGGATGGCTAAAGGCAGCACATGGTGATCAAGAGCCGAGAATAAAGCTCCTCGAAGACGAGTCAGTTGTCAACGCCATGCTTTAACACACTGCTGCCGAGAAGCATCTCTTCCCAGGTTTCCCAGTGGTTACTATTCAAGCTAGCGCTAGCTAGAGTTACATTAGTAGTGTTATTGTTTGTGAGTGTATACTGGTGTTGAACGTGACGAGAAAGATCAACCATGGTCTTTGCACACAAACCTACCCATCAAGAGTATGTTGCTGCCCAGTTTATCGTATCTCCTATTAGCCCTTGATTGATGCCAGAATTAGATGTAGAGACGCGCACAGGCCGACTCAGAAATAACGCGATAACTTCTTCTTAAAATAAGGTGATATCTTGAGTTTAGAATATTATTACCCTATTCTTGCACCATATTATTCTATTTCCTTGTGCTATTTATAACTTCCAAAAGTCGGGCAGGTTGATGTATAGTGTCGTTCTACTTTCATACGCACCTGTGTGGCTTTTATAGCCAAATAGCAATCAGTTACATAGCACTTTTGGCCTCACATACAAGGCTAGAATGACAGTGTCAAGTGTAAGTTTAAGTGAAAAATCTTCAAAAATTTGACCCAAAAATTGGGAGACTTTCAAAAAAAAAAATCTTATTTTAATCTAGCTAATTTCTATAGCAAGGTTTCTTATTTATTAATGCGTTATGTCAAGCTTTATGATACATGGCTATGTTCGTCGATGTCATAAGGATTTCTCAAGAAATGGTACATCAAGTTTGTCATTGGCACCATGACGATAAAATTTCTCGTCTCATGAGAAGCATATAAAGGTATGAGGCAGGTTGTTTGACTAATACTGACATCAGGTTTTCTTATTTGCTAATGCTTCATGGCATGTTTTTATGATGCAATACCACGTTCTGGATGCCATAATGATTTCTTAAGACATGGTACATTAGATTTGTTGTTGATACCATGGAGAGTTTCATGATGCCATGGTACATGAGACCATGATGATTACATAATTTGAATTTGTCTAGGCCCCATCATGTTATGTCAACCTATCGAGCTTGCGGCATGTCGGATGATCTAGCATAGAGATTGATGGAGATTGTGGCATTTCAAGATAGTAGCAGGTAGGCACGATTGATCAAAGTTGTGCAAGCAAGGACCAATTTAAGCGGCAATGTTCTGAGATGAGACTGCACACCTGGATTCAGGCGCAACAAATTTCACCTTTGTTCTCTACCTTGTAGCTACCTACCTTGACCTCGTTCTGCAAACATTATTAGTAAGAGACTCGTGAGACCAAGGACCATGGCGGTGAAAAAATAAAATAAATAGAAGCTCATCGCTTTTGAGATTTGGAAGCTATGAGAACACGCGGTGGCAAAAGCAAAAGTGTGTGCCCTTTTTTTCACGATGATATTAGCACATCTCTAAAATATAACTACTCTATATTTGAGTGATAACAAAATTAGAACGTCAATAATATACGGAGCAGTAACTTCATACCAGGACATGTTGTATAGAGACTCTATCTAGGGATCCCACGAGTATGGGCTATTATTAAAGCTACCTATGACCTACTGCACCAGCTTTGCCTTTGTCTCTTTAGGCTGCATCTTTGTCTCAATGTTTTATAGGGAATCGATGAAGCTTCTCTATAATTAAGCATAGCTTCTCTACTACTTCAGCTTTGTCTTTGCTTCTTGTGGTTGTGTCTTTATCTTGATGCATAAGGGGAATTGTCCTGCATGACAACGAGGCTTGGGTTTAGCGCATGGTAATCGTAGTGGATGGTTCAATGCATGGTAATCATCGCAAATGGTTCAATATATCGTTATTATATTGCTTATTTTGGTGCTATTTCCTTTTATCATGCTCAAGTTTGCATATACTCTTGCGTATTATGATAAAGTCTCAACAAGTTACAGTATGTGGAGAAATATTATTCATGGTTCTTGTCATGAAAATGTCATTTGATGTGCAACATTAATACATGATTCGTGCAATTTGACACATATGCTTTGTACATAATGACTTTACTAATAATTTTCTTGATGATATGATAGATTACCTCCAATCACTCACAAAGTTTATGTTGGAGCCTATTGTCGAGCTCAGTGCTATGCTTGTGATGATCATATCTCACCTTTCTAATCAGTATTAGTTCCTCGATATCTAATGGCACTATGGTTGTTATCGTCTCAATGCTCCCTCGTCGTCATGGTGCTATCACTCTTCTCGTGTTATTACACCCTCGTGGTCATTACCATCATCGTCTTTGGTCCTATGAATATTATCGTCTTATTGCACCCTCGTCATCATTGGTGCTATGGTTGTTATTGCCTTATTGCACCATCATCGTCATTGGTTCTATGAATGTTATCGTCTTATTGAATACACCCTCGTCATCAGTGGTGCTATGGGTGTTATCGTCTTATTGCACCCTCGTCGTTATTGATGCTATGGTTTTTATCATCTTATTACACCCTCGTCATCATTGGTGCTATGGTTCTTATCATTATCGTCTTATTGAATACACCCTCGTCATCAGTGGTGCTATGGGTGTTATCGTCTTATTGCACCCTCGTCGTTATTGATGCTATGGTTTTTATCATCTTATTACACCCTCGTCATCATTGGTGCTATGGTTCTTATCATTCTTGTCATTAGGGACTTGGCAGTTGTGACTATGCACCACTAGTGTTTCAGAGCATTTATGTACAGTCTTAGTGCACATATGATTGCATCGACATAACATTTGTTTCTCTGTCGTCTCTAAAGAGGCATGGTGAACCGTCTCTTAGGACAATCTGATGTGATTATTTTTAACCTTCACATTTTTCTATGTTTCTTGAGTTGATGTCATTTACAGGATAAAAGTCACGTCAAGCAGCATGTACAGGGGCTCAAAGATATTGAAGCTACTCAAAGATATTGAAGGATTTGCATCAATTCAATTATAGGGTTATTAAACATCCAAAGACGCTTGAAAGCGCACAATGTATATTATGGAGTGATGTTGCTCCTAGAAAAAAAATTTTGTAAACTTTGATAATTGTTAATATAACAGTGCATGTATATGGTGCTGTGGATTTTTCCCTTGTTCCCCCAAGGGTTTTTTCATCCACAGCTAGGGACTCCTATTTGAGTGGGGGTGTTGGAGCTATATATACCAACCCCTATGCTATATATAACTAGGAGTCCCCACTATATATATGTACTCAGTGCGTGCTCTACACACACTTTGGGGTTTTCATATGATGGTGTCTCCTCTCTGTCTTCTCATCTAACTGCACTCTTTGCTTCCAGTTCAACACTAGAAAAAAATATTCCTGGACACATGAACATTTATTTGGATTCTTTGTGTTAAATGAAAAGGAGTGAATTGAGGGTCATTTTGATCATCCATTAAAGTCAACCATGCAACTCCCAAGAAAGCACACCTGTCTTATCCTCTGATTTTGCCAAAATTTCAGCAGTATAACAACATAAATGGAAAAGACCAAAAATGCAAATCTCGTATAATCAAGTCTCAAAAATGACTATCTTCTAGAACAAGTCTCAAAAACGGCTGGGACTGCCAAATAAAACCAAGTATGGCTCCACAAAGGCGTACAATGGCAGTTTCCACAAGTATCGTACAATCTAGCAAGACAATGCGCTCAAACATGGCAACTGCAAGTGACTTTCACTTGCCAGTATATCACTCTACTCAAGCTACCTGTACTTGTACCTACCTGTAACCTGTATTCTGCAATCTGAAACCTGTAATCCCAAAGCTGAAGGTACTCGAAGAAGATCCTCCGTGGGGGCGTGAAAAGAATGTGAGCGGGATGGAAACACACACAATGCCTCTATAATGCCTCGACATACAAGCTTGGGATGATACACACACTATGGGGCACCACTCGGCTTACACAACCCACCAAGCCGATAGAGGGAACACACCGATGGAGTGAGAGGAGAGAGACTACCCATTTACCCACTCCACACAGACAGAGGCACACACACATACACACCCAAAAACTCAGCTCAAAAGAGAAAAATTTATGATGTTTAGATACAATTGAGCTTGGGCCAACACCAATGGGGCAAATAGTTCACACAATATGGGTAAACTATGCCAGATACAGTCACAAATTGGAGCAGAAGCTTCGCTCATAGGAGAAACTTACACAACCAAAAAAGTAGAAAAACAATGAGGACTTTAGAAAAATGGACAACATCGTCGCATCTGGAACGGCCCAAAACCCCAGTCTACAATCTCAAAGTGCTCAAATCCGACCTCGGATGAGCAGTTTATGGCCAAAACAGGCTCCAAAAACAGCAAAAAATCAGTCGCGGATGTTCCTCCTCTTCTCTCCATGTTTCTTCTGGTCTTCTCTCTGGTTCTTCAGTTCCCACTCTTAGCTTTATTATTTGGGCGCATTTGGCCTTTTAGCTGACCTCAAACGGACCCCGAACAGGCCAAAAACTGGCCACGCAGTGCATAGTTGTCACCCTGTTGTATCCATCCCCACACTTGGCACTCAACTTTTTCCAATAATGCATCCCACCACCACGTGAAGTGGCCCCAAAATTTGGTCCTCATGATGACCTTTCTGCATAATTATCACAAGAAAACACCCACGCTATGTCCTCTCTTTCCCACGTGCAAATATTGACCCCATTCGACCTCCTAACGCCACTAGATTCCATGTGACGCACCTGCTTACCGCATGTAGTTGGCCCACGAATAGCTTCCTCGAAAATTTTCACGTGCTACCAACTCCTCATTATTATAGAAAAATGCACTGGTACTAGTGATAGTGAAAATCCATGCACTATGTACATGCTGTCCTACTGTACACACGTGGCCCCACGTAACCACCTGGATTTGAAAAATGGGGAATTATTTAATTGATGCACCATGTATGTGTATGTACATATGCACAATCCGCTGCGCCAAAAAACTCTTGACATCGTCTTGGCCAATACTTATGGTGAATGTGATGCTCCTAGCATACATTGAAGAGGAGTGTAAATAGTTACAAAAAGAAACTAAAGAATTTCTATTGCAATCCTTTGTGTTCCTTGCTGAAACATTTTAACCATAACAAAAGGTGAAACAGAATTCACTCCTAGATACAAACAATGAAACTTTTTCATTTACAACTCATAGCCTTGCTATATGTATAAACAGCCACTTGTAATGTTGTTTAGTAGTACTTGTACAAGAACAAGTCATTCCAAGTATCCAACAATTTTTGACCACAGAAACTGTTCCTGATACGTCGTGCTGAAAATGGTTTAGAAAACATATTGGACTAGCACCTAGGGACTTTGTCATGACACATACTTGAAATAGGGGCACCAGTGCCAATCCCAGAGACTCATATTCTCCAGATGTGGAATATGTCTCATGTAAGAATGTCTAAAGAAAGAACATCCTTCAAGTACAAGATTTACTTGTGAGTGGAGGTAATTGCAAACACACTATGATGGGAGTGAGAGGGACCCTCATTAGCTTTGCTCCACACTGGCTCAACCAAACTCCTTGAGTTCCTAGACCATGTTGCATCCCATGTGACAACATGTGCCAAATAAATCCTACAAGTGGGTCTATAACTGCATAATACAGAGACTTATGTTGGTCACCACAACCCCAAAGTCTTGGCACTTAAATGATCTTGTCATCTCGTTGAAGAGCAAACATGGATGACAACAGAGTTTATGCATCCTACATAGAAAAAGCAAACAAAAAAAAACATAAAACCAAATTAGATGCCTACCTGGCGGGTGAACATAGTGTTCACTTATTTGTAGGTATCTCTCCAAATTTCTTGCCTACAAAGGCCTAGGAACAATGATTGAAAATTAGGAAAATGCAAGGAGTATTGCACATGTAACCTTGAGTGTTACCTTTGCAATCCAAACCCCTTGATTAAAGCAACATTGTTAGACCACGTGGTTAAATGTTGCATGAAAACTGCACAACGAGCAGTAGGCCCTAGGCCCTTGTCCATGACCCCCGTTGGGTTTGCCCCTCGCATTTTATTACTTGTGAAGTTGAAATATTTTGCACTACCCTTTAGTAGTTTGTGGACTTCTTTCCTTGAAACTGCAAGTGTGAAGGTTCCAAAAATGGACCATCAACCCTTACTAAGTGATTTAGTAATCACGTATTGGGTCTTACCCCAAACTGTACTCATATAAGCACTCTTAGTGCCAATAGGAGTTCCACTGAAATTGGAGTCGTATGCACAACTAGATCTTTATCACACCCAAAAATCCATAATGTGGTGTTTTTGTGAGCAGTAGTACGGTCTAAAATGCTAGCTTCATCCTTACACCTTGGCAGAGATAAGCCCAAACGAGTTTAATTAAGAGGTTCAAAAACTCAACTTGACTTGCACACTTAAAGTGTGGAGTGCGAAAATAATGTCTAGAAAATCACTAATGGCAAGACGCTTGCTTGTACATTTACCAATAGATGGATCTTAGCCATGCTCAAAGAGGTGGTAAGTGATGGCTCAGAGCCCTTCCTGTTGGCTCATAGCCCTTCTTATTACCGTATTATGATAGAAAGAGTTTAATAAAATCGTGTCTAGTTTCACCTTTACCGCACAAAAGTTGGAAAGAGAGAGAAAGAGAGAATGTTGGGCTGAGGAAATCCCCTTATTCCAATGTGTTGTATGCCTTTTTCAAATGCTTGAGTGTAGACCATACCTGTGTCATAGATTATCTGATAAGTGTACATCTGTGTAATTGTACCATGCCCTTGTAGAGAGGTACCAAAAGTCAGATCTTGACCCACTTACCTTGTGTCACGGGAACCGAATAATAGAGATCGATAGAAAAAGATAGAGAAAGAGATCTTTGTATTGATGAATCTTTGTAGAGTTTTGATACAACAGAGGAGAAAAATATATGGGCGCACTCCGTTGTACGGAGCTCGAACCTCCCGACCACCCCCTAGCTTCAGTTTGCTTGTATGCAGCGTCTTACTCGCACTCGCACTTGCACTCTCACTCTCACTCTCACTCGCAGTTGCACTCGCACTCGCAGAAGAGAGAATGGTGAATGATCCCCAAACGCACCACCCGTTGTGCTTTTATCTTTCTTTTCCTCGAAAATCCTGCACGATTTTCGTACCAAGTATACCTGCGAGAATAATATAAGAACGTGATCGCTAAGCGATCCGTAAAGGTTAGATTTCTATCATGACACTTTGCACAGATTCTGTTTCACACATTGATTTCTGCATCGCCTACAAAATAGCCAAAAGAACATACTCGTGCAACCAATTCAACATGATAATCAAAGTAAAAAAACATAATTATAAACCTTCATAATCTCAATTGTCATACTCTACCATGAAGAAACAATCCACTTCTTGGTTGATAGCAGGGAGAACTGTATGATGTTGTATGTTTGTCTGTCCCTGTGTACACTACACTGCTGCTGCCTTCTGTTTGTTTTCATCATAACTTTTACAAACAAACTCAAAACAGAGCAATCCAGGTACTTAAAACGACGGGAATAGGTCTAGTCTACAAGGCAACGCGGACAGAATTGCAAAAAACATCTCTGTTTGACTAAAAACGCAACTTTTAGGTCGCGACTCATAAAAGCTCTATTTTTGGATCTCTACTACTTTTTCCACTTATTTTAAGTCTACCCATGCATTTTAAGCTAAAACACATAAATATAAAATATTGATATTAATAAAAATCTCAATTTTACTGTTCATAGACAGACTATCTGTTATTCATTAATCTTTATCAAATTCGTCTTTAGTGTATTATTTAAAATATATATATATGTTCTCTCTTAATATCTCAACTCATTCGTATAAGCTCTATTTAATAGACTATTCAACAATCTTTCAAATCGTACTAACGAAAGATATGCCCTGCTACATTCTTTTCGACTTTAAGAACTTCAAAAACTAGTCCTATTACATTCTCCCCTTATCAAAATTAACTATGTCCTCAGAGTTGGTCTAAAGAGAGGAAAATTCTATTTGCAAAACACTAAGATCAATCCATGATGCATCCTCTACTGGATAGTTCTGCCACTTAACCAAATTTTCCACAATGTCTCTATTTCTCAGATGTTTAAAACGCCTATCTAGTACTAAGTCTGGTTCTACAGTCAATGGTCCGTCATCTTTCAACTTAGAGTTGTCCTCTAAAACATGATGCACATTAGGAACATACTTTTTCAATAAACTCACATAGAATACATGATGCACTTTAACATGAGAAGGCAATTCCAATTTGTAACCTAATGAACCAATGCGCTTCAAAATTTTAAATGGACCAACAAATCGTGGAGACAATCTTCTATCATTTCCAAGAATCAAACGAGACTTCTCAGGAATAACCTTTAAAAAACCATATCACCAATTTCATACTCCACAACACGATGTTTCTTGTCATAATACAGTTTATGTCTCTTTTGAGATTCTCTAATATTCCCCCTGATTTTGGCCAACTCGCTATCCATTTTCTCAAGCATCTCACGTGACAGTTCTACCTTATTCCTCGAATTAAGAAAATGAATAGGTGTAGGATAGTTATAGCCATACATTGCCTCAAACGGAGTCATCCTAATAGATGAATGATATGAACTGTTATATGCAAATTCAACCACCAAAGGCAGATATTCATTCCAATTAGATTGGTTTTCATTGACATACATTTGTAACATATTTTCTAGAATACGATTCACTCTCTCCGTTTCCCCATCTGTTTGAGGATGAAAAGCAGTAGACATGCGTAATTGGGTACCTATAGAGTCAAAAGTCGCTCTCCAGAAATGAGAAGTGAACTTAGAATCTCTGTCAGACACTATGCTCTTGGGCATGCCATGCAAAGGAAATATCTCTTTCATAAATAAGTATGCAATGGTCAATGCAGTATAAGTTATTTTTACAGGAAAGAAGTGAGCTTGTGTTGTGAGTCTATCTACCACCAGAAAGATCGAATCATACCCTCCACGAGTAGTAGGAAGTCTAATGATAAAGTCCATGGATATACACTCCCACTTCTGTAAAGGAATGTCTAAGGGTTGAAGGTCACCAAGTATCCTCTTATGTTCAATCTTAACTTGTTGACATTGAAAGCATTCACGCACATAATTCTTAACATCCAATTTCATACGCGGAAAAAGAATGAACTTTTAATCTTTTCATGTGTCTTATTCAATCCAGGATGACCAGAAAAAGTTGAATTATGACACTCATGCAAAATTTGACTCTTGAAAGCAGAATTTGTAGGAATACACAAGCGGTCATAATAATACAGATTTTCCTTATACAAGTGATATCTGTTCTCATACCTCTCACCAATATTCTCACGCAAGAATTTCAAAATAGGCATATAAAAAGAATCATTTTCAACCTCAGCATGCATATCATCAATCAAATTGGATCGCACAACAGTCAACAAATTACCCATGGACGTACGACTCAATGCATCTGCAACTTTATTTTCTTTTTCACACAAATACTTCAAATCAAAGTCATACTCAGCCAGCAATTCAATCCATCTTCTTTGTCTGTTATTTAACAATGGCTGAGTGAAAATATACTTCAAGTTTTGATGATCAGTACGCAATTCAAATTTTACACCAAGCAAGAGATGACGCCAATGCTTCAATGCATGAACAACAGCAAGTAATTCTAGATCATGTGTTGCATAGTTCAATTCATGTCGTCTTAATTTCCTAAACTCATATGCAACCACTCTTCCTTCTTGTGTCAAAACACAACCTAATTGTTAACCACTAGAGTCACAGGACACAACAAATGGTTTGCCCATCTCAGGAACTTTTAAAACATAATTTTCCGCTATTTTAGCCTTCAAGGTCTCAAAAGCAGTCTCACAGCTAGAAGTCCACACAAAACCCTTGTCTTTCTTGGTCAATTCGGTCAAAAGACTTGCTATCTTAGAGAAATCTTTAATGTGTGCTCTCTCATATTGTGCTAGACCCATAAAGCTTCTTACATCTCTTACTAACATAGTCTTAACTTTATCAAGATCAATGTGAATCCCCTCTTTAGAAATCACTCTTCCCAAATACACAATCTGATCCTTTGCAAAAGAATACTTACTTGCTTTGGCATACAATTTATGTTCACGCAAAACCTCAAATGTTTTCTTTAAGTGCAATGCATTATCTTCTTCATTCGTAGAATACACAAAAATATTATCCAAGAATACCAGAATGAAGTCATCAAGATACGGGTGAAAAATATTATTCATTAAGCACATGAAAGTTGTTGGTGCATTAGTCAAACCAAAAGCAAGAACTCTAAATTCATAATTTCCATAACGTGTACGAAAAGAAATCTTTGGAATGTCCTCGACCTTAATGCGGATTTAATGGTAGCCAGAACGAAGATCAACCTTTGAAAATATTGTAGCACCACTCAAATGACTAATCAATTCATCTATGTGAGGAAGAGGATATTTGTTCTTAATGGTCTTTTTGTTTAATCCCCTATAGTCGATGCATAACCTATATGTACCATCCTTTTTCTTTTGGAATAACACACGACTACCCCAAGGAGATACACTAGGTTTAATGAAACCCTTTTTCAAAAGATCATCAAGTTGTATCTTGAGCTCTTTAAGCTCATCAATATTGAACCTGTATGGAGATCTCGAATAAGGTGTCGCTCCTGGATATAGATCTATGGCATGGTCTACCGCTCTAGGAGGAGGTATACCAGGAAGATCGTCCGGAACACATCCTTAACTTCATGTAAGAGATCCTCTATAAATTCTCGATTTGTCTCTTTATGTTTATCCCCAGATTCTCTTTAATCTCATTAGCAAACACAAGCAACGTCTCACACAAGCAAACACAAGCAACGTCTCACACTCTTATCTAAGTCACCTTATCAATTCCATTGCCAAAACTAGATTTAGAATCTCTTTCTTTCCACAAAGAGTGTGACTTATCATCATCAAATGATTAAAGATATATTTTTCTTTCTTAACAATCAATCAAAACATGATTTTCAATGATCTAATTGATACCAATGATAACATCATGCATATCAATGTTTATGTTATAGAAATCATCTTTATGATTTCGACCCTTCAAAGAAAAAAAACAAATTTTCTACTAACTCTTTCGTGGAACTATTATTACCACTAGTTAAGTCCACAAGTCTTTTAACTTCTCGATTTAATTTCAAGTTTAATTTCTCAATCAATTTAGACGATAAGAAGCAATGAATACTATCCAAATCAATTAAGAAATTCAAATTTTAATCTCAACTTCTACGCATAAATTCGATCTCACAGAAGCTTTCAAAGGACGTATCAAAGACATAAAACATCACAAAGAAGAAGTAGATGACTTACCTTTATCGTACGCATCGCCAAAAGTCTCCAATTGAGCCATCTTGGTATGTATTGTCTTATCGGTCACCTTGCTCGAGCATTCGAAAGTCTCGTGGTCGTGTTCTCGATATTGAAAGTATAATCCCAATCTTTGAGTTCTTCAATCCACGCTTCTAAATCTTCGAATATCTTTCTTATGCCATCAAACTCTTTAAGCTTAGCCTTCGTTAAGAATGATTTGGTTGTCGCTTCTCCCATATCGTCATCGTTTCTTTTGGCGGTACCCCAGTGCCACCACGATGATTATTGTTTCCAGGTGGATTAGCATGGTTTTCACCTTCATGTTGGCCATCAAGGTGTACATAGATATCAAGCTCTCGTGCTGCTTTGCCCCGCAGAGCCTCAACACACTCCCGATTTGCAATTTTCAGATCTTCTCATAGTCGCCGAATCAGGTCTTCTTGCTCCTTCATCCTCCTCTCGTATCCTTCCATGTCCAGAATCAACCGCTTGCTCTGATACCAATTGTCACGGGAACCGAATAATAGAGATCGATAGAAAAAGATAGAGAAAGAGATCTTTGTATTGATGAATCTTTGTAGAGTTTTGATACAACAGAGGAGAAAAATATATGGGCGCACTCCGTTGTACGGAGCTCGAACCTCCCGACCACCCCCGAGCTTCAGTTCGCTTGCATGCAGCGTCTCACTCGCACTCGCACTCGCACTCTCACTCTCACTCACACTCGCACTCGCACTCGCAGAAGAGAGAATGGTGAATGATCCCCAAACGCACCACCCGTAGTGCTTTTATCCTTCTTTTCCTCGAAAAGCCTGCACGATTTTCGTACCAAGTATACCTGCGAGAATAATATAAGAACGTGATCGCTAAGCGATCCGTAAAGGTTAGATTTCTATCATGACACTTTGCACAGATCCTGTTTCACACATTGATTTCTGCATCGCCTACAAAATAGCCAAAAGAACATACTCGTGCAACCAATTCAACATGATAATCAAAGTAAAAAAACATAATTATATACCTTCATAATCTCAATTGTCATACTCTACCATGAAGAAACAATCCACTTCTTGGTTGATAGCAGGGAGAACTGTATGATGTTGTATGTCTTTTTGTCCCTGTGTACACTACACTGCTGCTGCCTTCTGTTTGTTTTCATCATAACTTTTACAAACAAACTCAGAACAGAGCAATCCAGGTACTCAAAACGACGGGAATAGGTCTAGTCTACAAGGCATCGCGAACAGAATTGTAAAAAACATCTCTGTTTGGCTAAAAACGCAACTTTTAGGTCGCGACTTATAAAAGCTCTATTTTTGGATCTCCACTACTTTTTCCACTTATTTTAAGTCTACCCATGCATTTTAAGCTAAAACACATAAATATAAAATATTGATATTAATAAAAATCTCAATTTTACTGTTCATAGACAGACTATCTGTTATTCATTAATCTTTATCAAATCCGTCTTTAGTGTATTATTTAAAAAAATATATAAATATGTTCTCTCTTAATATCTCAACTCATTCGTATAAGCTCTATTTAATAGACTATTCAACAATCTTTCAAATCGTTCTAACGAAAGATATGCCCTGCTACATTCTTTTCGACTTTAAGAAGTTCAAAAACTAGTCCTATTACACCTTGTATGTGAGTGTGACTGTAGTAGGGTGTAGATGTATGGCATGTTGCATGTGAATAAACATAAAAATAAAATGTCTAAAAAAAACAACAGCGGAGATCCTCCTTGATAGAGTAGCTTGTGCTTCATACAGTTGCTACGTATGGAGTCTGCCCCCGGGGGTTCACCTTACATAGTATGTAACCTATCATGTGAGTTCAATAGAAGGGTATTTAAATCCCTTAAAACTTACAAAAATAAATTTACATAAGGATATGTTTTTTACAAATCTCAAAAAAATTCACAGAATAGGGATTTTAGAAAAAGAGCCTAAACGCACGTGATATAGTGGTTTTAAATATAGTGAACCCCCGGGAGTCTTCCCAAGGACTTTGCTTTGCCCAGAAAAGAGATCTTGCCCAAAATTAAACGTAAAACATAGACAAAAACAATCATAACTTGAAAATGTACTAACCTTGTCACCTATTTGTGGCCGAGTTTCTGGTAGTTTGCTAGAATCCGGCTCATGGCCATATATAGTGCTCGAGTGAATTAGCGTATGTATCATATACAGCCGCATGCGATGTAAAAACTATATTCTGAAAGTTTGTGTAGACAGAGCCATGCTCCCATGATGTCTTAGAAAAATCATCAGATCATGCTTGTCAGCAATGAGTGGATCATATCCATATCTGAATGCAACAGGGGTAGACAACTTGCCTAGAAGTGAAGACCGAGAAAATTGTTGAACAGCTACTTGAAATTGTAGTTAATGGTCGGCCATACCGAGTACTTGCACCTCCTTAGCAACACACCTTACTGATCTCTATGAGATTCTCAAAAATACCATGTCATGACCTTTGCCAGGCATGGGAATGAGATCATTGCTCACTCAAGCCTTGCTTGATTTTGGTCGTCAAACCAATCATTGATCTTTGGATAGCCCAAGTGTGTTAAACACAAACCTTGGCATGAGCCTACTGTACCGGGTTTTGATGCCGTGGATAAGCCATGCTTAAATCTGATAACAACATGGTTTTCACAAGCCTTGCTTGTGTCTTGATGCAATATGGTCTGAAGGAAAGTAATAAGAGAAATTGAAAGCTATTGGTTACATCCTTAATGCCCTCAAGAAACTTGCGGTGGCGGACACATTGCCTGTGTGTTCGAGCATCCTTGAACCTCAAAACATTTTGCAATCTTGAGTCAAAGCCTTGCCAATATCTGCCTACGCAAATTGCCAGTACGTGCCTGGCCAATCCTTGCCTTGCCTGTACCTGCATACAAAAATTGCTCCATACCAAAATATATGGCTTTAGGATCAGCAGGTTGTTGGACGTCCTTGAGATGGTGTGCATATTTACATGCCTTGCACGCTGTGTTTTGCATGTCGTTCATGGATGTGGATACTCTGCATGGTCCTTGCTATGAGCCATGCTAGTCTTAGACCATGCCTTGCCTGCCCTAGTCATTGGCTTTAATCCTCAAGTGGATGGGGGTGCCAAAAAATTAGGGTGGTCATTCAAAAATTTTAATAAAATTGAGATTTGTTTCTTTGAAGCCATGTTGGTAGGCAATAAAGGATCACTTGTGGCTCGGATCCCGCCCATAGCCACAGATGTGTGCCTCAGTTTTCGATTGTGCAGTGATGCCTTTTCACCCTCTCCCTAGCGCAAGCTCAACAAGCCTAGGAGTAGTCCAAATTGTGCAGTCCTTCACTGCATGCAAGAGGTCTTTCTCGTGGGGGTGTTTGTTGGGCCCATCCTTGCTTAGCAGTCCCTAACATGCGAGTAGCCGAGACACTGTTCTTTCCACCGAAGGGGTCATGCCCGCACTGCGGCCTATCGACAGCGCCAGTCCCTTCTCCTCTAACCAAGCAGCCATGCCCACCATGAGAGAGAGAGAGAGAGAGAGAGAGAGAGAGAGAGAGAGAGAGAGAGAGAGAGAGAGAGAGAGAGAGAGAGGTACACCATGCTTCCATGCAAGAGACCTTGCTTCCATGCCCTCCACCCTTCTTCTCCTTTCTCCCCCCTGAGCTGTGATACCAGTGAAAGGTCAAGGGGAGACTGAACTCTCGATCCTCCACCCAGCCCACCTATTAGAGGCGAGCCCATGGCCCTTTGCCGTAAACGCATCCCCTGTCCACACCTTCAGTACGGCTTGACTCCCTGGGTCGGAGGGCCCTGCCCTCTAGCCTCGGCCTGACATTACTCCCCCCTTGGAGAAGAGTTTTCATCCTTGAAAACACAAGTGGTAGTATCTTTGTAAGAACACTGACGTTTCCTTGTTGGCATCCCATACGCGAGCCAACTGATACTTGGTGCAGTGAGGAGGTTCAATGAAACCAAGAGTAATATTTTTTATTTTCAACATTGTTGTTCTTTTGCAACCAATTGTTGTCCTTTTGTATCTTAGTCATTTTCCCTTCAAGGATAGGTTATGATGCGATGTACTTTGTTATGCATATGTGCTATTGACATTGGCAAAATGTCCATTCTAGGTCAGGTGATGGTCCTACGTGAATGTGCTCTTTTCTAATAATGACATGCATAACCATGTTCTTTAATAGGCACATGTGTTATCTAGATTGACCACCCATCCATTCTAGGGTAGGTGATGGTCGTATGTTGTTATATGTGCATATCTACACATATATTGACTACTTGTCCAATCAATGATCATTTTTTCTATAATTTCTATTTTTCTTTCCCAAGAAAAGCATGCTTGTATTTTCTTTCATATTCATGTGTATCGTGTATCTTAGCCATCTCTCCATTCTAGGCTAGCTTGTTAGATGTACTTTGTTATGCATGTGCGCACTTGAGATTGACCACCTTTCCATTCTAGGCAAGGTGATGGTCATATGTGAATGCACTCTTGTCTAGGAAAAACATGCATAACCATGTTCTTTGTCACAAGAACAGAATAATAGAGATAGACAGCAAAAGATAGAGAAAGAGATATTTGTATTGATAGAGTTTTGATACAAGAAAGGAGCAATAAAATATATGGGTGCACTCCGTTGTACGGAGCTCGAACCTCCCGACCACCCCCGAGCTTCAGTCCGCTTGCATGTAGCATCTCACTCGCACTCGCACTCGCACTCACACTCGCAGAAGAGGAGATCTGGGTATGATCCGAAAAACGCACCACCCGTCTTTCTTTTCTGATTTTTCCTCGAAAAACATGCGACCTCTCAAAATAGCCGCTTTGCTATTTTTGGCATTCAGTCGACTCGACTTGCGCACCAAGTATACCTGTGAGAATAACATAAGAACGTGATCGCGAATCGATCCGTAAAGGTTAGATTTTGTTTTCGTCCTAAAATTTGTAGCTGTCTTTAAGTGAACATAACTCCCAAACGGAGCCAAAAAAGCCCAAGTCCGTCTCACGCAATCTTGTTGCCCTCGTTGCGCTCTTCGACGGTTATGTGATAAAAAATTCCATAGTCTGCTCTGATTTGCTAAAAATCAACCTGCAAAACAGCATTTTCTACAAAAATAGCAAATCCCACTTTTTTCTTAATCTTTGGCCCTCAACGAGCATCAAAACATCAAAATCTCTAAAGACTCAGAGAACCAAGGTTGTTCCTTATAACACAGGCTTCAATCGCTTCATACATCACTTTTCCAAAATCCCACGTGAACGCCTTCAAAAATGCCCCAGAAAGTGCCTTCCGGATCAAAAAGTTTTATTAGACGAAAACAATCCACACATCCTTCTACATAGTGGACCAACTTTAAAACGACCAAAACTTCCTAGAAAAACAAAATTTATTGATAAAACACTTCAAAATCAAGTCATGTTACATTGTTTAAGAGTTACATGTGTTGTTTAGATTGACCACGT
The DNA here is from genome assembly GCF_014529385.1 of Adiantum capillus-veneris. Taxonomy (NCBI): domain Eukaryota; kingdom Viridiplantae; phylum Streptophyta; class Polypodiopsida; order Polypodiales; family Pteridaceae; genus Adiantum; species Adiantum capillus-veneris. The sequence continues at coordinate 101,238,615 of NC_140958.1, forward strand.
GTCCATTCTAGGTCAAGTGATGGTCGTATGTTTTTACATGTACATATCTACACATAGATTGACCACCCATCCAATCCACCTCATTTTTTCTATATTTTCTATCTTTCATTCTCAAGAAAATCATGCTTATATGTTATTTCATATTCAGGTTTATTGTGTATCTTAGCCAATAAACTAACCTAGAATGGACAGGTGGCCAATGTAGATAGCACATGTAACAATAAAAGAACACAAATAAAGAAAGAAAAATTATATGTGCTTTAGAAAGTGGACGTCAGAAGACATTGGTCAAGCAAGAAATCATAGTATCTCTATTCTAGTATGGAAAAGAAATGTCTTTCCTCACATATGACCATCATCTAATCAAGATCCAAGTGAACCATGTTGAATGAAGTGCAATGGGACTCAAAGCTTTGAATAAATAGCATGATGAGCTAAATAGATTGTTTGAAGTAGAACTATATTTACAAGTCAATCCTAGAATGCCAATTCAATGGTTCTCTAATGGAAAAATGGTGTATCTATTTTTACAATCAATACATAGGTCTATATATGCACAAAAGTTTGTTTATGAAAATTATAACTATAATACTTCATAGTGCTAAACAAGACGTGTCCTTTATAAGGAAAAGTTATTTGAGCAATGTGGGAATGGGATTTTTCCCACTTTACCTAATATGCACTTTGCTTATAGATCCATCTCAACATGGGTCCAATGGTTAAGGTGTCCAAATGAGAGACTGTCTATCAAAGATCAAGGCTACCTAAGGAGCTTAAAGGACTTAGGTTTAGCTTCATTAAAGACCTCCAAAGATTAGTGTTAAAAGTCCTTTGACCTTATGCAAGCTAGCGTTGTGCTTGAGGTGGAAAGCCGGACCAAGCTTGGGGTGCTTGTCCTGCTTGCTGACTAAGGTTCTTGAGGTGCTTGTCATGCTTACTGACTAAGATTCTTGAGGTGTTTGTCAAGCTTGCTGACTTAGTTGCTTGAGGTGCTTCTTGTTCTTGCTGACTAATGTTCTTGAGGTGCTTAATAACTAAGGTAATCCATGACTAAGGTTCTTGAGGGGGTAAGGTATTTAAAAGTCAATGCATATCCCTACACAAGGGGGGGCGATCCCTCGTTTTAGGGGCTAGAGAGAGAACACATACACCTTCACACAAGGAAAGCTTGGTACAAATAAAGCAAGTAGGACAGTTTTCAAGCTCCTCTTAATGTTTCCCTTATGGTGTGCGTAAAGAGTATTGGTTGGCCTCCCAAGGGGTCCAATGATACTTTAGTTAATCTAATTCGTTGTCTATGCATTTATCGAGTCCTCTTTGTCAAAGGGGAAAGAGGGACACTTGTCCAAAGGCTACCCTTGTTGTTTGATATGCATTAGGCCTCTGATTGGCCAAGCGAGAGGAGGTCCAAATTCCAATCATATGCAATATAGTGCTAGAATAGGGGGTCGCCCAAAGAAAGGAGGGGGCTAGCTTGGGGGGTATACTCTCTCTCTCTCTCTCTCTCTCTCTCTCTCTCTCTCTCTCTCAAAAAACGCAGCCGTTTTTTGACCTAGTAGACAGCAGCCCACTCTTTTGATCATAACTTCTTCATCCGAACTCCGATTTGGGTGATCTATAGCCTCAATCGAAGAGCACGAAGTCCTCTATGCATTGATGTAAAGACAAAAATTTTCAGAGTTATGGAAGGCATTTCTGTAGCAGCATTTCCGAAGTGAACAGGTTCAACAAAATTGATTCTCATCTCCTATTTTACATACAATGTCTTCCGGCACTCGCAAGGGTTCTTCTTCTTCAACAAGGTCCACAACCATTGTGGAAAATGATCCAAAATCTCCTAAGTGTGGAGATAGCAACACAACCACCCAACCAATGACATCGGAAACCATGATCATGGCGTACTTGATATCATTGCAAAAGACCGTAAACAAACAAGGCGAAGACTTACGAGCACTTGCAATGGAGAATGGCACACTAAGGGTACTTGTGGTTGAGAATGAGAATCTCAAGAGGACACTTGAGATGCAAACAACACGTTTGATGCAACTTGAAGAGGAAGTCAAGGAATGTAAACGCTCTCTTGTGGACTTGAATGCTTTGAAGGAGCGGATGGGCAAAGTAGAGCATGACCATGTATTGAAAGAGGAGAAATTTGACACTATGAGCCGGGATGTATGCGACATGAAAAATGTATGCACAAACAAGTCTTGGGCTGATGTATGTGGTAGCAATGTGGTTTCTAATTCCTCACTCATGCAAGCTATGGTTCAAACAAAGAATGTTGAGAATGTGGATGTGGAGGAGTTGAAGGAACAGGAGCGACGTTCCAAGAACATTGTTATTTGTGGAATTCCCGAAGAGAAGTTAGAGACACCTCCTTCTCTTGCCATTGTTATTGAAGATTTCTTTAAAACCCACTTTGGCATGTCCGGAGTTATGGTCTATGGAGAACATAGAGTGGGGAAGCAAAGAGCTCCTCGCTCGGGAGAATGGCCAATTGTATGCACCATGCCGGATGAGACCAAGCGAAAGATTATCCTTGATAATAGTTCGATGTATTTTAGGGATACAAAATGTTTTGTATGTGAAGATCGCACTATTAAGCAACAAAATATGCGTCGCAAGGCATATGAGGAAAAGAATAATAAAAACAAGGAGATCTCTCATGAAGAAAATGTGCCCAAGGAGGAGGCAAGTCTCTCAAGCAAATAGGGATGCGTGACCTATGAGACCGAGTTACAATTGAAAATATGCTTTTGGAATTGTAATGGATACCCATGGAATGCGGGGGTTGGCATTGATGAACTAACAAGCAAAGCTGATGTTGTACTTCTTGTTGAAACTTGGGAGCATGATACACAAAGGATTAACGGCTTGGAGGATTACAATGTACATTCATTGATGTGGTCAAAGAATCTCAAGCAACGAAGAGGACAAGGAGGGTTAGCATGTATCGTTAAGAAAGGATTGGAAGATTTTGTATCAATTGTGAAAGATGACAAGTACAAACATTATGTATGGCTGAAAATTATGACACCAAAAAGAGCACCCATTTTTGTAGCTGGTTGCTACATTCCTCATCATGATTCTCTCTTTTATGCTTGCATGGATAGAGATCAACCATTTTCTGATTTGGAAGAGGACATTGCTTATTTCAAAGGTGAAGGTGATGTTATTGTATTTGGGGATATGAATGCTCGCACAAAAACATTACAACATGATACTCAACAATTTGATATGCCATACATTTCAAGGGAGTTGGAGGAAGTTCACTTGTATGATCGTACTTCAATGGATGAGAAAGATCCGGATCACTATGGAAAGTTACTTTTACACATGTGTAATAGCACGGGTATGCTCATTGCCAATGGTGTATCTTTGTGGAGTGGAACCAATGCATTTACATGTAGGAGACATAATGGGGATAGTGTGATTGACTATATGCTACTCTCTGAAGCCATCATGTATCGCATAAAGAGTTTTATGTTTGGTCAATGGACCCCGGAATCCGACCATCGCACCTTATGTATTGACCTTTCATGTGGAGAAGCAACTAAGCATGATAATCTCAGCCAAAGGAAAGAGAAGTTATCACTATGTATGGATTTCAAATGGGCACCAATGTACATTGAAATGGTTGAGCAAAAATTATGGATGACAAAGCTTCAATGTGATGCACCATTGGAAACTAAATGGGAAGCTTTCAAGAAAGCTATTTGTTCTTGTGCGGAAGAATGCTTTGCCATAAATCATCTCCATGGTATCAACAAAGATAGATCACACAAAAGGTGGTTTGATAAAGAATGTCAAGATGCTCGAAAGTCCTTGATAAAGCTTGATGCAACTATGGACAAAGACAACTATCAAAGTCATTTGCATACATACAAGGCATTGATTCAAAAGAAGAGAAGAAGATGGGAAGTAAAGCAACAAGAATTTCAAGTCCAAGAAAAGGCACATGCATGTGGAAGATTTTGGAGAAACTTGAGAGGCAAGCGGGTTGAGAATTTTGGTAACTTGAGTCTAGTGGATATGTACACACATTGTAGTCAATTATATGAGCAAGCAAATACTGAAAAAATGCCATTTTATGGTTCACTCCCATGTATGCCGTCTTTTTTTACTATTGAGGATGTATGCGGTGGGCTTGAAAAGTTAGCCACTCGCAAAGCGGGAGATCTTCAAGGTATCAAGCCGGAGATGATCAAATGGACGGGAGATTTTACCCATGAGTGGATGTGTGATATGTTCAACCTAGCACTTCAACATGGTATGCCTTATGATTGGAGTACTAATTGGGTTAAGCCTTTGCATAAAGGAGGGGATGTAAAGAATGTAAGCAACTACCGGACTATAATGATTGGGTCTCTTATGGAAAAGTTGTTTGGGTGCATAATGGAGATGAAATTGAGTGATTGGGCTAAAGAGAATGACAAGCGTGCAAAGGGACAAGCGGGTTTTCGTCGATGCCATAGCACCATTGATCATCTTGTCACTCTTCGTGTTCTCATGGAGGAAAGTCGGTTGAAAGGCAAACGATTGTATTGTTGTTTTGTGGACTTTAAGAAATCCTTTGATATGATTCTCGTAACAATTTGTGGAGAAGGATGGAAGAACTCCAAGTGCCAAGTGAGTTTATGCTTGCGGTTTCTCGAATCTATGAGAAGGTGATTTTTCAATTGCGCATGGGAAGAGAAATTTCAGAAATTTTTGTAAGCACTATTGGGGTTAAACAAGGATGTCCATTGTCACCAACTCTCTTTGGTCTATGCATCGATCAATTGGAACAAATGGTACTTGACTTTATACAAGAAGAAGGCATTGAAGAGGTCACTATTTGCAATGCGGTAATCATGCTTTTGTTGTATGCGGATGATGTAGTGCTTCTAGCACACACTTTAGAAGATGCACAAAAGCTTATGGTTGTCCTTGAGAAATTTTTCTTGCATAGTGGGCTGATTGTAAATGAATCCAAAACAAAGGTTATGCTTGTGAAAACCAACCATAAGGAGAAGCCATGCATTGTGTACAACAACAAGACACTTGAAGTTGTTGAGAGCTTTAAGTACCTTGGCCTTGAGGTTCCATCCAATCACAAGTGGCATGAATGTGCTATGCGTCGTTTGGAAGCGGGAAAGAGAGAATATTATGCATTTGAGAACATGTGTAATGCGGGAAACATCAAGTGTTGGGTTCTCAAGAAGTATCTTTTTGATGCATTGGTGACACCGGTTCTTCTTTATGGAGTTGAAATGTGGGGCGGGAGCATCTCAAAGTCTAGTTGGAAAGATTTTGAGAATGTCCAAAAGCGTTTTCTTACAAACTTTCTCCAAGTTAAGACACAAACACCATATATGCTCCTACTTCTTGAGTCGGGACCTCTTCCAACTGAGGTTATGGGCATGGAAAGGGTTGTGGAGTACATGATAAAGATGCGTCAAAACCCCTCACATCAACTTCCTACTATTGCATGGGAAGCAAGCAAAAAAGTTCAAAAGACGCATAAAAGCAAGATCTTGAGCATGGGATGGATGCAAGACATAAAGAAGTGGTTTGGGAGATGGGATGCATTACACTTGCTACATGATGGTTCAATTGACTCTCAAGTGAATGAAGCTTTTCTACAACGCCAATGTATTACGGCTTGGGAGAAATCCGGTGGGTCACGCTTCATACATTACACCACCTATATTGCCCCCAACTACAAAACCATGTTCTTTGCTGAGAGAGGAAACCGTACTCACACTTACATGCTTGAGCCTATTCCCTTGTCCGCGATACGCACTATCGCAACAATTCGGCTTAGCTCCCATTTCCTTCGCTGCGAGATAGGGCGTTGGGGCAATGGAGAAGAGTCAAATCAATTGTGCACATTATGCTCACTGCAAGTTCGAGAGTCTGAGTACCACACGCTACTAGAGTGCTCAGCTTTTGATCACATCCGAACTTGCTTCTCTCACATTTTCAGCCATAACTTAGACCTACACACTTTCCTCTCCCAGCCAAAGTGTGGGCTCTCCATTGCGACTCTCATCACTACAATTTTGGAGCATCCAGAGTCACTCATCAGCCATACACATACTACATCACATGTAACCTTGGTCCCATAGGTCATATTTGACCTCTGAGGACGATAATAAAATCTATCTATCTATCTCTCTCTCTCTCTCTCTCTCTCTCTCTCTCTCTCTCTCATTGTGTGAGGTGCAAAGTGTAAGAGATCCATATCCTTCTCCAAGCTAGAAGAGAAGTTGAGATCTTACACCAACACTCTTGTCTATGGAATGCAAATTCAATCAAGAGCCATGCTTCAATGCTTAAGCTTGCCATTTTCTCCATCTTCATTACTATGCTCTTATATATACTAGCAAGAAGAGTGATGATAAGTGAGGAACTATTTCTTTCTCCTATGAATGTTTCTTTTTTCTCTTTCCTACACTACAAGAGGTACTTCACATTAGCGACGCTCCCAGTGTGACACTCAAAACTGCAAATTCACGTATGGGCATCACTATTCTATTTGTTGCATAGGGACACCCATAGAGACCCCAACAGGGGTAAAAAATAAACCAAGAGCGCCAGAAACTCAGATCTCAGACCTGCGTTTTCGGCACTCAAGCAAAAGAGGTAGCCCGCTCTCTCCTCTCTCTCTCTCTCTCTTTATTCCCCGCACACACACACACACAAACACACACATACATGACGAGAGGAAGGAGAGACAGGTATGCTCCTTCCCTCTCCTCTCTTTCATTTTCCCTTCCCCTCTTTCTCTCATTCTCCCTCTCTATCTCTCTCTCTCTCTCTCTCTCTCTCTCTCTCTCTCTCTCTCTCTCTCTCTCACACACACACACACACACACACACACACGCATACATTGTGTCTTTGAGAGAGAGAGAGAGAGAGAGAGAGAGAGAGAGAGAGAGCACATGCATAAACAAAAAACACATACACACACACACCCGAGGAGGTCACCTAATAAAAATGTAACCTATCACGTGAGTTCAATAGAAGGGTATTTAAAGTTCTTGAAACTTACATAAATATATACACAGAAGGGCGTTATTTTTTCAAATTTGAAAAAAAACTTACAGATTTTAAAAGAAAAGGGTACATTATATTCTTAACAAAATTCACAGATAAGGGGTTCTACAAACATGTTTTGAACGCACGTGATATGGTAGTTTTACACATAGTGAACCCCCCGAGCACACACATGCATAAACAAAGAATGCACATACACACACATTGAGAGAGGAAAAGAGAGAGAGAGAGAGAGAGAGAGAGAGAGAGAGAGAGAGAGAGAGAGAGAGAGAGAGGAGAAAACAAAGAGAAAGAGAAAGAGGGAGAAAGAGAGAGAGAATAAAAAACCAAAGAGAGAGAGAGGGAGAGAAGACGAAAGAGAGAGGTAAGGGGAGAAAACAAAGAGAGAGATTAAGTTAAGATTTAAATTAGATTTTAGATTAGATTATATTATATTTAGATTTATGTTTATGTTGATTTTAAGATTATGTTAGATTTAGATTTACGTTAGATTAAGGTTAGGTTAGATTTAAAATTAGGGTAAGATTTAAGATTAGCTAGCTATGTTAAATTTAAGTCAGATTACATTTAGGTTTAGGATTTAAGATTGGATTAGATTTAGTTTTATGTTGAGTTTAAGATTAGATTAGATTTAGATTTAAGATTAAGACAAGACTTAAGATTAACTAGATTAAATTTAGATTTAAGTTAGATTACGTTTAGGTTTAAGCTAGATTTAAGATTGGATTAGATTTAGGTTTATTTTGAGTTTAAGATTAGATTAGATATAGATTTACGTTCGATTTAAGATTAGATTAGATTTTAGTAAATATATGTCAATGAAGGTGCACTTTGCCCAAAGAGCAAACACTAATTACACAACAATATGTATATTCCCATCAGAATCTGACACTTATTAACTCACACACTAACCATATTCAATTAGCCGCAAATCACCACATGTTCAATTAGGTTAGATTTAAGATTAGATTTTGGATTGAGTTTTTATATTAGAGTCTACCTTCGGGATTACGATAAAAAAAATAGAACTTAGATTGGAGGCCAACATGTATTGTGCTAAGTAATCCTCGAACAAAGATCTCCTGTGAAGAGATGCTAAGACACTGTGAATTGCTACAGCTAGAGAAGAGGCAAAGGGTATTTTTCCACTGCATGCACTATCATGTTGACGTGGGTGTGTAGATTTCTCATACCCACAAGTATAGGCATTGACCAATAAAGACAAGATTATAACCCGATGGTTCTGATCTCCGTGCACCTCTAGACCCAGATGTGCGGGGATCAGACATGACTAGAGAATGTGAGGTAGTTTATAGTGTGAACAAAGAGAGAGAGAGAGAGAGAGAGAGAGAGAGAGAGAGAGAGAGAGAGAGAGAGAGAGAGAGAGAGATAAAAGACGGAGGATGCCAATAGAAGATTAAATTTATGTCGTGGTTATAAGTTTTTGACCTTCATTATGAGTAGTGACAAGGATGTGGGGCCGTCCAACCAAAACACCTATCTCTCAACAAGGATTTCATGTCCTTGTAATCAATGCAAGCATGTTGTGCGATGGACAAGACGCGTTTCTTTGCAGCACGTTTGAAAATTTGGCGAGTTTGATCCATCTATTTTAGATCAAGCTGTTGCCAATTATAACTCGTCGGACTCTGACGCTGGCCAACATGCAGCAATCTTGCAACCCAATATACGTGTTAGCAGGCACTTTGGTCAAGGAGCATACATGAGGGCACAAGATGTAACCTCTGACAGCTCGGAGGATGATCATGCAGACAACATTCCTAGCAAGGCAATGTTTGAGCCCGAGATCGTCGATGAAATGATCGATACAATCATGGGTCAAAAAGGCTTATCTATGATGATATAAAAAGTGAAGCCGATACACCATTGTATGATGGAGCACGTGTGTCTAGATTGAAGGCGCTCTTGGTTCTTCTCAACATGCAGGCAGAGTTTGGATGGAGTGACACTAGCATCACAGCACTTTTGAGGTGATCTATTACAATGTGTTTACTTTAATAAAAAACTCTATATGTATAATGATATGATAGATTACTTACACAAGTTTACATTTTTTTTGTTATGTAGATTGCTCAAAGAGCACATACTGCCAGCTGATAATGTGATGCTAGATTTTAGAGAGGAAGCAAGAAAGATCTTGCAGAACTTAGGGATGGATTACAATTCGATTCACGTTTGTCCTAACGGCTGCATTCTTTTTAGAGGGGAATACATAGACATGGATAAGTGTCCAAAATGTGATTCTGAGAAATATCGAGTAGATCTCCACGGAACAAAAATTCCACAAAAGGTTTTGCGACATTTTCCTCTGCTTCCTCGCATCAAGCATTTCTTTGAATGTAAGTCTATGGCTGCCCTAGCATCATGGCATGAGGAGAATAAATCTTTGGATAGTGTGCTACGGATTACTGCAGATTACGCAGCTTGGAAACATATAGACGAAACATGGTCGGATTTGGCCCGGGAAGCTCGAAATTTGTGCCTAGACCTGGCTATGGATGGCATAAATCCATTTGGTCAAAGAGCAACATCTTACAATGTATGGCCCATTGTCATCGTCAACTACAACATTCCCCCGTGGTGGTTGACTACCAAGAAGGGGCACCTGTGGCTAAGCTTGATTGTGTCGGGGGGGTATAAAGTGAAGAATACGGATGTGTATCTTCGTCCACTATTGGAAGACGTACAACAATTGTGGATTGGCATATAAGTGGTGGATATGAGCCGACAACAAGGCAATGGAATGCTTTGATCAGAGGCATTCTAATGTGGACCATGCATGACTATCCTGGACTAATAGAATGCTCAGGTGATTCACACTCAAACTCAAACACTGTAAATCTTGGTTTTTCTCAAGCTTACCTATTGCCATGTGTATACATGCAGGGCTTCAAACAAGAGGATAGAGAGCATGTGTCACCTGTGGACCTAGACTGAATGCACAGCAAGCGCTGCCATTGAAGAATTGAATCTACAAAGTTCATCAAGCGTATCTTACAGAGAATCATGTGTTACGCGACGAATTTTTGGGAAGAGATCCACCGAAGATTTCTGCACAAGCATGGTTAGACTATAAGGAGATATGTGATGATGGTTTGCCCCCAGGGATGAAGAGACTCTCCCTATGGTACGAGTTACCATATTGGCCCCGACTCATGATCAATCACTTGCTTGATCCAATGCACATATTCGAGAATGTGGGTAATCTGCTTTGGGACCATTTGACCGGCAAGAAAGATACTTAGGGAGTCAGGGTTGACCTTAGAAATGTGGATCGTATGGAGCAATATTGGCCACATACAGTATCCGATGGATCGATAAGGGAGCGATAAAGCTCCCTAAAGCACCATGGATTTTTACAAAATCCCAAGAACGCAAAGTAAAAGAGACCATTTGATATGTGCGGACCCCCACTGGTGTAATGCACTTGCTCAAAACCTGTTTCACTAAAGAAGGAAAGTTTACCAGTTTGAAGTCACACGACTGGCATAAAATGCGTCAGGTATGTTTGAAGTGAAATATATCATAGTGGGAATTCTGTAACAAATTTGTGTGTGGACTTTAATATCATTGCTAGATGTGTTTGCATTTTATTTTACCGGTGGCCATTGAGGGATGTTTGTCTCCTGACGTCCGTAACACAATCTACAAACTTGTGAAGTTGGTGCAATGGATCTCACAAAACGAGATCAATGTAGACTCCATACCATTCACCAAACTAAACGCTGTGAAGTTTGTGTGCATGTTTGAGAAACACTCTCCTACTCTCGGGGAGATCACCTATTAAAAATGTAACCTATCACATGAGTTCAATAGAAGGGTATTTAAAGTTCATGAAACTTACAGAAATATATATACAAAAGGGCATTATTTTTTCAATTTTGAAAGAAACTTACAAATTTTAAAAGAAAAGGGTACATTATATTTCTAACAAAATTCACGGATAAGGAGTTTTACAAACATGTCTTGAACGCACGTGATATGGTAGTTTTACACATAGTGAACCCCTCGATCTCCTACTACCATGCTAACCATTCGGGCGCATCTTCTTGTTCACATAGTTGATGAGGTGGAAATAGATGGCACAGTATATTCCAGATGGATGTTCTATTCATAACATTTCATGAAAACACTTAAAGGATTTGTGCGTTAGAAGGCACGTCCAAAGGGTAGCATGGCAGAAGGTTGGCTGGTATCTGAGTCTCTAGTTTACATTAGAGAATGGCTAGATGGATTTGATAAAGCCCAAGACTTGCTATGGCAAACCATAGATGATGAGCGCATATCTGGAATTGTCATGCGCAATCTGGGTGTTGAGAAGAAGATGACAAAAGATCTAGAGGCTAAAATCAATCGATTTTGCATGCTTCACAATCCAGTGATGCAAAAGTGGATTTCACAATACGAGGATGCAAAGCAAGAGCGCCAAAGGGTACGGATCGAGTGGAGATGGGGAAGAAAAAAAGTGTGGTGTAAAGGTCGACATTTTAGGGTGGAACGGATCGACAAAAAACGTTTTACTCAAGATTGTGGAATCATGGCAAAATGCGAATAGTCTAGTCGATGACGATCCTCTGATGCAGATCCTGTGGTGGCGGAACTCACTTACTTTTGCACGCTTCAAGAGATTTTGAGGAACGGTTATAGAGGATTTTTTGTCGACTTGTTTGACGTGCAATGGTTCAAGATAAACTTGGAGGGTCACAACGCTACTGTGCGCAAAGGAGAGTCTAGTTTCCTTGAAGTGGAGTCAACTAAAAAATGGACTGACCTAAGAGACACTCTCATACTACTCGAGCATTGTAAACAAGTAAGTTATGTGCTTGGAAGCTCTCATGTAAGTTATGTGTCTCTGGCAGGTGATATTTCATCCTATAGAGTCTACATCAAACTGGTGGTACATCATAGAGGTAGACCCTCGTAGTGCACGGAGGTATGAGAGCGTGATTTTTCCTATGATGTGTACAATTGTCATTGATTTACTTTCATCAATTTAATTTTGTCAGTTTTGTATCTTTATTATGCAAACAATACTATGGATGATGGAGTTAATGGTTATATTGTCTTGTGGGTGACTAGTTTGGGTCTATACCTTGCACTTTCTTTCAAAAGTGAATCTCGGCTTATCTTGTCCTTTAGGTTTACTCTAGTATTATTGAAACATTCAATATGGTTGATGGGTGTCAAGGAATCCAATGCCTTGCCACCAAATTTTTTTACTATCAGGTGTCGCTATAAGCGCCACTATATAAGGCTCTGCAATGTCGCTACAAGCGTTGCAATAGGTAGCCGGTAAGCATCGCTCAACAGGAACCATAATTAATCGAGAAATGCTAGACCCACTCCACTAGTCTTTGCAATCAGCAGCATCTAAACCATGGGTGTGGCTACTTGAGAACTGATTTTCAAAGATAAAGAAGAGTAGAGACTGAGGTTTATGAGGGTACCAAAGCACAAAGTAATCTATACTTAAGTTTAATTTGCATGGTTGACAATAGCCAAAAGAGTAGAATGAACATTGATAACTTTGATTTTTCACATGAAATTGCTAATGATGATGCCCCCATGTTTGTCAATTATCTTGTTACAAGGTTGCAGCAAGCTGTAGGAAACCCTACTTTGCAATTCAAAGTTACCCAGCAACTTCAAGCTTATGGGATTTCACTTCCTCTCCAAGAGGAGAGAGAGCTTAGGAGGCCTCTTGATGAGACCCCCAAAAGAAGACTCTCCCATACAAGAGGAGAAATCCAAAGAACTAGAAAGTAATTAATCCCTAAGTTCCTATGAAGATGTGGCTCCATGAAGACGGCAGTCTAGATGATCGCCAACTCCTACCAAGAGGAAACGGTCAACCCACAGTCCTTCTCCTCGTCACTTTGAAAGGCAAGAGAGGAAACAAATGAAGAAAAGGGCAATAAACATTTCACTCTCTTCTCCTTCTTCTTCACCTTCCTCCTCTTTTGACAAAAGCTATGGCTATTCTCCTCGATAATACAAGAGAGGAGGACATCACAAATCTTACCCTTCATGGTGAAGGTCCCAAAAGCTCAAGAAGTTCAAAGAGGGAGGAAAGAGTATCTCTTTTCTCACCTATGATGACACCTTCAGTGCTATTGACAAAGTATTGGCCTTCATCCAGAAATTCTATGTGTCCTTTGGAGATGAGGGCTTCACGAAGTCTTACCAGCTACATCATGTAGCTATGCACTTCCAAAAATCGACTCGTCAATGGAGGGCTAGCATTTGTGGCAATAGCAAAGCCCCAAAGACATGGAAAACTCTACGAGTTTCCATCATGAAGCAATTCCTTGCAAGCGATGCAAAGTACAAAGTGCTTACGAAATAGCGTGTTTTGAAGCTTCTCTCCCATGAGTCTATCCACAAATATGTGGAGAAGTTTTGGGATTTACATCTCAAGGCTAATGCTTTTAAAAAGATAGACTTCGTCAAGAAAAAGAAACAATTTTGTGTGGAAATACTGAAGTAATCTATCACACTATGGTTGCTTTGCGCATCAATTTCCAACAAGGGGCTAGAACGAATGGCAAGCCCATGGAAAGAAAAGACAAAAGTGATACAAAGGGGAAAACCAATGCCCAAAATTCTCCCCAAGAAAATATTAATAACAGTAAAAACAACAATTTGTCCAAGGAGAAGGCAGTTTACAAAGGTAAAAATAAACTCTCTCCTAAAGAGCTTGAAGCTTTCACAAGGACCACAAATGTTTTAAGCATGTGGAGCAAGGACATGGCTATTGTTCTTGCTCCAAGAGAAATTCTTGCAGTGAGACTCTTAGAGCTTTCACTATTGAAGCTCCAAAAGAGGATTCTCATTGCAAAGGATTACCTCTCCCCCATCTTTGGGGAAAGGTAAGGGAACATGATGCCTTCATCTTGTTTGACCCTGGCTCTACTCACAACTTAATATGAAGGTAGTTGGCCACCAAGTTGGGCGTTCAGGATTTTTAGATGGGAGATAGTGTAATTGCCGATACCTCTTTCAAGGTACAACAAGCCTCCATTACTCCCTTGATTGGGACATAGAGGCTTCATGTACAAATCTATGTCGACAAAAGAGAATTTTTCATCTCTCCTCCCTAACATGATGATGCTATCCGAGGGGCACCGTGGTTCAACCGCATGGCTGTCAACATGAAATTCCCTCAAAGAAGAATCTACTTCACCTATAGGGGAAAGAGCATGTATATATCTAGTGATTCTGGTCGTACTATACTACTTGTAAATCCTCCTACTTTTGATAAATCAATGAAAAGCTTAGTTTTTGTATACATGATTTTTGTCAAAGAGTCCCTTAAAGATTCTAATGTCTCATCAAAAGTAAATATTAGGAATCAAGAAGAGTTAAAGTTGTCTAATTTTCTAAAAGGATTCCAATATGTGTTCATCGATGATATTTCTATGGAATTACCTCCAAAACAAGGGGATGATGACCATCGAATTGAGCTCGTACCAGGAAGATCACCGCCTAGAAAATGAAAGATGGTACATACCATATGTGTGTGGACTATCAATCACTAAACCATATCACTATCAAAAATATATTTTCCGTATCTTGAGTAGAAGATATGTTTCATAAGCTATAAGGCTCTACCTACTTTAGTAGGATTAACCTTAAAAGTGGTTATCATCAAATAAGGACAATGAATGAAGATATCCTAAAGACCGTGTTTTGTACAACGTTCGGTCTTTATGAATATCTAGTCATGCCTTTGGCTTGACTAATGCACCAACTACATTCAATTATCTAACATAGAAAATATTTAGTCCCTATCGTGAATTTAGTGGAGTATTCTTTGAACATATCATCATCTACTCCAAGTCCTTGGAGGAACACAAGCAACATCTCCACTTGATTTTTCAAGCATTGAGGAAGAAAAATCTTTTTCTCAATTAAAAGAAAAAACTAATTTTCCGTTCAAGAGATTCAATATGTAGGTCATATTATATCTCAAGATGGTATCCGTATGGATCCATCAAAGTTGGATGTGAAAATCCCATTTCACAAATGCTAATGGGAAAATCCCACAACTTCGGGACTAATTTCAATGCCTATGGATTCCTATTTCCCATTAAATTTGGAAAAGTTTCATTTGATTTGGGAATGTGACAAAGGGATAGATTCTCAAAAAAATGGTGGTGTTGAGAAACACCTTGTTAAATTTTTATTTTTATGTGGGTGTTTCAAAACACTTCATAAAAGAGATAGATTCTCAAGAAAATGGTGGTGTTGAGAAACACCTTTTAAAATTTTTATTTTTATGTGGGTGTTTAAAAATACTTCATAAAATCATACATAAGCTGGGGAAATAAAAGAGTGAGCATATGAAATGCTATTCAATTTCTCCTATTAAGCTAGCATGTGCCTTCTCCACGACATTTGATGGGATCTTGATTGTTTCCGCAATTCTTCCACCCCTTGGAGTCCATGACCATACAATTGTATCAACACACTCCCAGCGCTTTGGGTCAGCAAGATTGCAGCACCAACTATTTTTCCAACAATCCTCATACTGTTCTTGGATTGTGGGATTTCTTTTTCGATGTTTTGGTGCCCAATACTGAATCAAAACTTTCTTGTAGTTAGGAGATGATTTTTCTACATCAATGTTCGACTCTACCACTCCTAGCCATATCAGATATTCAGGATCTGCGGGTCTCACAAGAACAAGGTCCCATTTTCTTACATCAATTTGAGGCCTTAAAGTCTCTTGTGGCCTTGCACTTTGAGGACAACTATAGTGATCATTCAATTCTTCATATCCTTGAAACTCATCTCTATCTTCCTTTATCTCTTGCATTCGATGACTCCCCGTAGTATTTGGCCAAAATGTTGTATATTCACCAATGTGTTTATTGGTTGGTTGTTCAAGCTCATTAATTATGTTTTGCCAATAAATGATAACTGGCTCCATGTATCTTGTGGAGTCATGGTCCTTTCCCTTTAATAGAGAACATCTTTTCCAAAATTCAAGATATGACTTAATCCCTTGAATAAGAAGCGGACTATCTCTTTGGACAGCCTGTTGGTAGTTTTGGTTTTCCCTGGTCATCTTTTTTCCACAACTCAATTCTCGACTCCTTTGGCATCCAATCAGGTGATTTGGGATGAATTTTGTACTACATTATTGAGACTTCACCTTGCATATAGAAACGAAATTGAAGTGGCTTAGAGTTACCGACTAGAGCATCTTTTCCGTCACACATGTACCCTTGCACAAAGGATTTAAATCCGGGAACTTGTGTCATCAAAAATGGTGTTGGAGATGAGCTTTCACATTTTTGAAAATGTTCCATCAGATGTGGAAAAGTGAATGTCATTCCTGTTCGCAATCTTTCTGAGAACCTACTAAACATTGCATCTATGTCCTCATGTGTATGACCCACCATTAAGAATCCCAAATGCACGGTTTTGAAAACTCCTTTTGCTACTAACACGGATAAGTATGCAAATAGATATCGATTTTTATTCTCTCATGCACAATTATCTAGCTATAGCAAAAGATTCTCAGGCAATATTTGAAATATAGGAGTGGATATGGTATCCACAACACATTGAGAGGAAGTTGATTGTATTTGTACAATCTCTTCATTACATCCTTGGATGGCCAACGGTGGTGTCATTGTTGATGCATTCCTCTCACACTCTTGCTTCATTTTGTTTTGGAGGTCTAGAGCTCTCCTTGAGTTCAATGCATTGAATAGCGTTACATTGCTACGTGGCATACCATCATGGCATAAATCTCCCAGTCCATGGTTTTCTGTTCTTTCCAGATTCTGTAAGCATAATGCAAGGGAACCAATTGTAGCATTGGGATCTGAAGGCCATAGACCATTAAGTGAGAAGTGACCATACATTCCATGACCATGTCCATGTGTTATCATACCTGTTAATGATACTTGCAATTGATATGCATTCGCATAATCTTTTGAGTTCACACGCAACCTAGGTATTGCTATCTTTTTTTGATCCATTTTATCATGTATAATGCATAAATACTTATCCTTTTGCAACTGGGAGAACTTACGCCAGGTGTAGTACACATTCCTACAACTTTGTTGTTGCATCATGTGAATTCGACGTTCATCCTTCAAACGTGCAATCATCTCGTCATCCTTTGTTGACTCTAGTTGAGACTTTATCCGACTACACACAACACATTTGGAGAACTCACTTGTTTTTGACAAAGTCACATTAGCAAACTCTGTATTCTAGATTCTATTGAATGTTGTGCTAGACATTGGCTTGAAACTCATACTGTCAAGTGTTTTATTGACATCATGTAAAATGTCTACTTTCTTGTACGTGTTTGGTATTGCAAGCAAAGTTTCCCTAGTACCATCTTCCATGGTTCTACTCTTATGTGGCATTCTCTCTAAGTTTTCATCAACAAAAGAGTGTATCAATGCCCTTCCCATTTCTATATGGTCTCTTCCTTTTCTTATGACACTATCATTACCATGCACTGAGCCTCTAAACCCATTCTCAAAATGTTCATGGTAACGATAAAATGAAGTTTTTGGAATGCCATGAATTTTGTACCAAGCTCTATTGCAAACCTCACTGTCATTAAAAGAAAACACATAGCATGTCTTTGTAGTTTTTTTGTTATCACACCATGCAGTCAACATTGGATCATACACATAGTTTGTTCTATTTTGCAAACTCTCTCCCCAAAATTCATTGCGCATGGCCATGACCTTATCTCGATTGACATATTGAAAACACTTTTTGGAACAACAATCTATGGTTGAAACAAGTTGGATAGATGCTAGGGATGCTTGATTGGATCTCTTAGAAGCTTTCACTGACATTTTTGGCTTCCTATTTACAAAGCAATATTTCCGCTTTTTTGAAATAGGCTCTACCAAATAAGCTGATTCAATGCATGTGTCTTGTAACGCATGCAAAACATGTAGATTCTCATAGCGTAACAATGCTTTTCCATCCATAGTTGTCACTCTCTTGATAGGCCAACAAACTAGATTAATGTTGCATACACTAGCTTCTGTAGAAATAGTAGCCTCATCTACATAGGATGTTTCAATACCAATACCAATGTTATCTCCACCTAGCTCACCAAATTTTACAGAGTCAAACGGACACACATACATGACAACCCTTTCGGCTATTAAATGTGTTTTTCTTTCATCCCAAAGTTGAACCCTCTTATCCTTCTAAACCTCCCTGTAGCTCATTCCATTAGATTGTGCATCCAACGCTCCTTCTGCTTTGTCAGCCTCATGCATAGAAGCCCCTTTTTACTGCATCTCATTTATATGTTGCAACAACCCACTACTCCATTTCACAATACTATTAAAAGCATTTCCCACTGTCAATGCATCCATTGTTGGAAAAGGGATGAGTGGTTTCTTTTCAAAACAAAAATCATCTGACACCCATACATTGCCTTCCCCAATAAGCATGCCAGAACAATATGCAGTTGGATTTATTTCAAATACAGTCCCAATGGAAACCTTTTGTGTTGCTACAAACATGCACACTCTATCACCATGATTGAAATTAGCCATACCTGCAAGAAGATTTGCAAGAATATTTGTTAAAAAAATCGCTTGTAGAGTATCTTCATTTACGTAGCAAGTGTGTCAATACAAAGCATAACAAGTATGTATGTAGGTGTTTCATGAGAAGTATATATACACCCTATGCCCTTAGGGCCATAGGGTGATATATTTATGTGTTTCATGAAGAGGACATATAGATTCCCCAAGATAACCTCACGGAGTTTCATGTCAAGTATATATACA
Organism: Adiantum capillus-veneris; assembly: GCF_014529385.1. Taxonomy (NCBI): domain Eukaryota; kingdom Viridiplantae; phylum Streptophyta; class Polypodiopsida; order Polypodiales; family Pteridaceae; genus Adiantum; species Adiantum capillus-veneris. Next base: position 101,257,463 of record NC_140958.1, read on the forward strand.
TCCTATGGCCTTAGGGCCATAGGGGGTTTCATGACGAGTATATAACACCATATGGCCAATAAATACATCCTCTGTACTTATGCCAAAATATACATCCTATGACCTTAGGGCCATAGCGTGTTTCACAACAGTATATAACATCATATGGCCAATATATACATCCTCTAGACTTATACCAAAATACATCCTATGGACGTATGGCCACAAGGTGCTATATGAGAGTTTGAAGATGCCAATGCATGAATCGTATGGCCCAATACATTGGCACCCCATGACCCTAGGGCCATAGGATCTCGAAATGGAACATAGGACAACTTGTGGCCCTTGAGTTTATACGTTTCCACCCTATGACCCTAAGGCCACAAGATCTCACAAGATACAAGAAGATAATTTATGGCCCCCAAGCCCAAGTGTGTGAGTTCCATAGGATCTCCATATGGAACATATGGTACTCTATGGCCCTTGAGCTTACACATTGCCACCCCATGACCCTAGGGCCATAGGATCTCGAAATGATAAATATGACAATGTATGGCCCTTGACCTTATACATTGCAACCCCATGTCTCTAGGGCCATAGGATTTCCAAATGGAATATAGGGGAATGTATGGCCTTTGAGTTTATACATTGCCACCCTATGGCCCTAGGGCCACAAGACATCAAAACATACAAAAAGACAACCTATGGCCCTAAGCCCAAGATGTCAAGGGTGGCCAAGATGTCAATGCAGCCCCATGGCCCTGTGGCCATAGGATTTCCAAATGGAATATAGGGCAACGTATTGCCCTTGAGTTTATACATTGCCACCCTATGGCCCTAGGGCCACAAGACTTCAAAACATAAAAAAAGGCAACCTATGGCCCTAATCCCAAGATGTCAAGGGTGGCCAAGATGTCAATGCAGCCCCATGGCCCTGTGGCCATAGGATTTCCAAATGGAACATAGGACAACATATGGCCCTTGAGCTTATACATTGCAACCTTATGGCCCTAGGGCCACAAGATCTCACAACACACAATAAGAAAACATAAGGCCCCTAAGCTCAAGGGTGTGGGTTTAAGGGTGGCCAAGATGCCAATGAAGCCCCATGGCCCTAGGATCTACATATGGGACATGTGGCACCCTATGGCCCTTGAGCTTACATATTGCCATCCCATGACACTATGGCCATAGGATCTCCAACTAGAACATAGGGCAATGTATGGCTCTTGAGCTTATACATTGTCGTGACCCTTGGGCCATAGGATCTCCAAATGGAACATAGGGCTATGTATTGGAGCTTATCCATTGTCACCCCATGACCCTAGGGCCATAGGATTTTCAAATGGAATATAGGGCAACTTATGGCTCTTGAGCTTATACATTGCCACCCTATGGCCCTAGGTCCACAAGCTTTCACATTGCCACCATAGGGCCACAAGGATCTCACAAGATAGAAGAAGAAAACCTTAGAACATAGGATTTCCGAATGGACCTGAGTGCACGCTTTGCTCCTTGACCTCCAACGTTGCCACCCTATGGTGTGGGCCCGGGGGTGGCTGAGGTGTCTTCATAATAATTTCGTCCATTCAAGGGATATGTAACAATATCCGCAAGTGGCATAAATAAAAAAGCAAAGCATTTTCATGCCACATTCAAATATAAATATTTTATTATTATTTTTTTCAAAAAAAAAACACGTTGCGGCGACAAACTTTGTCATAATGGGTTCTCAAATACACTTATTGATATTGGACAAAAAAATAGTGCACAATTTTTGGGATAATTTTTAAAAATTTTAGCTATTTTTAGAGTATTTTTTACTATGCAAATTTTGATTTTGGAGTAAAATTTTTCTTCATGGGTGTCGTTCCACTCGTACTACAAAGATATGGACATTGACAAAGACTTGCACCAAAAAAAAAAAATCTTCTAAAAAGCTCTTTTAATTTCGAAGCCAATGAGCTATGTCTCATTTTCACACAAAGCCTAGAACTCTAGTAATCTCGACTGCAACCTCGTGCGAACAGCCCCTAAATTCAAAATTTGAATTTTGAATTTCTAACTTAACCTAACTAACCTTATCTCTCTCTTTCTCTCTCTACTACAAATTTTTTCGTGTTGTCTCTCTCTTTCTCTCTCTCGTTTCTTGCTCGAAACCTGCACAGAGCTTGTCTTTCTCTGTCTCTCTCTCCCTCTCTCCCTACTCATACAGTTCTACGCCATCATTGCGACGTGCACAGATCTACGCAAAGCCATCGCCGAAATCTTCACAGAAGGACTGCTGCCGCAACCTCCCAAACACAGATCTGTTACCATCATCGTCGCGGCCTCAACACACCTAAGTGACTGCTTGCTACTGCTGCAGCTTCTCTTCATCAAACACAGATTTACTCACAAGTAACCTGTAGAAACCCTAATCTTTTTGCTTAATTCGGTTTTAACTATTCTTAATCTGATTACGTTTTAGTTAAGTTGTAAATCACATCTCTCTAAAACAATAAACAAAAATCATTAATTACATCTCTAAAACTAAAACTATAGTGTGTAGAACTATAAAACGGAAAAATGTGATTAGAGATCTAAAAGTGTCATACAGAATACTCTAATTACACACCAAAAAAATGTCAAACAAAAAATACTAATTAGGGACCTAAATCTATAAAACAGCAAACTCATAAGCGACCTAAAACTGTAAAACTCTAACTGCAAAAATCTCTAATTACAAAAAAATTATAAACCTGCAAATACAAAAAACGATAACTATAGAAAATGCTAAAACTATGGATACCTATAATTGGGTTGTAGGGAGCTGGGTACACGTTGTAAGAGGACGAGTAGAGCGTGCTGTTGTAGGAGGATGGATTAGGATTCAGTTGCAAGAGGATGGGGAAAAAAAAGGCAAAAAGGTGGGAAAGAAAGTGTACACTAATTGTGTTTGTAAGATATGGTGTAATATAGTTTCTTAAAATTCAGTTGTAGTCACTACAATAAAACTAGACATAGAACCTTTAGAAGGGCAGACAGGGTGTGGCTACATAGGGTTTCACCTCATACTAAAGAGTAACATATGGCCCTAAGGCACCCTATCACCATAAGGCCATAGGGTGGTCTCACATCCTACTATAGGGTGACTAATGTCCCATCTGGCCATAGGGTGCCAATGTACAATCTCAAAGGTCGTAGGGTTCCCTATGTTCGTATTGAGGATCCTATGGCCCCAGGGCTATAGGATCTCCAAAACAAATATATGGCCCTAGGTCCATAGGATCACATGGTGCTCTATGTCCGATCTAGAGACCTTGTGGCCCAAGGGCCTTAGGGTGGCAATGTACAATCTCAAGGGTCATAGGGTTCCCTATCTTCCTTTTGGAAATAGGGTGTCACTAGGTGGCCCAAGGGCCATAGTGTGGGAATGTACAATCTCAAGGGCCATAGGTTTCCCTATGTTCCTTTTGGAGATCTTGTGGTCCTCGGGCCATAGGATCTCCAAAAGGAACATAAGGAACCTCGTGCCATAGGATCAAAGGGTGCCCTATGTCCCATTTAGAGACCTTTTGGCCCAAGGGCCATAGGGTGGCAATGTACAATCTCAAGGGACATAGGGTTCCCTATGTTCCTTTTGGAGATCCTATGGTCCTTGGGCCATAGGATCTCCAAAATGAACATATGGCCCTACGGACATAGGATCACAGGGTGCCATATATCCCATCAAGACACCTTGTGTCCCAAGGGCCATAATGATGGCAATGTACAATCTCAAGGGCCATATGGTTCTCTATGTTCCTTCTGAAGATCCTATGGCCCTAGCGCCATAGGATCTCCAAAAGGAACATAAGGAACATATGGCCATAGGATCAAAGGGTGCCCTATGTTCCATCTTGAGACCTTGTGGCCCAATGGCCATAGGGTGGTAATGTACAATCTCAAGGCCGTAGGGTTCCATATGTTCATTTTGGAGATTCTATGGCCCTAGAGTCATAGGATCACAGGGTGCCCTATGTTCCATCTAGAGACCTTGTGGCCCAAGGTCCATAGGGTGACAATCTACAATATCAAGGGCCATAGGATTCCCTATGTTCCTTAGGGTCACAAGGTGCCCTAAATTCCATCTGAAGACCCTATGGCCCAAGGGCCATAGGGTGATAATGTACAATTTCAAGGTCCATATGATTACCTATGTTCCTTTTGGAGATCCTATGGCCCTCTAGCCGTAGGTTCTATGGGCTGCCATGGTTCCCGTTAATATGAACCATGGGGTACCCTATGTACCTAGGCCACCCTTGGGCCCTTGGATGCCCTCTAGAGTGTCATAGGGTGCCCTATGTCCCATCCAATGACCATGTGGCCTAAGAGCCATAGGGTGGTAATTTACAATCTCAAGGGCCATAGGGTTCCCTATGTTCTTTTTGAAGATCCCATGGCCATAGGGCCACAGGATCTCCAAAAGGAACAATATGGTTTCCTAGGGCCATAGGACCACAGGGTGCCCTATGTAACATCTGGAGATCTTGTGGACCTAGGGTCATAGGGTGGCAATGTGCAGTCTCAAGAGCCATAGGTCTCCCTATGTTCCTTTTGGAGATCTTATGGCCCTAGGGCCCTAGGGACATGGGGCTGCCATGTTTCCCATTAGTGTGCACCATGGGGTTCCCTATGCTCGTTGTGGCCATCCTTGGGCCCTAGGATGCCCTCTAGTATGATGTGAGACCCTATGGACTTAGGGTCACACGGTGCCCTATGTTCCTTTTGCAGAGCCTATGGCCCAAGGGACATAGGGTGGTGATGTACAATTTCAAGATCCATAGGCTTCCCTATGGTCCGTTTAGAGATTCATGGCACTAGGGCCATATGATCCCCAAAAGGAACATAGGGCCCTAGGGCCATAGGATCAAAGGATGCCCTATATCTCATCTTAATTCCTTGTGTTCATAGGGTGCCAATGTACAATCTCAAGGGCCATAGGATTCCATAAGTTTCATTTGGAGATCACATGGCCCTAGGGCCATATGATTACAGGGTGTCCTATCTCCCATCTGGAGACTTGGTAGCCTAAGGGCCATAGGGTCAAAGGGTGGCCTACGTTCCATCTACAGACCTTGTGGACCAAGGGTGATAGTGTAGGAATGTACAATCTCAAGGGCCATATGGCTCCCTATGTTCCTTTTGGAGATCCTATGGCACTAGATCCATAGGATCTCCAAAAGCAACATAAGGAACCTAGGTCCATAGGATCAAAGGGTTATATATGTCCCATCTTCAACCTTATGGCCCAAGGGACATAGGGTAGGATTGTACAATCTCAAGGTCCATGTTGTTCCCTATGTTCCTTCTGATGATCCTATGGCCATAGTGCCATAGGATCTCCAAAAGGAACATAGGTCCCTACAACCATAGGATCATAGGGTGCCATAGATCCCTTCTAGAGATCTTGTGGCCCAAGGTCCATAGGGTAGGAATGTACAATTCCAAGGTCCATAGGGTTTTGTATGTTCCTCTTGGAGATCATATGGACCTAGGGCCATAAGATCTCTAGATGGGACATAGGGAACCTAGGGCGATAGGATCAAAGGGTGCCCTATGTCCCATATAGAGACCTTGTGGCCCATGGTCCATAAGGTGGGAATGTACAATCTCAAGGGCCATAGGATTCTCTATGTTCCTTTTGGATTCTCTATCACTAGGGTAATAGGATCTCCAAAAGAAACATAAGGAGCCTAGGGCCAGAAGGATCAAAGGGTGCCATATGTCCCATATAGAGACCTTGTGGCCCATGGGCCATAAGGTGGGAATGTACAATCTCAAGGGCCATAGGATTCTCTATGTTCCTTTTGGAGATCCTATGGCACTAGGGTCATAGGATCTCCAAAAGAAACATAAAGAGCCTAGGGCCATAGGATCAAAGGGTGCCATATGTCCCATCTTGAGTCCTTCGGGCCCAAGGGCCATAGGGTAGGAATGTACAATCTCAAGGGCCATAGGGTTCCATATGTTTCTTTTGAAGATCCTATGGCCCTAGGGCCATAGGATCTCCAAAATAAGCATATGGCCCTAGGGCCATAGGATCACAGGGTGCCTTGTGTCCCATCTAGAGAGCTTATGGCCCAAGGGCCATAGGGTGGCACTGTACAATCTCAAAGGTCATAGGGTTCTCTATGTTCCTTATGGGGATCCTATGGCACTAGGGACATAGGATCTCCAAAAGGAACATAAGGAAAATAGGACCATAGCATCAAAGAATGCCCTATGTCCCATCTAGAGACCTTGTGGCCCAAGGGACATAGGGTGGCAAATTACAATCTCAAGGGCCATATGGTTCCCTATGATTCTTTTGAAGATCCTATGGCCCTAGGTCCATAGGTGGGAAAGGTACAATCTCAAGGGCCATATTGTTCCCTATGTTCCTTTTCGAGATCCTAAAGCACTAGATCCATAGGATCTCCAAAAGGAACATAAGGAACCTAGGGCCATAGGATCAAAGATTTCTATATCTCCCATATTGAGACCTTGTGGCCCAAGGGCCATAGGGTAGGAATAAACAATCTCAAGGGCCATAGGGTTCCCTATGTTCCTTCTGAAGATCCTATGGCCCTACTATCATAGGATCACAGGGTGCCATATGTCCCATCTAGAGATCTTATGGCCCAAGGACCATAGGGTGGCAATGTAAAATCTCAAATCCCATAGGGTTCCCTATGTTCCTTATGGGGATCATATGGCACTAGGGCCATAGGATCTCCAAAAGGAACATAAGCAGCCTAGGGCCATATAGGATCAAACGATGCCTTATCTCACATCTGGAGACCTTGTGGCCCAAGGGCCATAGGGTGGAAAGGTACAATCTCAAGGTCCATATTGCTCATTATGTTCCTTTTTTAGATCTCATGGCACTAGATCCATAGGATCTCCAAAAGGAACATAAGGAACCTAGGGCCATAGGATCAAAGGATGCTATATGTCCCATCTTGAGACCTTGCGGCCCAAGGGCCATAGTGTAGGAATAAACAATCTCAAGGGCCATAGGGTTCCCAATGTTACTTCTGAAGATCCTATGGTCCTACTGCCATAGGATCAGAGGGTGCCCTTTGTCCCATCTAGAGATCTAATGGCCCAAGGTCCATAGGGTGGCAGTGTACAATCTCAAAGGCCATAGGGTTCCCTATGTTCCTTATGGGGATCCTATGGCACTAGGTCCATAGTATCTCCAAAAGGAACATAAGGAACCTAGGGCCATGGGATCAAAGGGTGCCCTATGTCCCATTTAGAGACCTTGTGTCCCAAGGGCCATAGGGTGGAAATGTACAACCTCAAGGGCCATAGGATATCCAAAAGTAACATATGGCCCTAGGGCCATAGGATCAAAGGGTGCCCTATGTCCCATCTAAAAACCTTGTGTCCTAAGGGTCATAGGATGGCAATGGAGATTTTGGAGATCTTATGGCCCTAGGGACCTAGGGGCATGGGGCTACCATGGTTCCCTATGTTTCTTTTGAAAATCCTATGGCCATAGGGCCACAGGATCTCAAAAAGGAACAATATGGCCCTAGGGCAATAGGATGACAAAATGCCCTATGTCCCATTTGAAGACCTTGTAGCCCTAGGATGGCAATGTGCAATCTCAAGGTCTATAGGGTTCTCTATTTTCCTTTTGGAGATTCTATGGCCCTAGGGCCATAAGATCTCCAAAAGGAACATAAGCAACCTAGGGACATAAGATCAAAGGGTTCCCTAATCCTATGGAACTAGGGCCATAGGATCAAAGGGTGCCATATGTCCCATCTCTTGTTGCCCAAGTTCCATAGCGTAGGAATGTAAACTCTCAAGGGCCATAAGGATCCCTTTTTTTTTTTTGAAGATCCTATGGCCCTAGGGCCATAGGATCTCAGAAAGGAACATATGGACCTAAGGCCATAGGATCAGATGGTGCCCTATGCACCATATACAGACCTTGTGGCCCAAGGTCCATAGGGTGGCAACGTACAATCTCAAAGGCCACCGGAATCCCTATGTCCCTTATGGGGATCCTATGAAACTAGGGCTGTAGGATCTCCAAAAGACACATAAGGAACCTAGGCCATAGGATCAAAGGGTGCCCTATGTCCCATCTAGAGACCTTGTGGCCCAAGGACCATAGGGTGGGAATGTACAATCTCAAGGGCCATAGTATATCCAAAAGTAACATATGGCCCTTGGGCCATAGGATCACACTGTGTCGTATGTCCCATCTAGAAACCTTGTGGCACAACGGTCGTAGGATGGAAATGTTCGTTTTGGAGATCCTATGGCCCTAGGGCCCTAGGGGCATGGGGCTGACATGGTGCCTGTTAATGTGCACCATGGGGTTCCCTATGTTCCTTAAGGCCACCCGTGGGCCCTAGGATACCCTCTACTATGATGTGAGAGCCTATGGCTTAGGGTCACATGGTGCCCTATGTTCCTCTTGAAGAACCTATGGCCAAAGGGCCATAGGGTGGCAATGTACAATTTCAAGGTCCATATTGTTCCATATGTTCTTATTGGAGATCCTATGTCCCATCTAGAGACCTTGTGCCTAAAGTGCCATAGGGTGGCAATGTACAATGTCAAGGGAAATAGGGTTCCATATGTTCCTTTTGGTGATCCTATGGCCCTAGAGCCATAAGATCATAGGGTGCCCTATGTCCCATCTAGAGATCTTGTGGCCCAAGGGCCATAGGGTGACAATGTACAATCTCAAGGGCCATAGGATTCCATATGTTCCTTACGGTCACAAGGTGCCCTACATCCCATCTAAAGACCCTATATGAGACCCTATGGCCTTAGGGTCACAGGGTGCCCTATATCCCATCTGCAGACCTTGTGGCCCAAGAGCCATAGGGTGGCACTTTACAATCTCAAAGGCCAATGGGTTCCCTAGGTTCCTTTTGGAGATCCTATGGCCATAGGGCAACAGGATCTCCAAAAAGAACAATATGGCCCTAGGGCCATAGGATCAGAGGGTGCCTTATGTCCCATCTGAAGACCTTGTGTCCCTAGGGCCATAGGGTGTCAATGGGCAATCTCAAGGGCCATAGGGTTCCCTATGTTCCGTTCGGAGATCCTATGGCCCTAGGGCCCTAGGGGCATTGGGCTGCTATGTTTCCTGTTAATGTGCACCATGGGGTTCCCTATGTTTGTTATGGCCACTCTTGGGCCCTAGGATGCCCTGCACTATGATGTGAGGCCCTATGGACTTAGGGTCACAGGGTGACCTATGTTCCTTTTGAAGACTCTGTGGCCCAAGGGCCATCGGGTGGCGATGTACAATCTCAAGATCCATAGGCTTCCCTATGTTCCGTTTAAAGATTCTGTGGCAATAGGGCCATATGAACCCCAAAAGGAACATATGTCCCTAGGTCCATAGGATCAAAGTATTCCCTATATCTCATCTTAATTCCTTGTGGCCCAAAGGGCCATAGGGTTCCATAAGTTCCTTTTGGAGATCCTATGGCCCTAGGGCCATAGGATCACAGGGTGTCATATGTCCCATCTGGAGACCTTGTGGCCTAAGGGCCATAAGGTGGCAATGTATAGTGTTCAGAGATCAAGCATGGCTAGATAATGTGAAGTATTTTGCTATTTGACTAGTAGCATTAAATATAGAGACTCTACTTGGGCAACTAGGCCACCCATGTAGCACTAGAGCCATTCATTACAAAGTAATGTTATGCTCCTAAGTTTACATAAACTTGGCTCAATCATATTCAAATCGAACATAAATACAAATAATGTTATATTGTTATGTTTATAGAGATATGGCTCAATACTCTTCAAAGAAAATAATGCCAAAGTCAGTTGATGCAAGAGGCTCTACTCCAAGCCCATGGTATATAGATTTTTACTTACCAAGTGGTAAATCTGATGAGAGAGTCCACTTGTTCTTTAAAGATAAAGAACAATCTCCCTTCAAAGATTGTGTAATTGTCAAGGAGATAAATAAAGATTGCTCAGAGCTTGAAATGTCCCCATGTCTTGGTGTAAAAGTACAAAACGGTGATTGTTACTTGCTAGAGCCCATGGCCTTTGCTTGAGAGTCGCTCAAAGAGAGCAGTTATAGAGAGACAATGATAAAGGCAAGGTGGATAGAAATCAGAGAAGATACTCCCAGTGAGAATCTCATGGACATGTTTACTGAAGTCTTTAAGAAAGTTATTCAGTATTTAGCCAACTTGAAGGCACACAATAGTAAGAAGCAAAAAAATGAAGGTACAACTCAAGCTAATCAGAAGAAGACTTTAAAGGATAGTGAGGTGCCCTCAGTCAGAAAAAGCACCAAAAATGTGGAGCAAGAAAGTCTTTCACTTGTAGCTCTAGAGGCTCCACATAGGGATGAAGCTAGTTTAACTGAACCTCCTTTAATAACTACTTTAGTAGCAGTAATTGTAGATTCAGCCTCAGTGAAGGTGCTAGCCTCAACTGTTCAGCCGGAAGAAAAAGATCTTGATAAGGATGTTAAGAATACTTTCAAGAGTGGGCTGGATGGGTACATTGGAATTGAGAACTACTTCAAGTTTGGGGTGCAGTTTACACAACTCATCTCTATTGACCAATGCAATATTGCACCTGATCACTTCAAATGTAGGCCATTGTCAGGTGTGTATGTAAAGCTCCTTTTGAGACAATTTGCAAAGCATTTTAGACCAGTCTCCAATGCAGCTGACCTTATTCCATATGATCCCATAAAAAAGGAGCCTCTAAAGGCTAATGAAGTACATGCAGACAAGCTGGAAACATACAGCTCCTGGATTCTTTCTGGTCAACACTCCATAATAGCAGCTAGAGCATTTTTGCGCAACAAGAGCACGAAGTATGCTTCAAGGAGAGAGCTCTACAAATACAGAACTGCAAGGATTGTTGTAGATTCCCCTAAAGAGATTGCAGTGCGAATCTCCAAAATGGAGAAGATAGAGACACAGACAACAATGAAAACCCAACCTTATGTGGAGGTCTTGAAGCATGGGCGTGGACCGTGGCTAGCATATTCTTGTCCAAAGAAACCGAAGGCAGGTGTTCCCCGTGGTCATGAGAGTCGAAAAGATTGGGATGTAAGTTCTATTTCTTGTTTCTAATTTTCTTAATCTGCAATTGTAGATAAAACCTTATTACTTTTTGTTTCTTGTAGGCCTTTGTGATTGTGGAAAACATCACATTTAACCATAGCTCATTTGCAGATAGAGAAGCCCACATGGTCATGTACCAAGAAGACATCTATGAGGAGTGGATAAACATCCTAGAGAACCATCAGGCCTCATCTTTACGTGGACGCCAGCCAAGTATCACTACTTTTAGATGCTTACAAGGCGTTAAGCTGCTACAACAGGAGCTCAAATAAGAAAAGATTTGCTTGGTGAAGCAACCACATCAACCGTCTATGCTCGACCTCTCTGCACGTGCAACAAACATAAAACAAACGAAGGTGTTTTTGGCTGAGATGTTCAGGTTATTCAAAGAGCTTGATCCAGTAGAAGCCATTACTTCATGGGAGGAATCTAGATCTCATTATAACATTACAGATGAGATCTACAAATCTCTCTTTATCAGTTGCACCCAATGGCTACATCTTAGGCTTCAAAAAACAAAGGAGACACCAACAATTCCAGAAGTCACCAAGGGATATGTGCAATGGATCATTGCACAAAAGAATGGTTCATCTAGATTACAGTTTGGACCATAGTGCGTGGGGAAGAATCTAGAAGGCATTGAGTTTCTCCAAGGTGAGAATAATTCTACATTGCGTGTTGGTGTATGTATTGAATAGACACAACACACAAGGGCACTATATCTAGTGGTTGGAGTGCTGCTCAATTTGGAAATTTTATTGATGGAGTTTGTAGGATAGCACATCAACCATCAGAATTTGTTATTGTTGGCCTAGTCAAGACAAACATGCTGCTTCTCTTGAGAAGGCAATCTCTGAAAAAGCAAAATGGTATGAGTTGTATGCTTTGCCTCTTGGCTCTTTAATAGCATCAGGGAGCGTCCAACCCACTGCTCTTCGTGAAGTAATTTTTGGAGTTTGGGATTTCTTTAGGCAAGAAGAGCAATTCACCAATCACTCTAGTCTCAAGGAGTCTCTCTTTCAACCAATGTCTACTCTAGGCATTGACGATGACAAAGAAGAGTTTGATGCTATGACTACCGCCAAAGAATTTTTTGTTTGGCGTGCCATCAAGTGTATTGGTCTCAAAGAGGATGATAAGGTAGTGGACATATTTTCACTTGGTTACGGGACCGAAGAGGCACTTCTACAACAACCAAAGGTGATCTCAGTTGCTTGTACCAATGAGCAAATGACTAAGCTAGAAGCTCTTTGCCATTCTACAATAGATGAAGATGATGAGCTTAAAAGGTGGGCAGGTTTGGTCTCTGCTCCAGAAAATGATAATGGCAAAGACTCAGAGAATGAAGAAATTGATGAGCCATTATATGCTGAGGCTGATGCCATTCTACAGCTTCTACAGGAAACAGGTTAAGCTGGCCAAAATTTCAATTATTTCATGATCTTTAGAGCAATGGTATTTGGTTTGGTGTTTTTCTTTGACTTTGTAATCTTGAACATTGATTTTGTAATGCTCTATCATTATGTACTTTGTGATAAAGCTTATGTTTTCAACTAGATTTACACTTGAAAAGATCATGGAACAAGGGTTTGTATTGTTTTGGTATTATGTACTAATAGCTCCATACTAGAACCCTACAGCCTTAGGGCCATAGGGCTCCTTTTTAATGTAAGGATGCAAAAGGATGAGATTATGACCATGGGGCCACGAAATACAAGTAGAGAGCCATTATGTCATCTTTGTATGTAGCACACATAGATCTTGTATCTAGTACACAACACAACTAGACCACCTTATGGCCTTAGGGCCATAGGGCTCCTTATTGACATATGAGTGCAAAATTTATGAGCATATTGTTCTTAGATGCAAAATAGAGAACTTAGAATTTAGGTTTATAAGCCCTTCATAAAAGAGGGCATCCTATGACCCTTGGCCACATGGTTTCTCACTAACATAGAGATCATCCTATGGCTCTAAGGCCACAAGGTTTTAATACATAATGCTCTTTTTGTAATGTTATATCATTATATACTTTGTGATAAACCTTATGTTATCAAATAGATTTACACTTGAATAGATCATGGAACAAGGGTTTGTATTGTTTGGCATTATGTACTAATGGCTCTATACTAGAACTGTATGGCCTTATGGCCATAGGGTGGGCCTTTTTAATGCAAGGATGAAAAAAGATGAGATTATGACCATGTGGCCACAAAATACAAGTAGAGAGCCATTATGTCATCTTTGTATTTAGCACACACAGATCTTGTATCTAGTATGCAGCACAACTAGACCACCCTATGGCCTTAGGGACATAGGGTTCCTTATTGACATATAGGTGCAAAATTGATGAGCATATTGTCCTTAGATGCAATATAGATCATTACAATTTAGGTTTTAAGACCTCAATAAAAGAGGGCATCCTATGACCTTGGCCACATGGTTTCTCACTAACATAGAAAGTATTCTATGGCCCTAGGGCCACATGGTTTCTCACTAACATAGAGAGCATCCTATGGCCCTAAGGCCACAAGGTTCTAGTACAGAGTCATTAGTGCATAATGCTCTTTTTTTAATGTTCTATCATTATGTACTACGTGAGAAAGATTATGTTTTCAAATAGATTTACACTTGAAAAGATCATGGAACAAGGGTTTGTATTGTTTTGGCATTATGTACTAATGGCTTCATACTATAACCATACTGCCTTAGGGCCATAGGGTTTCCTTTTAATGTAAGGATTCAAAAAGATGAGATTATGACCATGGAGCCACAAAATACAAGTAGAGAGCCATTATTTCATCTTTGTATGTAGCACACACAAATCTTGTATCTAGTACATAGCACAACTAGACCACCCTATGGCCTTAGGCCCATAGGGTTCCTTATTGACATATAGGTGCAAAACTGATGAGCATATTGTCCTTAGATGCAAAATAGAGCACTTAAAATTTAGGTTTATAAGCCCTCAGTAAAAGAGGGAATCCTATGACCATTGGCCACATGGTTTCTCACTAACATAGAGGGCATCCTATGGCCCTAAGGCCACAAGGTTCTAGTACAGAGTCATTAGTACATAATGCTCTTGTATGTATTACATAAGGCAACTTAACCATCCTATGGCCTTAGGACCATAATATTCCTTGCTAATGTAAGGATGCAAAAAGATGAGATTACATTCATGGAGCCACCTACTTCTAGTAGAGAGCCATTAGGTAATCTTTGTATGCGATACATACCAGTTTTGTATGTAGTACACAAGGCAGCTTGACCACCCTATGGCCTTAGAGCCATAGGATGTTTTTGCTGACATAAAAGTACAAAAAGAGTATATAGTCCTTGGATGAAAAATAGAGTACCTTATGGTTTAGGCTTATAAGCTCTCAATAATAGAGAGAATTTTATGATCCAAGGGGCATAGGTTTTGTCACTAACATAGAGAGCATTGTATGACCCTAGGGCCATAGGGTTCTATTACATATTCATTCGAACATAATGCTTTTGTATGTATTAGCAAAGGCAACTTGATCCTCCTATGGCAAAAAGGTCATAAGATTCTTTATTAACATAAAGGTTCATAAAGATGAGCATATGATGTGGCACTTTAAAGCTATGTGGGTATAAGATATATGATGTAGCACTTTAAATCTAGGTGGGTATAAGATATATGATGTAGCACTTTAAATCTATGTGGTTATAAAATATATTTTGTAGTTGTTTTAGATTATGTGATAATATGATGTTTATTATGACATACTTTACATTGTACCACCTAAAGCACTTTATGAACTTATGGTCATAGGGTACTTTATAGAATACAAGTTTTGGGGTATAATGTAATAATATTAAGATCATAGGGTGGCAATTTTTAGTAGCATTTATAGAATTTAGAGAAACCCATGACCCTAAAGCTTAGGGTCATAGGGTAGTGTGACCATTGGGTGTGAAGTATATGGTTCCCATGACACCCTATGGCCTCAAGACCATAGGGTTATGACTCTATGAAACAATAAAATATCCTAAATAGGAGTGTCAAACATTTTATGTTATAGCTTAACTAAGAGGCTTAGACTTTTTCCAAAGTTGTCAAAAAAGAAATCAAAAGTGTCTTGCTAGTGTCCTTATGGTCATAGGGTGATAAATGTAGACCACACTTTGTAAGTAGCTTGTAGAAAAACAAAAAATAAATTATGGCCTTAGGATCTTAGGGATCATACACCAAAAAAAGTAAGGTGAAAATCCCTGGCTCTTACATAAAGCAATATGAACACCCTATGGCCTTAAGGTCCATAGGGTTCCTTGTAATCATAATAGCACCCTATGGCCTTAGGGCCAAAAGGATCCTTGTTAACATTAAGATAAAATATGGCCCAGTAGTGCTAGTACATAGGTAAAAAGGAGATAAGTCTATGGTCTTTAGCTTCAAAATAAAGCACCTTATGGTCATAGAATCTCTACATAACACCTAAGAAACCTTATGTGCACCTAATGGCCTAAGAGCCATTAAGTCTACTTTGTAGATAGTACATAATGCTCTTGTAGGCCACTTTGATGACCTTAAGTTGTTAATACAAATATGCAATATAATGATCCTATGGTTCAATGGCTCAAAATAGAACACCTTTTGGACATGAAGTACATGTATGTAGTACATAGTATTTTTGTAGGGCCATAGATCTCTTCACTAACAAAGAGAGGACTGTATGGCCCTAGGACATAAGGGTGGATTTTGAGAGGCGAGTCAGTAGTTTTTGGTTTAAATTTGAGCATCGTATGGTCATAAATTTGATCACCATATTGCTCAGAGGTTTTTTGAATCGTTAAAAAAGGGATCCAAAGTGTATTGCTAGTGAACTTTTGGTTATAAGGTTATAATTGTGGACCACACTTTGTAAGTAGCTTGTAGAAGAACATATAGAAAATTATGGCCTCATGATCACAGGGGTCATACACCACAAAAACCAAGTGGAAATACCTAAGCTCTTGTTTGCAATACATAAAGCGACCACCCTATGGCCTTGGGACCATAGGGTTCCTTGTAGATAAATTATGGCCTCATGATCATAGGGGTCATACACCACAAAACCTAAGCTCTTGTTTGCAGTACATAAAGAAACATGACCACCCTATGGCCTTGGGACCATAGCCTATTCCTTGTAGACATAAACTGCACCATATGGCCTTAGAACCATAAGGCTCCTTTTCAACATGAAGATCATCCATGGACCTAGATGTTTGTACAAAGAAGCTATACATATATAGTACATAGGCTACCTTATTTACACCTAATGGATTAAGAGCCATTAGGTGACCATATAGGTAGTACATAATGCACTTTTATGTCCATTTCGTGGCCATAGGAACTGTATTGAGCATAGAAAGCACCTTGTGGCCCTAGGGTCATAGGTGCCAATACAAATGTGTAATGTAATGATCATATGATCCCAATGACCCAAAATAGAACACCTGATGGACGTGAGGTACATGTATGTAGTACAAAATACTTGTGTAGATACATAGAATTCTTCACTAACAAAGAGAGGTTGGTATAGCACTAGGACTAGAGATACCTCCATAGAGGTGCAAAAAATATAAGTCTATAGTCCCAATGTGTGAAATGGAGCACCTTATATTCATAAAGCTATAAACTTTCAATATAGAGGGCACCATATGATTCTAGGGCCATAAGATTCTTGACCAACATATAGAGCACACTATGGCCCTAGGGCCCTAGGGTGGTAGTATAGAGAAATTAAGTGAACTTTGCATATAGTCTATAAAGCATTGTAATTTAATTCTCATGTATATGTCATTTGGATACTCAATCTTTTTTCTAAATGCTTGATTATAGAAATCCTTCACATTTGTAAGTATTTTCAAAGCTGAAAGTAGGTGTTGTTTAAACTTGCAGGTCATCAACAAGATATTGCAATTGAGGATGTTTCATGTGAGGTCATCGGTACAAAAGATGTTCAAGCTATTGAAACTACTGAAAAAGAGCCTCTCAATCCCCATTTAAACCAAAATGTCCGTAAAGATGATGACAAAGAGATCCAAGCTTCCGAAGGTCAACCAACAACAATTCTCCCATGATATCGAGATTGTTGTTTCTCTTTGTTTTTGTAATATTGACCAGCAATATTGTTTTGTTTTAAAAAGTATTTTGTACGCTTGTGAGTTTTAATGTTTTCAGATTAGATGAATTAAATTTAAGTGTGTAAATATCATGTCATGACCATATGGTGGCAAAGAGCACCCATTATCTATTGTGACCATAAGAGTGTATACTTGTGAGCTTGAGTATTTTCAAAATAAATGAATTTAATTTAAGTGTCAAATTAGCACATAGACATGAGGTTACAAAGGTCATCCTTTAGCTTTGTGATCAAATGATATATGATGTAAAACTTTAAAGCTATGTGGCTATTGATATATTATGTAATGATTTTAAGCTATGTGATGCTATGAGGTTTATTGTCACACATATGACATTGTACAACTTAAGACTAGGGGTCTTGTCAAAGCATCCTATGATCTTAGGGTCAGAGGTTTTTCATTGTTGAAGACAAATTTCATGGTTGTAACATCATATCATTATTTGTAGACATGCAACCTTATGGCCCTAAGGCCATAGGGTGGCAATTGTATGCATCCTCTAAAATATTAAAAAAATCTATGTCTAGTGACCTCATGGTCAAAGGTTCTAATTGTAGGCCACACTTTGTAAGTAGTAGCTTTTAAAAGAGCATATAACAAATTATGGTCTTAGGATCAAAAGGTTCATACACCATAAAAACCAAGGTAAGAATCCCTCCGCTCTTGTATACGTAGTAGTGAAGCAACATGACCACCCTATGGCCTTAGGACCCCGGTTGCATTATTCACTATTCGAGAGACGTATAATACGTGAATAATGGGCGTATTATTCGTTTATCTAAATTACACGGCCGTATGATACGGTGCCACATCAGCATAAACGGGTAATCGTATAACTTCTTGATTTTTCAATCGAAATTATTTTCGATCAAAAATTATAACAATCGAATATGTTAATATATATAGCAGCACGCGACAGGCCTTATACCAGCTTTCACAATCAGTGTTGTCCATGTGAGTACTCTCACCAAACGATCAAAAAAAGTAATTTGTAAAAAAATAAAATAATTTGAGTTTAATAAAAAGTAAAATTCAATAGAATTTAAGTTTTGTGATTCAAATATATGAATTTGTTTTGAAAAACTTAGTAAATAGTTGAAAGTTTGTATTTTGTGAAGAGTTTAATCTCTCACCTGATACAAACTGTAATTATAAGAATCACTTGTCAATGTGTTCAATTAATTGACACTTGAAAGTGACTAATAAAAAAAAAGTAAGATATTATCGTTGTGTGCAGAGTGTACTCTCACATGAGATGATTAGTTTAAAAATATAATTACATAAAAATTAATTTTATGTAATTTAAAGTTCGATTTTGATGTGTAGAGATTTTCTCTCACTTCAAAATGAATATAATGAAACAAAATTATATTTTTACGTTTTGTGTAGAGCTATTCACACTGCTATGCTCTCACTAGAGTAAAAGTTTAGGAAAAACATGTCCAAAAATATTGATATTCTCTTATCTTTATTTGGACTGCAAAATCTACCGTACTGAGTGAGAGCATACACATGCTCGCATTGTAGATAGATAATCGCTTTAAAATCTATGGTAAAGTGTAAGAACTTTTTGTTCGCACTTTACATAGATACGAGAATTATCAAGTATTGTAAGTGATTATCGTTTTGACATTTAAAAATGTCACTTATAGCTCTTGTATGTATAGCAATTTATATTAATAATCATTTTAATACTTTATTTAATTGTAATTATTGATTATTGTAATGTGTTAAAGCTACAATCTCGCACTTTAGATAAATCGATGCAATTTATATGTAATCCAATGGTATTGTTTTTTATTATTGTATTTTTGTTCAATCATTGTTTTTAATTATTTTAATTTTGTTCAATCATTGTTAGTTAAATTAGTTTAATGTTTTAATTGATTTTGATTATGAAAATGATCATTGACTTTGTTTTTACTAGCAAATTACTTTTGTGCATCATGGTGAAAGGACAAGAGTGGAGTTCTGTGCATGAGTTGAAAGCTGGGAGAAATACATCTCGACTTAAATGTAAATCTTGTGGCCACAAGTTCAGTGGTAATGCAACCAGAATTAAAGAGCATTTATTTAAAGTCCCTCGCAATGTTGAAAAGTGCGGGGCACCACCAAAAGATATTCATGAAAAATTTGCCATGTATTCTCTCAAAGTAAAGTTGATTCTTGCAGCTAAACATAAAGGTGATGTTTCTAAAGATATTCATGCGAATATTGAACCATCTGTATGCAATGAGGCAACAGAAAAGGTGTGTATCACTCAAGTAAACGATCAAAGTTCTCAATTAAACCCTCTTCATGGACATGCTTCTACATCAGGAGGAGTTCCTAACACAAGCAAATCTGGCAGAGCATCATCCAATGGACAGACAATGCCTAAAGCATTAGGTAAACAATGGTTTCTTGAGTTGCAGTTAAAATGGACACAAGCATTTGTTGCGTGTCGCATATCGTTCAATGCTATGCGCAATCCAATATTTCAAGATGCTTTGATGAGTACAACCAAGAAAGGATTTGTGCTTCCTGACTATAACAAGATGCGAACTGAATATCTTGATAAAGTCAAAGACAGTACTGAAGCCATTCTCAAACGCAGAGTTTGTTCTAGCATATGGATGCACCATAGCATTGGAGGGATGGACTAACTGTCAGAAAAAACCTTTAATCAATGTAATGCTTATTAACCCTAGAGGGGCTATGTTCGTGGAAGCAATTGACAGCTCATTGAAAGAGAAGACTATCACCTACCTAGCAGGGGTGTATGAGCGTGCAATTTCAAAGGCAGGTGGACCAAAGAATGTGACTGCTATTGTCACAGATAATGCGGCCAACTACAAAGGAGCAGGAAGAGCTATTCAAGTCAAGTATCCTGAGATTTCTTGGGTACCATGTGCAGCTCACACCTTAAATTTTCTTTTAAAAGATATTGGTAAAATGGAATGTGTGAATCAAACTTTATTGGATGCAAATCATGTGGTGAAATTCATTAGAGAGCATCAATTTTCGTATGCTCTTTTTCGAACCAAGTCACCAAATAAAGCTTTGCAAATATTTTGCGCAACAAGGTTTTCTACGGCATAGTATGTTCTTGCTGCTTTGCAAGAGTTGAAGCCTGCATTGATGGAAACCTTAGCAGACAGAAGATGGGATGGATGGCTCAGCAAGTATCGAAGTTATCAGGAAGCAGCTGGTCGATGTGCGCAAATAATAAACTCGCCAGTCTTTTGGCGTAATGTAGAAAGAATAGTAACTGTGTCAAAGCCATTTGTAGATCTTTTGAGAGCAGTTGACAAAGATTCTTTTATTTTTGGTCGGGTCTACTGGTATATGTTAGAGGCTATATGCAAGCTAAGAGAAAATGTTAGTTTTGGTGCAAAGGATAAAGCTACCATGATTACAATTGTTAACAAGTGTTGGGTGCAGTTGCATACGCCATTGCATGGTGCGGCTTTTGTATTGGATCCTAAGTTTCAAATGCATCAGCAATCTGCCAACAAAGAAGTTACGTCCGACTTCAAAACAGTGTGCTCCCAACTCTTAGGGCACGAAGATGGAAAAACATCTTTTCATCAGCGAGTAGATTATGCCAACAAAACTCGTATGTTTCAGGATCCGTGGCATATAGATGACATTGGCAAAACAAGTGCACCTTTATGGTGGAAGGGTTATGGTCGAGAGAAAGTGGAGTTCCAACACATTGCAGTTAGAGTTTTATCAGTAGCTGCATCAAGTGGAAGTTGTGAGCGAAACTGGTCAGCATTCGACTTTGTGCACACTAAAAAGCGAAACAGACTTCATACTAAACGGGCTACTGATTTGGTGTATGTTTTTTGCAATATGAGACTTATTTATAAGCCTCAAAACATTGCAACTAGAGCCGCTCAAAAGCAATATGGAGTCTTCCAAACGCATGAATCCATTTGTGCAGAAGTTGATGATGATGATGATATGGAATGGGAGATAGTTTCAGAATGCTCAGATATGGACGAAGTAGATGATATGGTTGCAGTTTTTGAAGATAGAGATGATTTGTGAGAGTACCATTGTAATACTTACTCAACAAGTTTTTGTATATGATGAAAGAAAGTGTTATCTCGTTGTCATTCACATCAAAACCTCTCTCCTTCTCTCTCTCATATGCACATATTCACTCACACTCAAATATAAACTGCCGATAATATCTTGTCGACTAACAATTACATAAAGTCGATGTAGGTTTGAAATTACAACAAGGTTCTGGGAAATTACTCAATCGAAAAGAGTTTGATATAATTTGAGATTACAAAAAGCTTCTGAGTGACTTATGAGTTTGATAGATTTGCTATAAGTTCGTCTATGGTAAAATCTGTAATTCCTAGCTCAGGGGATGGTTGAGCAACATCTTTATGTGAAGTGGTAGTATCATCTGGAAAAGGTCCATACAATGATTCATATCGTTGAAGCTTTGCTTGTGCATCACTTACCTCTATTTCAAGCTAAAGAATACGGCCACGAAGCATGTCCGGTGTTTCTCCTTGGCTGGCAAGGTCTTGTCCTTGGCTGGCTAATTCATTCAATGTTTCTGACTCTTCAGGAAGTAAAACAATAGGATGCTTGCGAGGAGTCATTGGATTATTTGCATTGCATGCTTCCACCTTTTCTGCAATGCATCCACGTCCAATGCCAGCGGTGCTTGGACGATCTAACCAATCCACTCTCTTCAGCAAAACATATCGAACATAGCATTGCTGGATAAAGTAGATTGCTACTTGGTTGTTTTTTGGTAGGCATCTCTCTTGTCGTATAAACCTTTGCAACAATACATGTGCCAGTCCTTTATGTTGCAAATCAGAGAGCTTTAACGGAGCTGTATCCTTTGCATTGCCACTTACTTGAAATAGTTGATGGCATACAAAGTGATTAGGGCAAAGATTTTTGCAATCTTTAAGGGTTAATGGTTCGCCCTGCAGCTTAGATTCATCTTCTTCAATGTTGACAATAGTAGAAAGATCTGCTTGTCCACATCTAACTTGTTCTTCTTTAAAAATTGCGTGAGATTCAACGTGGTTGAGTTCTTCTTCCATATCTGCATGGCCATAGGGATAGAGGATGTCATTGTAGAGGTGCAAAAAGATGAGCCTATAGTCATTATTTATAACTCAACACCTTATGTTCATATAGCTATAAAATTTTCATATAGAACGCACCCTACGGTCCTAGGACTATAGGGTGCTAGTATAGAGCCATTAAATAAACAGATGATGTAGTATATATAACATTGCAATATAATTATGAGATATTTAATATGTAGTTTGGAAACTTAATGTTTATTTTAAGCCATCAAGATTGTAGGTATTTTCAAAGCTAAAAGTAGTTTTTGTTCAAACTTGTAGCTCTTTAACAAGACTTCACAGTTAGCAATGTCTCTTGTGAGGTCATTGATACAAAGGATGCTCTAGCTATTGAGCCTATTGAAGAAGAATCTATCAATCCTCATTTGAACCAACAAGCTTGTAAAGAAGATGACGAAGAAATACAAGTTTTTGAAGGTCAACCATCGTAGTTGTCAGAGAGAAATTCCAACGATACAATGGAAGTAGACGATGATGCAAGCTCCAAAACATATAGAAGGACAAAAGAACACTCTGTCAAAAACATTTCAGTAGCTCAAGATTTGAGCACTAGAGTGCATGGTGATCCAAATCTTTCATCCAATGATGGACCAACGCTGACTATAATACTGAGCTTGTGTGGATTTCTTTTGAGGCGTTTGGCAAAAGTCCAAAAAAATGGAGAGCTTGAAGTTTAAACATGAGTATATTGTTTTGCGGCTAGGATGCATTGATTTTTTAAAGAGTCTCCTAAGCATCTCCAATGTTGGCATATGGTCAACAGCTAATGATACACAGGTTATGAAAATCGTCAAGATTTTAGAGAAGGAAGCTGGAGAGCAATTTCCATTCTTTATGATTTGGGGGCAAAGCCAATGTCAAACAACAGTGTGTAGAGTCAAGAATCACTCGCCCCGACAATCCTGGAGTAGAGGCATTTTTCAAACCTTTAGCTATTGCATCAACAAAGTTTGGGATTGATTTAAAAATATTACTTCTTATAGATGATGCACCATTAAAACAATGCTTTAATCTTGCATTAAATTTTATATTTCCACCATCATTTAACATTGATGAGGGGGATAATATTCTCCTTGGAGAGCTGCTACCATATACCAAAGCTCTTCATCATGTCAACGACATTTGTACAATTACAGGATCTTATTTGTATGGACAAGCACCCATAGTGCAAGGTCATGATCTTTACAATCATGTACAAAAGGTTGTTACAGAGTGGGAGGAGCGCATTTTGGTTTGTCTACAAAAAACCTACTCTAAAATCAGGCTACTAGAAGCTCCTTGTGTTCTTGAGAACGATGAGAATGGTGCCTCTTCTGACACTACTGGAATATCCACTAGAAGTCGAGATAAGAAAAGGCTGACACTTGATCAAGAAAAAATGAGGGTATTGAAGAATATGAAATCTATATCAATCTTGAAAGGAGTTGAGTTAATTATGCTTGCTCAAAAATTGGGGTACAAGGAGCCTGTGATCAAAGCACATGAAGCCAAGAATTATATCAAACAACTCAAAAGTCAATATTGTATTAAATAGGTTCACATTTGTAAAGATGACGGAACAAAATGTTGTAATGTTATGGCATTTATAGATGATCTTTGTGTATAGAAAAAGCTTTGTAAGAGTGCTTATGTTTTCAACATACATGAAGATGTGAAAGTGTTCTAAATTTTTATATCAGAGTTATGAGTAGCACGTGAGCTTGATGTGCCAAATGTTTAGTTTTTTTATTTAGAAAGATTTTATAGTAATTTTTTTAAAAATTTGAGTTCATTGACCTATTAAGAACAATGTACAATAAGGCCAAAAGTTGGTTTGTAACCATAAGAAAATTTGCACTTTATTGTATTAACACCCTATGACCCTAAGGCCATAGACCGGGTCAAATAGATTTACACTTGAAGAGAGGATGGAACAAGGGTTTGTAATGCATTGTCATTATGTACTTTGTGAGAAAGCTTATGTTTTCAAATAGATTTACACATAAAAAGATGATGAAAAAAAGTTTTGTATTGTTTGTGCAATATGTACTAATGGATCTATACTAAATCCATATGGCCTTAGGGCCATAGGGTTCCCTTTTAATGTAAGGATGCACAAATATGAGATCATGACCATGGGGCCACAAGATGCCAATAGAGAGCCATTCGGTCATCTTTGTATGTAGCACATGCAAATCCTGTATCTAGTACACAAGGCAGCTAGTGGCCTTAGTGCCATATGGTTCCTTGTTGACATAAAGGTGTAAAAAGATGATCATATTGTCCTTAGATACAAAATTGAGCACATACAATTTAAGTTTATAAGCCCTCAGTAAGAGAGGACATCATATGAACTTGGCCATAGGATCTTTTACTAACATAGAGAGCATCTTTTGACCCTAGGACCACAAGGTTCTAGTACAAAGTCATTAGTGCACAATGCTTTTGTATGTATTACCTAAAGCAACCTAACCATCATATGTCCCTAAGGCCATAGAGTTCCTTATTAACATAAAGGTGCATGAACATGAGCATATGGTCCTTGCTTAAGGCTACTTGACCACCCTATGGCCTTAAGGCCATAGGGTTGTCTATTAGCTTTAGGGTTTAACCAGATAAGATTATGACCTTGTGGCCACAAAATTTGAATAGAGAGCCATTAGGTCATCTATGTATGTAGTAATAAGGATCTTGTATGCAATTACACAAGGCAATTTGTGACCACCATAGAGTTCAAACCCTCAATAATAGAGAGCATCCTATGACCCTAGGGCCATAGGGTTTTCCACTTACATAGAAATCATTCTTTGAACCTAGGGCAAAAGGCTTATAGGACCACAATATTAGAGAGCATCCTATGACCCTAGGACTAAAGGGTTATAGTACAAAGCCATTGTACATAATGCTTATGTATGTAATAGATAAGGTAGCCTAACCAGTCTATGACCCTAAGACCATAGGGTTCTCTATTAACATGAAGGTGCCAAAAGATGAGCATATGGTCCTTACTTAAGGAAACTTGACCATCCTATGGTCTTACGGCCATAGGGTTCCTTGTCAACTTAAGCATGCAACAAGATGTATTGAACAAGATTTTGTAATATTTTGGCATCTACAAATGATCTTTGGAATCTCTTGTGAGAGTGCTTATGGTTTCAAGAAACAAGAAGATTTAAAAAATTAAAAGTCTTTTTTACCATTTGATATTTTTTTATACGCTTACTAAATGTAGCTGCATGAAGCCAAATTGTAAGAACCTTGCTATCTATTTTTATGCAAAGCACCCTATGGTCTCAATGCAATAGGGCACCACCTCTATCTTCTAAAAGACCTTTACCAATTGTAACTATAAGAAGCCACATGATTTTCACTCCATGACATTTGCACCCTATCACCATAAGGCCACAAGGTGGCATAATTGATTCCACAAATCACTTATTGTGTGTGACTTTGATTTAGCACCCTATGATCCTAAGTTCAAGGATTTTACTTCCAAGTCACAAAGTAAAAAGCAAAAGCCTCTATATTGAGAATTGCAAAGAAAAACATAAGCCTATTTGTTCACACTTAGGCTCAATTTAATGATAGCTAAAAAAGAAGGCCTATTTTTTTAGGGAAAAGAAAACCTTTTTGAGAATCTTCTGAAGTGTTTATCATTTTAAATTACCACTCCACAATTTTAATGTCAAAAGAATCCAAGGGATTTGCATCATATGCTATTAAACCCCTATGACCTTGAGGCTATAAGACAAATAAGGTGCTTTTTCTAAAATGTACCACAAAAGTTGTCATGTAACATATTGGGTGCCATGTGTAGAATGTGCTCATTGTTTTATAGTCACAATTTGATTATTGACTGTATGATCATAAAGGTTAAAATGATATAATATTTTTTGAAGGATTCCAAACCTGAAGAATAAGAGTTTAAACATAACTTGATCTTTGTTGTACTCATCATGCATCTTAAATATCATCCACCAAAACTTTTGGTGTTGTATATATTTTCAATTTTTTTGAAAAGTAACAAAGATTTGAATTTGTGAGGTGCATCTTATTATGAGGATACTTTTCTCATTTAAATAGCATTGTCACTTAATGGTTTAATAATTATTGTTAGGAAATAAGACGTAGCTAAATAGATAATTGAGTAGATTACTTAATGGAGAGAGACAGATTTATATACACGAGATTATAGAGTAGAGAGAGAGAGAGAGTACACACGATATACGTGGTTCACCCAATGTGGGCTACGTCCACAGGAAAGCAACCACTCAATGGCTTTAGTACTTCAAAACAAGAAGTAGTTTACAAAGGGATTATACCCTTAATGGAGCTCCCGCCTTGCTTCACTCTCACCACCTCACACTCACCTTGTTGCATCAACTTCACACTATGAAATGTGTGTAGAAATGGCCTCCTTTTATAGGCCAAAAGGGCTGCCCTCTCTTATGAGAGACAGCCATGTGTTGCCGCCCTTGTGCGAATAAGTCCAAATCGGACCCTCCAATCCGCCCATGTGTGGCCGCCCTTGAGAAGACAAGTCCGCTTTTGAATTCGGCCACCGGCCATTGACTTCCGACCACCGGCCTTTAAAGTTGCCCCTGATTCTTGTCCGTGAAAATTTTGGTTTCTGGTGAGTGATTTTCCTTCACGCACGATGGCTTCTCTTCATAATGGGGGCCTTACAAATGTGAGCTTTTATCACAAAAAATTACAAGGGTAAATCAGGCTCCATACTTAACAATCTCCCACTTGGAGACTGATCTCCAAACCAACCTGTGACTGCTTTCCATTCTGGCTTCTTATCCTTGAATGCCGATTGAAGATGAGCAAAAGCTCAACTTCTCCTTGTTGACCACCTTTGTAAACATGTCTGCAGGATTTTCACTTGTATGCACCTTTCCCAGCTTTAGTTGTCCCCCTTCCAAAAGAGTGCGTATGAAGTGATATCTCACCTCAATGTGCTTTTTCCTTGAATGAAAGGCTGAGTTCTTCGCAAGATGGATAGCTCTTTGGCTATCACTGTACAAGACACAATTGTCTTGTTTGAATCCAAGCTCTTCTAAGAATCTGTGAAGCCACAGAATTTCTTTGCTTGCCTCCGTCATTGCTACATACTCTGCTTCTGTGGTAGAAAGTGAAACCACTTTCTATAGCTTTGAAGCCCAGCTTACTGTTGTGCCTCCAACCGTGAACACATAGCCAGTAGTGCTCCTTCGAGTATCTTTGTCACCTGCCATATCTGCATCAGCATACCCTTCTAGAAAAATATCATTTCCTCCAAAATACAAAGCATTTGTTGTTGTCCCTTTTAGATACCTAAGTATCCACTTCACAGCTTGCCAATGCTCTTTACCTGGGTTGTCCATGAACCTACTCACAACTCCCACTGCATGTGCAATGTCTGGCCTTGTCCAGACCATAGCATACATTAGAGAACCTACCGCTGCATCATATGGAACTTTAGACATATAGGCTATCTCCTCTTGTGTCTTTGGACACATATCCTTTGTTAGTTTAAAATGACCAGCCAAAGGTGTAGAAACTGGTTTTGCATTTTGCATTGCAAACCTTTCTAGTACCTTCTTGATGTAATCTTCTTGAGATAGCTTTATTGTCTTCTTCGTCCTGTCCCTTGATATTTTCATACCAAGTATCCTCTTTGCAGCACCTAAATCTTTCATTGAAAAAGATTTGGACAACTCCTCTTTTAGGTCTTTGATGTCCTGCATGTTAGCACTTGCAATCAACATGTCATCAACATACAACATTAGGATGATGAATTTCCCATCTCCCAAATTCTCCGTGTAGACGTAGTGATCCGAGTTGCATCTTGTGAATCCATGATCCAACATCCATCGATCAAACTTCAAGTACCATTGTCTTGATGCTTGCTTTAAACCATACAAGCTCTTCTTTAATCTGCAAACCATTTTCTCCTTACCTTTTACTTCATACCCCTTTGGTTGAAGCATGTAGATTTCCTCCTCTAAGTCACCGTGAGGGAATGCTGTATTTACATCCATTTTCTCGAGATTTAGATCATGAGCAGCCACAAGGCTTAAGACAAGCCTAATTGAGTTCATTTTTACAACAGGAGAAAATATTTCATTGAAGTAAATACCTTTCTTTTGAGAAAAAGCTTTTACCACAAGCCTAGACTTGTATCTTTTCTTCCCACCTTCTTCTTCCTTTAGCTTGTACACCCATTTGTTTTGAAGTGCCCGCTTACCTTTATACAACTCAACCAACTCCCATGTTTAGTTGCGATGTAGTGAGTCCATCTCCACTTGCATGCTCTTCGTCCATTCTTCTTTGGATTCATGTAGCATAGCTTCTTCATATGATTCCGGCTCTCCAGAATCTAAGATCAAGAGATGGTTGAAGGAAGGAACAAACCTTTCTAGAGGTCTACTTGCTCTTGTAGATCTTTGGGGAATAGGTTGAGGCTCCTCATTTGGTTGACGTTGTTGCACATTGTCACCGTTTGCAGTCCTTGAGTCTTCACCGTCCTCAAGCTCCATGTACTCATCACCTGTTTGTTTTCTTTCCAAGTAATCTTTGTACATATTTTGTTGGTTAAAAATTACATCCCTACTCCTTAAGATTTTACCATCTTCAGGATTCCATAGGCGATACCCAAAGTCTCCTTCTCCATAGCCAATGAAGAAACACTTTTTGGACTTTGCATCTAACTTTGATCTTAGGCTTCTATCTATGTGCATGAAATCCTCACACCCAAACACTTTGAGAAATGCATAATTCACCGGTTTACCTGTCGATGCCTCTTCTAGAACCCCCCCATCCAATACCGTTGAGGGTGACCGATTGATTAAGTACACATACGTACTTAGAGCTTCCGTCCAAAGCTCAAGCGGTAGGCCTGCATGTAACCGCATGCTTCGTGCTCGTTCCATGATTGTCTTGTTCATCCTTTCCGAAATCCCATTTTGTTGAGGTGTCCTTGGAGTTGTCCTTTGCCTCCGAATGCCATTGCTAGCACAAAAGCTTTCAAAAGCTTGGCTGCAATATTCGCCTCCATTGTCGGATTTGAGGCATTTAACCTTGGTACCTGTTTCATTCTCCACAAAGGCTTTCCACCTTTGAAATATGGAAAATACATCGGATTTATTCTTCATGACATAAACCCATGTTTTTCTAGTCACATCGTCTATGAATGTTACATAGTACAATGAGCCACCAAGTGATGGTGTACTTGCAGGACCCCAAACATTAGAATGAACCAACTCAAGTTTTTTATTTTTTCTTTCATTTCCTGATTTTTGAAATTTTACCCTCTTTTGTTTACCATAAACACAATCTTCACAGAACTCTAAGTCCACTTCTTTCAAACCTGGTAGAAGCTTCTTTGTTTGAAGGATTTGCATTCCTTTGTCACTCATATGCCCAAGTCGGTAGTGCCACACCGCACTGTCAACTTCTGTAGTTGTTGCACAAGCTGAAGGTTGCATGCTGACAGTACACAAGTAAAGTGTACCGACTTTTTCACCCTTGGCAACCACCAAAGATCCCTTTGAGATCTTCCACCGTTTGTTTCCGAATGCAATGTTGTGACCTTCATCGTCCAATTGTCCTGTAGAGATCAAATTTTTGCGAAGAGAAGGAACATGCCTAACATCTTTAAGATTCCATTCATTTCCGTTAGCAGTTTTGACAGAAACTGTACCTTTGCCGACAATCTCACAAGCTTCATCATCTCCCAAGTATACATACCCAAAATTACCTTTGGTGTAGTCTTGGAAATGTTGCTTGTGTGGTGTCGCATGGAATGAAGCCCCGAAATCTACTATCCAGGAATTAGACACATTGTCTAATGAGAGAATTAGAGCATCTTGCTCTACTTTACCCGCCACATTGGCCTCCGATGTTGGCTTGTTGTCTTGAGAATCTGTCTCCTTCTTCTTCTTGGACCACCAATCCTTCTTGACATGGCCCTTCTTGCCGCAGTTCCAACATTCAAGAACTGACTTTGTGCGTGACTTGCTCCGCCTTGAGCGATCACGACCCTTTTGGTTTTTGAATCTCTCCTTAAGCCTTCCTCTTGTTTCCACTGATAGTGCAGCACTTGATGATTCTCCTGTGCTTCTCCTTCGCATTTCCTCACTTAGGAGAACACCCACAACATCATCAAACTTAAGAGTATTTGTGCCAAAGATATAATTACTTACAACCATCACAAGGCTGTCCCAACTATTCGGTAGAGATGATAGTATAAGGAGAGCTCGCACTTCATCATCGAAATTGATTTTCACTGATCTAAGTTGACTTATGTTTGTGTTAAAGTCATTTAGGTGTTCTTCAACTGAACCATCTCTGCCATCTTTAGATTAAACAAGCGCTTCATAAGAAATACCTTATTGGATGCCGATGGTTTCTCGTAGAAGTCATCAAGTGACTTCATCAAGTCCTCCGTGGTCTTCATCTCCGAAACATTGAAGGCCACCGTTGACGCCAAGCTTAACCGGATTGTTCCCAGTGCCTTTCGATCAAGGACAATCCATGCTTTATCTGCCATTGTTGCGGGCTTCTTCGCAAGACCGCCTAGTGGCAAATAGAGGTCCTTCCGGTAGAGATAGTCTTCAATCTGCATCTTCCAATGTTGGTAGTTTTTGCCGTTGAACTTCTCAAGCTTGAGCTTCGCTTCCTCCGCCATAACTCCCACTCAATTCAAGGAATCCTTTCCTCGATATAATTTAGCTACGAGCAAACCTTGCTCTGATACCAGTTGTTAGGAAATAAGACGTAGCTAAATAGATAATTGAGTAGATTACTTAATGGAGAGAGGCAGATTTATATACACGAGATTATAGAGTAGAGAGAGAGAGTACACATGATATACATGGTTCACCCAATGTGGGCTACGTCCATGGGAAAGCAGCCACTCAATGGCTTTAGTACTTCAAATCAAGAAGTAGTTTACAAAGGGATTATACCCTTAATGGAGCTCCCGCCTTGCTTCACTCTCACCACCTCACACTCACCTTGTTGCATCAACTTCACACTATGAAATGTGTGTAGAAATGGCCTCCTTTTATAGGCCAAAAGGGCTGCCCTCTCTTATGAGAGACAGCCATGTGTTGCCGCCCTTGTGCGAATAAGTCCAAATCGGACCCTCCAATCCGCCCATGTGTGGCCGCCCTTGAGAAGACAAGTCCGCTTTTGAATTTGGTCACCGGCCATTGAATTCGGACACCGACCACCGGCCATTGACTTTCGACCACCGGCCACCGGCCATCGGCCATTGACTACCGGCCACCGGCCAACCGACTAGTTGTTTTCCGACCACTTTCCGGCCTCCGGCCAGCCATAATATTCCGACGAAAAGGAATATTCCGGCAAAAAAAACCTCCCGAGGCCTTTAAAGTTGCCCCTGATTCTTGTCCGTGAAAATTTTGGTTTCCGGTGAGTGATTTTCCTTCACGCACGATGGCTTCTCCTCATAATGGGGGCCTTACAAATGTGCGCTTTTATCACAAAAAATTACAAGGGTAAATCAGGCTCCATACTTAACAATTATGGCATATTGGTATGGTTTCTTTCTTAGTAATGTTTTTTTTTGGGAGTGATATAAACTACCAATTATTGTTTATGAATGTTATTACTACAAAAATGGTGTTTGTTTAACACCCTCAAACTTGGAGATACCATACTCTTTGTACTTAGTACTTTGTTTGATATAAGATCAAGATCATCAATTTTATGAAAAGAGTGGAGTACTACAAAAAGGTGTTTGTTTAACACCCTCTATCTTGAAGACACCATACTCTTTGTACTTAGTGCTTTGTTTTACATGAGACCAACACCTGTTGGTAATCTTTGTGTCTACAAGTCATATGATTTGGCATAATCGATGTACAAAAATTTATGGTAGTCACAACAAATGGTGATTTTAAACACGTCTTTTTGTAGAGACAACAACTCTAAGATCTTCCATTAAAGTTTTAAAACATGTATTAAGGAGTAGATATAGCATATTTTTATAGAATCTTAATCTCATGACCACAAAATTATATGGAAAGTTCTTATATTGTATTTCTGTGTAAAGAAAAAATTGTACTTAAAACTATAAAGTTATATTTATGTAAGGGTCTCATATAACAACTTACGATCACAAAAGAGATATAGTGCCATAAGTAGGATGTTATGATCTTAGGACCATAGGATACTTTAATATTATTATTTAGGTTTTGTAATTGCTAAATATTAGTTATGGTGCTATTATACAATATTAAAATTTAATTAAAAATTGATAGTGTTGCAAAGTTAAGACATTTTATTTCTATAAGTGTCTCATGTTACATTATAGGACACAAAATATATCAAATGGCACTATATTAACTGCCATATGTGGCATCTTATGGTCTTAGGGCCATAGGGTACTCTATAGTATTGTTAAGCTTTTCCAATTGTTAAATGTTAGTTTTGGTGTAATTGGTATTTGATAGTGATGCAAAGTAAAGACTTAGTAATTTGCTATACAAGTAAATTAAGGTCATTGATATTATAAGAACAGTTGATATTGGTGCAATAAACCTATATAGCTTAGTAGCCATCTTATTGGGTGTTGTTGGATACCTCTTTTTTTAAGATGCCATCTCTAAAAGCTTTGATTAAAGTTTTAAAAGCATTTATTGATTGCAAATCCTTTTGCTGTAACTTACATTAGTTGTTTTATTATAGAATATTAAGTAGGAAAATTAAAATAATAGGTAGAATATTTACATCACATCTAGACTTAACGATAAATTGAACCTTAAGAGAGTAAAATAACACAATCTTGACAACCCAATTAGCAGTTCGGAGATGGGATTTTCCCAAATTATCCAAAATGGTGTTCTCTTATTGAAACATTCAATATGGTTGATGGGTGGCAAGGAATCCAATGCCTTGCCACCAAAAATTTTTACTCTCGGGTGTCGCTATAAGCACCACTATATTATAAGGCTCTGCAACGTTGCTACAAGTGTCGCTATAGGTAGCCTGTAAGCGTCGCTATCAGCGTTTCTATACATGTCACTATATAGTGATGATTATAGCGGTTCATATAGCGACGGTTTTAGTGACGCTCATAGCGACGTTCCCGTAGCGACGCTATTAGCAACGGTCTTAGCGACACTAGGGAGTATAAAAACCCAATGTATTTTTGTCGCAAAAAACATCACAAGTGCACACAACCTCTTGTAGTGATACCCTCATTCCCCACTATCTCTCTCCATCTTTGAAGGTGTTTGAGGCCTTGGGACTGAGGGTGGGGATAGTTAATGCTTTCTACAAAGTCTATGTTATGTTCATGATGCATGAAGCTTTCCATATTCATTACATCACATAGGTCAGAAGGAACACAAAGATTGTATTGTCTCAAGTCTCTGTTGATGGGATAATCTATAATACAAAAGCCTATTGGAGGGGGATCGACTCCACATAAATCTGATCCTCAAATGTTTTCAAGTTCTCTAAATGCTCTTTTTTGCAAAAATATTGTTCATGCCAAGTTACTTAAGTACTATGGCTATGCTGCTACCGCTAAATAAGTTCAGCCTCTATGTTCTCAAAGTAGTCTCACAAAAATGATCACTGTACTTCTCTTAATTCCGCTGTTCTCAAATTTCATAGACCTTCTTCATTACATTAGTATCAGAGGTATTGGTTTCTCTTTTCTTTCTGAATATGAGAGGTACTTAAGTTGTCCATGAAAGGTTGGGCCCGTTTATTGCAACAGGATAAGTGGGACAAGGATATATTATCTTGGTTGAAAAGGACTCTGCTCAAGGTACACCATTGGGAATGATAGTCTTACTAATGGAGCCTTTCAGGGCTTGCCTCTGGCTTAACCATTATTGAGCTACGAGCAAGCTCAACAGGAACCATAATCAACCGAGAAATGTTAGACCCTCTCCAATAGTCTTTTCAATCAACATCGTCTCTACCACGGGTGTGGTTGCTTGAGAACTGATTTTCAAAGATAAACAAGAGTAGAGACTGAGGTTTATGAGGGTACCAAAGCACAAAGTAATCTATACTCAAGTTTAATTAGCATGTTTGACAATAACCAAGAGAGTAGAATGATCATTGATAACTTTGATTTTTCACATGAAATTGCTAATGATGATGCCCCCATGTTTGTCAATTATTTTGTTACTAGGTTGCAGCAGCTATGGGAAACCCTGCTTTGCTATTCAAAGTTACCCAACAACTTCATGCTTATGGGATTTCACTTCCTCTCCAAGAGGAGAGAGAGCTTAGGAGGCCTCTTGATGAGACCCCAAAATAAGACTCTCCCATACGAGAGGAGAAATCCAAAGAACTAGAAAGTAATTAATCCCTAAGTTCCTATGAAGATGTGGCTCCATGAAGACGGAAGTCTAGAAGATTGCCAAGTCCTCCCAAGAGGAAACGGTCAACCCAAATTCCTTCTCCTCGTCACTGTGAAAGGCAAGAGAGGAAACAAATGAAGAAAAGGGCAATAAAGAGTTCACTCTCTTCTCCTTCTTCTTCACCTTCCTCCTCTTTTGACAAAATCTATGGCTATTCTCCTCGAGAATACAAGAGAGGAGTACATCACAAATCTTACCCTTCATGGTGAAGGTCCCAAAAGCTCAAGAAGTTCAAAGAGGGAGGAAAGAGTATCTCTTTTCTCACCTATGATGACACCTTTAGTGCTATTGACAAGGTATTGGCCTTCATCCAGAAATCTATGTGGCCTTTGGAGACGAGGTCTTGACGAAGTCTTCCTAGCTACATCATGTAGCTATGCATTTCCAAAAATCGGCTCGTCAATGGTGGCCTAGCATTTGTGGCAACAGAAAAGCCCCAAAGACATGGAAAACTCTACGAGTTTCCATCATGAAGCAATTCCTTGCAAGCGATGCAAAGGACAAAGTGCTTACCAAATAGCGTGTTTTGAAGCTTCTCTCCCATGAGTCTATCCACAAATATGTGGATAAGTTTTGGGATTTACATCTCAAGGCTAATGCTTTTCAAAATATAGACTTCGTCAAGCAAAAGAAACAATTTTGTGTGTGAATACTGAAGTAATCTATCACACTATGGTTGCTTTGCGCATCAATTTCCAACAAGGGGCTAGAACGAATGGCAAGCCCATGGAAAGAAAAGACAAAAGTGATACAAAGGGGAAAACCAATGCCAAAAATTCTTCCCGAGAAAATATTAATAATAAAAAAAACAAAAATCTGTCCAAGGAGAAGGTAGTTTACAAAGGTAAAAATAAACTCTCTCCTAAAGAGCTTGAAGCTTTCACAAGGACCACAAATGTTTTAAGTATGTGGAGCAAGGACATGGCTATTGTTCTTGCTCCAAGAGAAATTCTTGCAGTGAGACTCTTAAAGAGATTTCACTATTGAAGCTCCAAAAGAGGATGCTCATTGCAAAGGATTACCTATCTCCCATCTTTGGGGAAAGGTAAGGGAACATGATGCCTTCATCTTGTTTGACCCTAGCTCTACTCACAACTTAATATGAAGGGAGTTGGCCACCAAGTTGGGCATTAAGGATTTTGAGATGGGAGATAGTGTAATTGCCGATACCTCTTTCAAGGTACAACAAGCCTCCATTACTCCCTTGATTGGGAAGTAGAGGCTTCATGTACAAAGCTATGTCAACAAAAAAGAAATTTTCATCTCTCCTCCCTAACATGAGGATGCTATCTGAGGGGCACCGTGGTTCAACCGCATGGCTGTCAACATGAATTTCCCTCAAAGACGAATCTACTTCACCTACAGGGGAAAGAGCATGCATATAGATGCTAGTGATTCTGGTCGTACTATACTACTTGTAAATCCTCCTACTTTTGATAAATCAATGAAAATCTTAGTTTTTGTATACATGATTTTTGTCAAAGAGTCCCTTAAAGATTCTAATGTCTCATCAAAAGTAAATATTAGGAATCAAGAAGAGTTAAACTTGTCTAATTTTCTAAAAGGATTCCATCATGTGCTCATCGATGATATTTCTGTGGAATTACCTCCAAAACAAGGGGATGATGACCATCGAATTGAGCTCGTACCAAGAAGATCACCGCCTAACAAGCCTCCTTATTGAGTTTCTCAAGCTCAACAAGAGGAGACCATGAGGCAAGTAGAGGAATTGGTAGACAATGGGATGGTGAGGCCTAGCTCCTCTCCCTTTTCTTTTCCAGTCCTTTTAGTGCAAATGAAAGATGGTACATACCATATGTGTGTAGACTATCGATCACTAAACCATATCACTATCCAAAATAAATTTTCCGTACCTTGAGTAGAAGATATGTTTCATAAGCTATAAGGCTCTACCTACTTTAGTAGGATTGACCTTAAAAGTGGTTATCATCAAATAAGGACAATGAATAAGATATCCTAAAGACCACATTTTGTAAAACGTTCGGTCTTTATGAATATCTAGTCATGCCTTTGGCTTGACTAATGCACCAACTACGTTTAATCATCTAACATAGAAAATCTTTAGTCCCTACCGTGAATTCAGTGGATTATTCTTTGATGATATCATCATCTACTCCAAGTCCTTGGAGGAACACAAGCAACATCTCCACGTGATTTTTCCAGCATTGAGGAAGAACAAGCTTTTTCTCAATTAAAAGAAAAAACTAATTTTCCCTTCAACAGATTCAATACGTAGGTCATATTATCTCTCAAGATGGTATCCGTATGGATCCATCAAAGTTGGATGTGATAAAAGCATGGCCCGATCCAAGGAATCTACATGAGCTAAGAAGCTTTATTAGTATGTGTGCATACTATAGGCGCTTCATAGCAAAGTTCTCTCAAATAGCTCAGGACAATTACATGATTTAAAAAAGAAGAACGTTAAGTATTCATGGACTGCTAAGGAGCAAAATGCTTTTAACAAGCTCAAAGAGAAGCTTACCTCCCAAATAGCCCTTATGATTTTGGATCTCTCAAAGCCATTTGAGGTCCAATTTGATGCTTGTGGTGATTTCCTTAGGGTAGTCTTGCTTCAAGAAGGGCATTCCATAGCATATGTGAGGCGAACGCTCAATTATACGGATGAACAGGTCTTGGGAATTTATGAGAAAGAGATCAAGAACTCAATTTAATTCAAGAGCAGACCACCAGAGTCTCAAGTACTTCATGGCACAAAATCAGCTTTCCGACAAACAAATGAGGTGGGCAATTTTCCTTTGCAATTTTATTTTCATATTTCTCACATTGTGGGTAAGCACAATCAAATGGCGGATGCACTTTCACAATGAACAAAAGTTAATGTGGTGTGTACAAAAACTCACACTGATCTATCTTCTATGATAGATAAGTAGGCTATTGACCTCAACTTTAAAGAAATAATATCAGCCCTTGCTTCCAGAAAGAAATAGGAACCATTCACCTTGAAGGATGATTATCTTCTCCATGGAAATAGTCTATGTGTTACCTACTTCCTTCATGAGAAAGTCATGTATGAATCCCATGCTCATCCCTATGTGGGGCATAGAGGAATTCAACCTACTCTTCAAGGAGTAGAGACATACTTCTATTGGCCTACCATGAAAGTGGACATACAAGAGTATGTTTCAAAATGTGTGGTATGCCAAAAGACTAAGTATGATAGAGGGAAGCAACCTAGATTACTCCAGTCATTGCCAGTCCCTAATTCACCAAGGGAGAGTATATCCATGGATTTCATATTTGGATTACACAAGTCTATCCATGGGAATACATGAATATGGACAATAGTTGACAGGTTTAGCAAGCAAGCACACTTTATTCGTGTCAAAACGACTATTAAGGCACACAAAATGGTAACTCTCTTCATATCTCATATTTTCAAGCACCAGGGATTACCAACATCCATCATGCCAGATAGAGATCCCAGAATGACTAGTAATTTTTGGACAGGTCTCTTTAAAACTCTAGGTACAAGATTGAATTTCTCTTCGGTCTATCACCCCGGTCTATCACCCACAAACGGGTGGCCAAAGTGAGATAGCCAATCTTACAATAATTGATCTACTAAAGACTTATGTTACCAAAGTAGATCAACGCTCACAATGGGAAAATTACTTTTTAAATCATAGAGGGAAGACCAAAAAGTCCCTTGCTGCTTAAAGGACATGGGAAGAGCTTTGCTGCTGATGAGTATAGTCGTGACCTACAAGAATTTTTTCAAAATATTAAGGAGGCTATATCCATCGCTCAACAACAAAGGCAAAAAGCTATTATTAACAAGCCCAGAAGGGCCTTAACTTTGTTCAAAGAAAATTAATGGGCTTTACTTAAGCTTCCCAAGGCTTGATTGAGGCAAACAACGAGCAAAAATCTTATGGGCCATCAAAAGTATATGCTAAACTAGCAAAAATATAATATGGTCCTTTTCAAATTGTGAAGCCAATCAATGAGATGGCTTATCAATTAAGTTGCCCAACCATTGGCTCATACACAATGTTTTTCATGTGGGCCTACTTAAGCCCTACAAATGAGAGCTCACCAAGTGAGCGGATTATTGAAGACCCTCTCGAAATCAAAGACCACGAAGAGGTGCTTTAACCAAAAGCTATACTTCGGCATGAAGACACGGTGCTACGACATGGTAAGATTATCTGATGATATCTTATTAAGTTCTAAAATTATCGTTTTGAAGATGCTAGATGGATGAAAGGAATACAACTTAAGGATAGTATGAACCTTGTCAATGCTTACAATGCTACATTAGAGTAAGCAATTGTAAGAACTAGGGAACTAGACGCTGAGATCCTCCTCCAACCTCCCTTTATATAGGCGGGCTCCTAGCCCCTTGCCCTAGATGGATCCCATGTCCACACTGTCTAGCCCGACCCTTGGCCGTAGTCCATGACTATCCTAGTTCTTAGGGTACAGGACCCTTGTCCTGACATCACTCCCCCCTTAAAGAAGAGTTTTTGTCCTCAAAAACAAAAGTGGAAAACTTCTTCTTAAGAACACTAATGTTTTCCCAAGTGGCACCTTCTTCAGGTCGGTCTTTCCACTTGATTAAGGCTTGTTGTAGTACATGATGTCGTGTACGCAACTCATGATAATCCATAACACGTTCAGGTTCATGCAGTAAAGTAGGAGGTTCAATGTAATCGACCAAAACCTGTTGGTCAATGATGTTGTCGTCCCCATGTAACCGCTTTTGTAGACGGCTTACATGAAACACCGGAGGAATGCAAGAATGTGATGGTAGTAGTAGTTTGTAGGCATGATCACCAACTCCCTTGAGTATTTTGAAAGGCCCAAAATATTGGGGAGATAATTTAGGTGTCGGTCCATTTTTCAAACTTTCTGAATGTTCTGGCACACGTAAAAATACTTCCTCCCCTTCTTCGAAGGTAACTTGCCAACGTTTCTCATCAGCGTATTTCTTATACCAATCCTGTGCTTGTCTGACATTCTGACGAGCAAGTTTGAGCATACCCATGTGGTCTTGGAGAAAATCCTTAACCTGTTGGAGTTTTTCGGTTGCCAACCCCACCGTAAGTGGTGACCTAGGTTGAAACGCGTACATGAGCATGAAAGTACTGAAGCCTATTGTGACCATGCTTAGAACTATTGTAGGAAAACTCGAGAATAGGTAAGCATTCTTCCCAGTCTATCTGTTTTTTGATGATGTATGCTCTTAGCATATCCTCTAGCACCTGGTTAACCCGTTCCGTTTGACCATCTGTTTCTGGATGATCAGCTGTACTGAGGTTGAGTTGTGTACCCAATCATTTAAAGACAGCTCTCCAGAAGTGGCTGTTAAACTTGGGGTCACGGTCACTAACAGTATTACTTGGTAACCCATATAATTTGTATAGATTGTCCACAAATAACCTTGCTAGTTCCAATGTCTTAACCGTTGATTTGGTCGGAATAAACTTACATAGTTTAGTCAACCTGTCTACGACCACCCATACTAAGTCATGACCTCCTATAGTGGTTGGTAAACCTACAATGAAATCCATGGAGATATTTTCCCATTTTCCATTGGGAATTTCCAAAGTATGTAAGAGTCCTCCTGCTTTCAGGCGCTCTGCTTTGTTAACACTAGGTTGGTAATGGGACACTTTTATGTCCTGGGAAACTTTTATGTCCTGTTAAGTGACCATTTTCCTTGAATTATGTCAAGAGTTTCAAAATGGATTTTGAGGTGCTATCTGTCTAGAAATTTGTCTCATGCGCTGAAAAAAACTTGACATTTTTTTGGAATATCAATTCCATCTTTAACCTTGTCCTTGCACAACATTTCACAACCTAAACTGTGTGAAAAAACGGGTCCTGTTTTTGGCTTTTTTCAGCTTTTTGCAACTATATCACTCTAGAATTCATGTTTGTGAGGTCTATAATGCTAGAGAACTATCTTTAGTAGTCCTCAACATGTCCTGATGCTTCTAGGGAGAAATAAATGTTAAAGTTGTAAGTTACGACCAAATTACAAAAATTGTCAAATCCTGTTTTTTAGCCAATTTTAGCTCTTCTATGATTTTTTTGGTGGCTTTCATGATATCCAAATGCAGTTTTGATTTTCTATGTCGCATATTGAAACATAAAGCTAATATTCCTTGAGTTTTGGGGCACCTAATACCCTATTTTACATAGTAGACAACGATGGTTGATTTTTTCAATTATAGAAGAAAAACTGAAACATTCTATTATATCAAGTATAGCTTTTTCAATATTGTTAGTTTCTTGTGACAACTACATGCATTTTGTAGGTAGTAACCATATCTAGTCATAAGGATCAAATTTGGCTAGATATTGAATAGTTTCTATGCGATTCTACAACTCATAATGTTGAACCCAGTTTTTTCATGTTTGTTGTATTTAGCACTTCATCTTTGTCCCCAAGATTCCCCTTGGTAAGAGATGTATTATTCTTTTGACATGCTCCATGGCTCCTGATGAACCTAAAAAACAATAGGGAACTAAGAAAACATGCATATATTATTTGTATTGAACGTGGCTATAGAAACTTTGATGATAGGTTTGCAGAATGGTAAAAATTCAACTTTTTTGTACCTATTTCTTTTGGAAAAACAAAAAATAGTGAGTGAGAAGAAATCATATGTTCTGATCACCAACCCATTGAAGTTAACTAGGGAATTTATCTCAATTCCTACAAAAATCCCTAATCTTATTTTTATGCAACAAAACGTAAGAAATGACTGTTTTGATGAAAATGCACTGGTCCATCAACTTTGGAGGCTTGGTGTGACCAAAAGATGATAACTTTTACAAGTTTCTTATTTTTTCCATGTGTAGTAGGCCTTGAACTATAACCTCATGAAAGGATTTTACAAAATGAATGGATCTACTATGGTTTTGGAGGTTTTTTCCAAAACCCTGAAAGGACACTTTTATGTCCTGTTAGGTTACCAACCTAGTATTAACTTGACATTTTTGGCAATGCAAGACATAAGCTTGAACAAATCCATGTAGACCTGGCCAATAAAATTGTCATCCTACATGCCCTGCACTTGGACTCTCATGACATTCATAAAGTATTTGGCGTCGAATGTCTGTGTCTGTCGGTACACAAACTCTCCCCTTGTGGAGTAGGTATCGATTGTCGATGGTGAAATGCTTCCATCGCTGTAGTTTATCACTTGATAAAGGAGAGCTAGGTGTGGAGGTTAAGTGTACACTACCTGCATTGGAGTGAGAAGGATCCCTCTTTTGCACATGGCTCCACACTTTGGAATATGTTTCATCTTGCTCATATTTGCCCTTGAGAGATTCTAAAAATTCACTACAAAGTTTCGTGAAAAAGAGCGAATTGATCTTTGGCATTCGATTGAGAGCGTCTGCCACTACATTGTATCGGCCTTTGCGATACCTTAACTTGGCGTCATATTCCCGAAGGATCTTGGCCCACCTGGCTTTTTGAACCTTTAAATCTGTTTGTTGTGTAAACCATTTGATGCTTTCATGGTCAAATACAATCTTGAACTGAGCACCATACAGATAGTGACGCCATGTCTTTAAGGCAGACACTATTGCATAGAGTTAATGTTCGTAAGCAGAATAATTCTGTTGAGCTGCATCTAGCTTATTACTTTCAAATGCAATTGGCCATCCGTCTTGTAACAAGACTGCTCCAATAGCACGGTCACTGGCATCCGTTTCCAAAACGAATGGTTTCAAAGGATCTACAATAGCCAGTATACGAGATGTAGCTAATGCATCTTTGAGTGTTTCAAAACTCTGCTGTTGAGCAGAACCCCACTGAAAAGACTTACCTTTGCCTTTTAGTTGGTCCGTCATAGGTACAGCAAGGTGAGCATAGTTTTTAACGAACCTTCGGTAAAAACCCGAAAAGCCTAAAAGGATCTGTAATTCTTCCATATTTTTAGGAGGTGGCCATTTCCGAATGGTATCCACTTTGGATTGATCCATGTATAGGCCATTAGCTGAAATGACATGCCCTAAGTAATGAATTTCTTCCTTGAGAAAATCACATTTAGATTCCTTGGCATATAACTTGTTTGCACGTAACAACTCAAACACTTGCCTAAGATGTTGTAAGTTCTCTTCTTCAGAAGCACTATAAACTAGAATGTCATCGAGGAACACAATGAAAAATTTGCCCAAAAATGGTTTCAAGACTGTATCCTTAAGGGTCATGAATGTCGCGGGCACAATGGTTAACCCAAAGGACATTACCAAAAACTCGTAATGTCCAAACTGTGTTCGGAATGCAGTCTTAGGTATATCGGCAGCAAGCCGAATATGGACTTGGTGATATCTTGACCGCAAGTCGATTTTCATAAAAATGCGAGCATGAGTTAGCTTATCAAATAACTCATCTACCCTTGGGAATGGGTATTTGTTCTTAATTGTAATTGCATTTAAACCCCGGTAGTCTACGCACATGCGCATACTGTCGTCCTTTTTCTTCACCAAAAGGATAGGCGAAGCCCATGGTGAAGAGCTGGGTTTTATAAACCCTCTGCTAAGGTAGCGAGAAAGCTGACATTCCACCTCAGCAGCCTCTGAGTAACTCATACGGTAAGGTGGTATACTAGTCGGTTTACAGCGTGCAGCCACGTCAATGCCATGTTGTACTGAGCGTGTCGACGGTAAACCTGATGGCAAATCATTAGGAAAGACATCTTGAAATTCCTTTAACAAATTTTGTAACTGATTAGCAACGTTTGCTTGTGTAGAATTAAAAATTGGCGGAATAGAGGAGAAAGAAGCATGCGGCGTTGAGGAATGTTCAACAGACTCAATGTTAGAAAGAAATTGAGATAGCATTTCACCAATCCATAATTGATGAAATTGTGCGTAGCACCGTCATCTATCAAGATTCACACCTTGTGCCCTTGCAGATATCCATGCATACGTACTAACTCATGTGGTCCAAAGGTTTTTTTCCACATGGAAGCTGTGAGACAGCATTCATGCACCACCTCAGTGTGTGTTACTTCCACTATAGAGAACTTGGAGGAAGACTCGAGAGAGAGTAGTTGCACAGTGTGCATTGCTTTCTCCTTCCCCTAGGCAACAGATTTCCCCTTGGGACAATCCTTTTTTCCATGGCCTCTTCCTAAGCATGGAAAACATAGCTTCTCTTTCTTGGCCTCATCAAAATCCTCAGGGGAGAGAGGATCCCTGAACCCCTTGGGTTTTTTAGATGCATCTGACTTAGCAACTAGAAATTTTCTTTTATTGTGCTCGTACTGCGTGCGTGTGTTACTATGTGTACTAGCAGTCACGTTAATGTTATGTGTTTTCTTATCATCAGGCTCATCATGAATATGTGCTTTCACTATGGCTTCCTCAAGTGTTTTAGGGTCCTGGGATTTGACATACTTCTTATGTTCTGGAGTTAGACCTTGTATGAACCCTCGTACTTGTTGAAAGGTATCCAAGCCTTCCAACTTGAGGATAACATCCCTATAGTGAGAGATATATCCAAAGAGTAACGGATATTGACGCATGGAACACGTGTCCCAAGCAGTCCAATTCCGATCGTCCTCGTTTGTAGGCAAAAATTCCTTCCTAAACATTGATTCAAAGGCTGTTTAACTCTGTGGTATGATGTTCTTCTCCTTGAGAGACATCCACCATTTGTAGGCATCGCCTTCTAGAGTTAAGATCGTTTGCAAAGATCTTACTGCATCCGGCGTAAGGCGTGAATTC
Organism: Adiantum capillus-veneris; assembly: GCF_014529385.1. NCBI lineage: Eukaryota > Viridiplantae > Streptophyta > Polypodiopsida > Polypodiales > Pteridaceae > Adiantum > Adiantum capillus-veneris. The sequence goes on from NC_140958.1 coordinate 101,301,899, forward strand.
CATCGCATTTACTGAGAAAGATGTTCACTGCATCCTTATTGCAGTCCCGGTCTTCTCCCTTGAAAACTGGTGGTTTAAAATTCTTCAACAAATTATCTACCTCTTTGGCATTGAGAGTATGCAGTGTTTCATTATTTGGGCCTTGCCCTTGTGTTCCAACGTGCTCATGCATATGGGTGTCAGCCCGACTCTTAGTCTGTTGTTGCATCAATTGAATGACTAATGTGGAAATTTTAGTAACATTTTCATTTAAAGCCTTAAAATTTTCATCCATGACTGTCATGCATGTCTGAAGTGCACGAAATTCTTGAATATCGAGCAATTCATAAGTATCTTCTCCTGCCGTAGCGTCGCGGGTACTCTCCTTCAGAGGATCCGACCGCGAGCCATCATTGGCATGATCAAGAGTACTTTGCTCAAAATCGAATGTCATGTTGATATCCAAATCCATGGCTACACAGTGCAGTGAAAGAAGTACTCAAAAAAAAATACCTCATTTTGGTAGCACTTGCAAAGTATAGCGAACTCCCCTTTGCGCTTCGTAGCACTTAATCGTCGAATAAACAATAATTTTCACCGGCGGGGTACAAATCCAACTCCGCACCGTGTATGGTTGAAGCTTCACCTTTGATCGAAGCGTAATTATTGGAAGCATCTTCTATTATGTTGCTTGAACGCCTCTTGAAGTCGTCCCAAAAAAATATGCAGATTCTGTAAATTTCTGCAGGTACTGAGCGTAGTCGGACTTCGTTAGATTCGATGGGAAGCCGAGTGTTTGCCTTGCTTGTGCTGCTCTGGCTTGCTTGACCGCCTTAGTTTGCTGAATTTCATGTGGGAAGGGCCACTAGTAGTGGGCAAGGTTCAAAACCAATGGCCAAATGGCCATTCAATGTGAAAAATCAAACTTTTTTTTGAAGCTCAAAACGCAGGCAACGGGCCGTTCTCTGCGAGCAAGGAGATGGAGATGTGTGGGTTGTTCAAGCCGGCTACGGCCGCGACATGGTGGCGTAAATCTCTACCTCCCCATGGCACTCTTTCCAAGCCAATCTCCTCGCGACTTCATGCACCACACGCACAGTTCCAAAATGGGAAAGGCGGCCCGATTTGGCAAAGAACTAGTCTTTTTTTTAAAAAGCCCCCAAAAAGGTACGGTTCTCACCTAAAGAGCTTGCTTTTAGGGACCTAAAGAGACCACGCCTAGAGAGAGAGAGTGGAAGAGAGACTCCTAAGCTCTGATATCAGTGTAAGAACTAGGGAACTAGACTCTGAGATCCTCCTCCCAACCTCCCCTTATATAGGCGGGCTCCTAGTCCCTTGCCCTAGACGGATCCCCTATCCACACTGCCTAGCCCGACCCTTGGTCGTAGTCCATGACTATGCTAGTTCTTAAGGTACAGGACCCTTGTCCTGACAGCAATGATTAATGTTTTTGTCTTCTAAGACTAATTCTCTTTCTATTGTGCATAAATTTAAGTAGTATGCATGCTTACAATCATGTTTGTGATGACTACGTTGTCGTGTTGTGGCACGTACATAGTGGGAATGCATGCTACAAGATCTATCTCGCCACTTTTTAGATACATAATTATATTTCCTATAATGTACATATGCATTTATTTAAGTATAATGATAAGCTTTCTATCTCATCGTATTATCTATCTCAAGGGTAACATGTTCTTACTTCACCATCAAAAAGTACCATGGAAAAAGCATCAATAGCTCTGCCTCTTTAACTTAGGACAAAAAGCATTGATTCTTTATTTCTACTATGTCATTATCATCTTACATCCTAGCTAGATCATATATCTAGGGTAACTTCCAATATATATATTCTACGTATTTTTTGTACTTTTCTTATATTTCTTTAAAGTAGCTACTACAAAGGAATCAAAATCTAGTGGGACACTAGCTTCCATGATTCTCAAAGATACCTTTAGTTTAATGCATTATTGCAAGCATGATTACAAAACGTTTTCAAGGAGCAATGTCACGCTTTTGTATTGCATGAGGTGTCCTTTGGAATCAAATGAAAGTCTATGCTAAGGGGACCAGAGGTAGACTTTTGCTGCTAGAAATGGACCCTATTTTGATGATTTTGTTACACAAGGTTCCAAACCGAATTGAAAAAAGTATATAAAATGGGAGTCATAGCTAATGAGCTGAATTTTTTGCCCATATTTTTACTTTTTTATGCGGAGCCACGGTTGAGGATATATGATCAAAATATTGGACCCGAGTATGCCCACATCATGTAGGGACAACTCATTTCCAACTTTTCTAGTTTCTATTCACACTGGCTCTTCTCTTCTTGTGTAAATCCTTGGGGGTTTCCTTCACCTATAAAAGGGGACCTCTTCTTCCTTGAAAACCATTGAAGCATTGAAGCCATTCAAGCCATTGATGAGAGGAATTCATGAGGGAGTGAGTAGTAATGCTTAATTGTACTTAGCCATTAACATAAGCCTAAGACTACACTTTCTTCTAGAGGAAGACTAGCCATTCTTGTAAGCTATCCTTGGGAGATCACCTCTAATCACACTGGCTCTTCTCTTCTTGTGTAAATCCTTGGGGGTTTCCTTCACCTATAAAAGGGGACCTCTTCTTCCTTGAAAACCATTGAAGCATTGAAGCCATTCAAGCCATTGATGAGAGGAATTCATGAGGGAGTGAGTAGTAATGCTTAATTGTACTTAGCCATTAACATAAGCCTAAGACTTCACTTTCTTCTAGAGGAAGACTAGCCATTCTTGTAAGCTATCCTTGGGAGATCAACTCTAATCAAAGAAGGTCTTGGATTTGGTGTATTCATCAAAGTTGAATTCTTCACTCTTCTTCTCTCTCCATCAAAAATGGTCGAAGGGTTTGACAAGTAAGATGTGTTCTACATTGATACTTTGTTGATTTTTTGTTGTTTTCTTTTTCATCTCTAATCCAGCATATATATACCTAATCTCATCTCCTTAACCTATCTCTCTCACTCTTAGAAATTCATTCTCTCTACAAATTCTAGGTTCTCCTTGCTATAGGTACATCTCTATAGGCAAGAATAGGGCTTGAGAGGGAAACTTCTCATCTCTTCACTTCTCTCATATCTACATTTCTCATATACTATCCTAGATGACTAATCCACGTGATGAGAATTTCTTTCGCTTCCACTCTGTGCGTTCTATTAGAATTAACGTATGGATTAGCCGTAAAATACACTTTCAACAACGTATAGTGTTTCTCTTTGGCCCAGAAAGGCTCAATAAAATACTTCTTTCACCGGATCCCATCATACTACCTCTTATAGACTATCAATTTTCTTTTGACGTAAGCATATTTATCTTGCTATGAACTAAGAGGATTAGTACACACAATTAATCCCAAACACTAGACAAAATATATATATTATGGTAAGCACAAAACTACAATTCCAAAGAACAATTTGTAGCCTGTTTGGTCAGCAATGATTGAACGCCATTAACTCATCTATTAACCCTTTTATATTACCCATGATACGATATGACCATTGCCCTGATGTTTCAAGAAAATAGAATTTGTCACTCTACTTTGGCAAAGTAGATAAAGTAGAATTTGTCACTCTACTTCCTTGAATTTGTCGACCAAAGTAGAATTTGTCACTCTACTTTGGAGAATGAAATGGACTAAAGAGCAGACATGCTTGTGGAAGTTACGTCTCTCAAGCACCAAATGGATTGGTCATCCATCTTGGAATGATGTCATAGGGTAAAAAGGGATCCTCTACCAGCTAAGAAACATTGACTAATGACTAACACTTTATCTCTTCTACCTCATAGTCGAGGACGACTATAATTTCAAGAGAGACGTAATGTCATAAAATCTAATATCTAACCAACCCAAATGAATTTTTCATATTAAACTGATCATTTAATGTGCAAGAATAAATGGAACAAGGGTTAGAATATAGACATGTGCTTACAGTTCCATCTCACCACGGGCCCAATGGTTAAGGGCTCCAAATGAGAGATGGTCGGTCAAAGAGCATGGCAACCTAATGGAGCTTAAAGACCTTAGGGCTAGATGCATAAAAGACCTCCAAAGGTTAGTCCTAAGATTCCTTTGACCTTAGACAAGCTAGGGATGTGCTTGAGGTGGGAACCCGGTCCAAGCTTGAGGTGCTTGTCGTGCTTGCTGACTAGGGTGCTTAACGTGCTTGTCGATCTTACTCCCTAAGGTGCTTGATATGATTTTTGTGCTTGCTGACTAAGGTGCTTGAGGTGCTTAATGACTAAGGTGCTAAGGTGCTCCATGACTAGGGTGCTTGAGGGGATAAGGTATTCAAAAGTCAATGCATATCCCTACACAAGGGAGGGGGGGGTAGCCCTCATTATGGGGGCTAGAGAGAGAACACATACACCCTCACACAAGGCAAGCTTGGTACAAAGAAATCAAATAGGACACTTGTTAAGCTCCTCTTCATGTTTCTCTCATGGTGTGACTAAAGCCTATTGGTTGGCCTCCCAAGGAGTCCAATGATAATTTAGTTAATTTAAATAATTATCGATGTATTTATCAAGGTCTCTCTCTCAAAGGGGAAAGAGGGACTCTTCTACCCTTGTTGCATGATATGCACTAAGCCTGTGAGGATTGGCCAAGCTTGAGGAGGTCCAATCATGTGCAAGATAGTGCTAGATTAGGGGGTCGACCAAAGCAAGGAGGAGGCTAGCTTGGGGGGTATACTCTCCCACGCACACACACACGCACGCACACGCACATAATCATTGTGTCAAGTGCAAAGTGCAAGAGCTCCATCTCCTTCTCCAAGCTAGTAGAGAAGTTGAGAGCCTACACCAGCACTCTTGGCTATGGAATTCAAATCCAACCAAGAGCCATGCTTCAATGCTTACTCTTGCCATCTTCTCCATCTTCATTACTAAGCTATTATGTACTTTAGCAAGAAGAGTGATGATAAGTAAGAAACTATTTATTTCTCCTATGAATGTTCCTTCTTTCTCTTCCCTACCCTCACTCCCCGCTAGCTCTCTCCACCTTTGAAGGTGTTTGAGGCCTAGGGACTGAGGCTGTGGATAGTTAATGCTTTTTACAAACTCTATGTTATGTTCGCAATGCATGAAGCTTTCCATCTTCAATGCATCACCTACGTCACAAGGAACACAAAGATTATATTATATCAAGTCTCTCTTGATGGGAGAATCTATAATACAAAAGCCTCTTAGAGAGGGGGCGGATCCACATAAATCGGTTCTCCACTATTGTCAAGTTCACTAAACTCTCTCTCTTGCAAAAGTATTGTATGCCAAGTTAATTAAGTACTATGGTTATGTTGCTACTGCTAAATAAGCTCACTCTCTATGTTCTCAAAATAGTTTCACAAAAATGCTCACTAATCCGTCCATATTGACAAGATATTAAGAACCCTAGGATACCTCGACAACAGCACCTCCACACCCTATGTACCTACCCCACTTTCTTGCTTGGTGAATATCCCAATCATGGCAGGCCCACGCAGCTTTACTTTGCTCATGGTGATTCCTTTGTTACTATGGCAAGCTCACGCGCTCACCAGCCGGGGGAATTCGACGTTGACGTAAATATAATAAGCTTGCATATTTTCGTGTGTTGATTTACTCTCCCAACATTTTCAGGCTTGCGCCTTTACAGTCTGCTTCCAGAGAGAGAGAGAGAGAGAGAGAGAGAGAGAATTGGGTTGATCACGGTATTGTGGTAGTATGCATGCACGTGCTTGAGAACTTGCATCTATACAGAATTACAGAATCTTGAGAGATTCTGCAGGTGCTGCAGCCAAATGCTCTTCACAAGAAGGTTCATAAATTTTCTCATGTAGGAAAAGGAAGCCTTTTTCAGTGTTTTTCATACAATGCATAACATCATGAGCTTCTGCCGCGCCATACCTAGCTAGGTACGATTGTGGGCAGGGGACCCCGGCCCCCCACCCGGGCCGGCGGTCCCTGCTCCCAATCATACCTAGCTAGGTATGTCGTGCCTCCCTCAAAGAAGCTCAAGATGTTGAGGTAAGTCATAATGTTGGAATTGTTGTGAGAATCTGTCCAAAACTTCTTGTGACTGGCAGAGCTCTCTCTCTCTCTCTCTCTCTCTCTCTCTCTCTCTCTCTCTCTCTCTCTCTCTCTCTCTCTCTCTCTCTCTCTCTCTCTCTCTCTCAGATTCATTAAAGTGTGGCCGAAGGAGTAGCTAAGTGTATGTGCAAAGAATCTTAGCTTTAAACTAACCCAGGTAGTATGGTATGTTGAGGAAGAATCTCCAAAAGATTCGTGCCAATAAGAGTGGCCCTTCAACAACAGTGTGCCGTGCACATGCATCACCTTACTAATTTTGTCATAGTATCGTGGTGATAGCAAAGAGCTTGGAAGGGGCTGGAGAGGGGACACAAAACAAAGCGTGCCGGATTGCCGAGCATTGACTCTCTACTACGGTGAAGAAAACATTATCCCAAAGAAATGGCATCGCCCTTTTTTTTCTTGGGGCCGTTTGAAGCTTCGTTTTAACTAGTTTTACGAGATTGCGCCCACTCATCCACACCCACATGTCTCAAGAGTTGAACCATAGTGGGTGCGCTTAAAGCCCCTTACCTTAACCACTAGGTCAAATGGCACCGCCCTTTAAATGTGATAAGTACAATATCTTGTGTAAACATGTAGTCATTTGCGCCATTTGCCACCTTAATTGTCCAGGTGGCTCTCAATCTGCACGATAGAGTTTGTTTATAGTCTGTCTTTTCCGTCCCTAGGTCCGAATCTCACTAGATTCCCCTTGAAGAAATGCTCGCAAAATCGTACGCCAATAATTTAATTGTTGCCATTTGATGTGTGATCTTAAGCTTCTTGTTGTTAACGGACGGGAGCTAGCTTGGTTAGTAGAGTACTCGTCCTTCACCGTCACCCATGTGATGGATTCAAGTGCGGCCAAGCGACCCTATGAAAAGCTCGTTCGTGCACTTGCATCATCGCCCACGGGATGTGTGCGTATTGCTACCAAAAAATAATTTCTTGTAGGTAGGTTACCTGGATTTTGTTGTAATTTTGACTATCATGGCGGAAATATTGCTTGATGAACAATGTAATTTTTTTGGGAGTTAACACAAACAACAGCTAGCAGCTGTGAGGGTTGTTGTGCAACATAGTCCATTTCTGTAAATGAGGAATGAATTAGATCAGAAGTGGATGTGCTAAGAGCAGACTTGTTTGTACCCTTGCTACTTGTGAACTCCAACATTTGTGAAACAAACACGTCTTCAAAAGAGCAGGGGTAGAGAACTGTGTTTTTTGTGTTTGCCAACTCTGTTGATTTCGGTAGATCCACAAAAAGATTTACAAATTTTCTCATGTAGGAAAAGGGAACCTTTGCCAGTGTTTTTCATATAATGCATAACATCATGAGCTTCTGCTCGAGAGGCACCGCATACCTAGCTAGGTACGATTATGGGCAGGGGACCACCTGTGCCTCCCTCACAGAAGCTCAAGATGTGGAGGTAAGTCATAATGTGGGAATTGTTGTGAGAATCTGTCCAAAACTTCTTGTGAGAGTTGAGACTAGCGAGCAACATTATCTTATTTAATCAAGCGAGGGTTCAACTTTGCGTGTGCAAATGTGGAGTGATTTAGAATGGTGATGGTGCCATTACTAAAGTTTTGAACTTTTATTGTGCAGGCACAAGAAAGTGCAATTGATGACATTGAGAACTTTATGACTATTGCACCCGAGTTTGTACCTGCCATACACACTGACATATTCACTACGCCTTCATACTAGTTTAACACTCCACAATAGTGGTCAATGCTTGTTCAGGCATGGGCACTTTTTCTCTCTCCTTAGCTATCATACACACACTAACATCATGGTCAATACTAGTCCAACATATAGAAGCTCAAAATCACAATATGGATATAGTAGCTTAAAGGTAATCCTTTCAAAATCAATCCATCGTTTTTAAGTACTTCTGAACCCACCTTAAGTTTTGGCACGTTATCTACTGATCCCCATTTTATCCCTTTTTCCATAGGTATTTTTCAATAACATACGAAGTCAAATTAGAAATGGATTCGGATTTGGAGTTCTGGTGGAGGGTGCAGGTGATCAAAACTTGCTTGAAGAAGGTCTCTCTGCACAACTCTACTACTGGGCGGAGAGGATAGGTGGCACTGATGATGGAGCAGCCACACCTAACACAGGAGAGGCATCGGGTGACTCGAATAACGATTCCAATCGTCACGATGAACTTGTTGTTATTGCAGGTACTATTGTGTATGGTTTGTGACGTATACCAATTCCTTGAGTGTGAAAAGGAGACGATATAGCCAGACATGCATAGCAATACATGGACACATACACACACTCCATTTTCATGTGGTGCATGTATGCATGTCCACCTTTGTGAGAGGGAGGGGCTATGTGTGTTTGTGTGTGTGAGAGTGCGCATGTGTGAATGAGTGAAAAAGAGAGGGAGACGTGATTTGTCATAGACAGGATTCTATACCTTTTTTTTTGAGAACTTAAATTGTGAGTGAGTTATATGAGAAAAACCAATAAGTTTACAAATTCAAGTCATGCTCGAGTCGAGCCATGACATCTCCTCATAACCATAGGTACGTCGTCTGACAGGGGAGCCACCCCATGACACCTAGTAAGAGACCTCTACTTTAGCGATGATCATCCATTACGACAGCAATAGCCATATTCCAGTCATTAGAGTTCATGTGTTTCCCTATGTGAAAGATAGGATTCTAGACAAAATAGCAGCATGCCCACAACACGTTTTTCCTGTAAATTTTCAAAGAGGAGACCAAAATTCATTTAAAAGTGAACTTTGTGTGGCAAGAATAAAAACCCATATTTTCAATGTATGTGTGTGGCTTTTTTTTTTTTTTTTTTTTTTTGTTGTTTGGGGGGGGGGGGGAGATGGCAATTGCGTCTAGATAATTTGTTATGCATTTTTTTATATTAAAGGGTATTTCTAGAACGATGTATATTTAGTTAAAATATCATTTTGGCTAGCTAATCATACACTTTGATTTACATTCAGGTGTTCCTCAAGGAAAAAGAAACTCTTCAATGAACTCAAAAAGGGAATCAATGTCAAACAACACTACGTATAGAAGCCATACTCGTCCACATAGGCATTTTCTTCACAGCAATGCAACCAAAAATAGCACTACAACCAAGAACATTTCACGATCACAGTTTAATATTACCAATACAAAAAGAATTAGTTCACGAGAAGATACTATACAAGATTGTCCACCATGGTATAATGCTCTATTTACATCTAATTATGGTATGAATGTGTTGACAAGTCCCAACTCTGGCAACGAATACCCGGACCTCATATACTCACCGAGTGAGGAATACTTCTTGCAAATGCACAATGATTGCAATTTGGTGCTATATCATCACCTAGCAGATTCAACAAGAAACAAACCAATATGGGCATGTCCTAATTACTCATGCTTTAATAAGGGAGAACATTGTTATGCTCGCATCAACCTAGATGGGACTTTTGTTGTATATAGTGGTTCTGGTGAGCCAATTTGGTGGACCCCTACTCAATGCTCTAGTGAATCTAGTTGCTGGTCTAAAACCTACATTATTGTACAAGACGATGGGAACCTTGTCCTCTACCTGCAAGAAATGGGGCAGGCCATTTGGGATTCAAATACAGATGGCCAATGTGCCATTTAACATATCAACATAGATATTTTTATACATCAAAAACAGATCTGATGTGTATGCATTTGCATATGACATAGTATGCTTTTATATTTAAAGTCCATCTTGTCTCACGAATTTATGTTCAAGTATTAATTTAAAAATTGACTGACATTGTTTTAAAAGATTTTAAATTAGCAAGTTAAGTGCAGCTTGTCTTCTTGATAGATCGTGCATGCATACCAGTTTTTGTTTTGACACATTACTACTATTTTGAATATCACCTTGTAGCTAAAATGAAATTTCATATTCTCTGATGCTGTGCAAAGAAGTACCCCATCTTTTACATGGTTGCATTCCACCACCTCTCTACATTTCCATGCAATGCCAATCATTGTTGCCACAGTTTACCACCTTGATGTTGTTGCCTTGAGGTGTGCACTACCCTATTGAGGCGAGGGTGCACTCACCTTCACATTGGCTTTTCACTTTGGCTACCTTGAGTTGCGGGCACATTCCACCAAGATCGCCAAGAGGAAACAACTACATTTGCCAAAATTCCCCTTAATCTTCTGACATGTATATTAACCCCATGAGCCTCTTCATTTGCCTTCGCTCCTTCGAGCCATACCAAGAGTTTCAGATGGCCTTGTTGTGGTAGATAAGCGGCCAAGGTGGATCTTGCCATTGAAGGCCAATTTCTACGTAGAGGTCTAATTCTCTGACATTGCTACTTGCTGGAGCTAGAGGGATGGGTCAAGGAAGACTGAACAACTATGTCTTGATACACTAGAAGAAGAAGTTGCTAGGATTTTGAGGTAGGTTGCATGTAGATCTTGACACAAGAGGCCCATTTTTGTGGCATTGCTACTTCCTTCAGCTACAAGGGTGGGGCGATGAGGATAGATAAGGTAGGTTGGACGGCTCGTGTTCAACATTTAGAAGAAGAAGCTATTGGGCTATTGAGGTAGGTTGCGGCAATGCTAGAATCTTACATGTAGAGTTGAGTGTGCGTGTGCTTCACCAGGATGTGAAGGTGGGCAATGCATTGCTGGTCGTATCTAGCATATGGTTGCACGTATATAATTTATTCCTAATCTGCAACGGGTCGGCATCAATATAGTTGATAGCATCAATTTATTCGGGCGACCACAAGCCATGAGTGTAAGTTACAACTCTCTCTCTCTCTCTCTCTCTCTCTCTCTCTCTCTCTCTCTCTCTCTCTCTCTTTTCTCTCTCTCTCTCTCTCTCTCTCTCTCTCTCTCTCTCTCCGTTCAAGGTCAGGCATCCTTAGACAATGATGTTCATTTTAGCTTTTATTTTACTTCATTTTATTTTGTAACCAAACATTGTATTAGATTCACCGAGATTGTATTAGTTTGGTTTCTTACGTCATTTTAGCCATTTGAAGACGTTTAATATAACATTTAATTTCATCTCTCTCTCTCTCTCTCTCTCTCTCTCTCTCTCTCTCTCTCTCTCTCTCTCTCTCTCTCTCTCTCTCTCTCTCTCTCTCTCTAAATAATAACTAGAGTAGGGGTGTCTGAGTGAAAATATGTTTTCTCTGTTGGAGGAACATGACAAAATTCTAGCATGCCAACAAGTGGCTCAATAAGCATGCATGGGAAGGTATAATACTATGGGAGGACTACCAACGAGAAGCCAAGGGAGTTGAAGAGCAATTGTGTGTGTGAATTGGGGGGGGGGGGGGGGGGGGGCGCTGAGTGGATGTGAAGAGGCATCATGGAGAGAGAGAGAGAGAGAGAGAGAGAGAGAGAGAGAGGCATCTCGATCAGACATAGATGGACGTTTGGTAAAAAAAAAAAAGTCTATCAAGTGCTGAATATCTAGCATATTGATTGAAGGGTCATTGAGCATTCCCTCTCCACCAAAGTCTCTCACATATTTCCCTCTCTCTATGATCGTGTAGATGGGCCACTGCTTCTTCAACTTCTCAATCGTTTTCTCTACCTACATTTATTTTCTATGATCATGTCTGGATAAAGTCATGATGGCTCTCAATGCCATGCTCACATTCAATATATGAAATCCTTTTCTCTCTTGATCTATGGCCACTACATCGGTGTGAGCATTGCACACTAGCATCAAGATTTTCATACCACCATGACTCTGTTGCTAGGGCTGTACCGTAAATCCCGTACCTCTGTTCCTGTCTACAATACATATATAAATTAAGATGTTGCTAGATTAGTACCCTTTTTGCCACTATTTGACATTAATTTTTGAGAGATTTCGTTGTCGTCTCAATTTTTTCCTTTTATCATTCAACCTTGCTGAATAATTGTGATCTCTCTCTTCTTTCCATCATCTGAAACCTTCATGAGACAACAATACAATGGCCAGCTTCTTGCGAGGCATGAGTATACTATTTGTGGAGCAAGTTCTTGCCATATTGCACACCAAGTTGCATATGTACCTTCATCATCTTCCTCAATACCATGATGAGTATGGTGAATATCCTATGCTGGGTAGGTGACAATTGCATGCAATATTTTCATAAAACAAGTCTTCCTATCTTTGTAAAGGTAGCTAAAAACAATATTGTTGAGCATGGTGTGTGTGATCGTGCTTGAATCTTGATCACCACGTGCATCTAATTGCTCACTTAGTTAAATCCCTTAATATTATTAAACCATTTGTTTGTTGGATCTGATTGGCATTTGTAGGGGAGGGTTGACTTGATTTTCTTTCTAAGGAGGCACCTCACTCCCTATATGAATCAAGCTTGATATTAGTTACCACCCTGGCCATCAAGAGAAGGTACACCAGCATGCTCATCATCTCCCTCATGGTGCACATCCCCAACACATATTGGAGAATAAATGGCTTGGCTACAAATGCGGTAGAGGATCTTAAGGCACAAAAACTAAACGATGCTCTCCCTTCCTTTTGATACACCAAGTCCATCAAATTAAGTTCCACAATTTTTTTCAAACAGAGGATCAGTCATTGCTTGAGAGCATCTATGGAGGCTAGAATGACCATACTCATTGTTATGACAATGATAGTATCATGCATTGTGATGTCAGTAGTTCCTATGGTTGATGCTAATTGGTGGCATGCAGGTCTCAAAAGACTCATCCCCTTTAAATTTGAGTGAAAATAGTTATAAATATGAAGGAATCAAAAGTTTATTTTGTAGGAATTGAGTGAAAATAGTGCAAATATGGAGAAATGTATGGACAATTTTGTGAAAGTTTCTACTAATAATTTCTTTCATGGGATTAATTGTGTATGTTTGCAAAAGAAAAAAAAATCATAATTGGTGTGGTGGCTTTAAAGAAGTGAATAAGAGATCCTCTCAAGTGCCATCATGAGAGAGAGAGAGAGAGAGAGAGAGAGAGAGAGATCCCTTGAGACAATCATGAGGCCACTAGCAAACCCAAAATTTATTGGGAAAAGTTCATGCTTCTATGGGTAAATCTCAACCCCTAGTGCTAAAGAGTACCAAAATCTACCATGGCAAGGCTCCTAACCACGAAGAAGGAACCTATTAGTCAAGCACCAAGGTGCAAGCCACTGTAACTAGTAAGGCTTTGAAGAATCTATTTACTCTATTACAGAGAAGCATTTTTAGACAGTTCCATGTGGCTATATCTAGGAGTGTTGAGGTTGTGAGATGGGAAAGTCCTCTACAGGAGCCATGAGGAGGTAATGGCATTAATTAGAAGGTGAACAACCATTGGCCCTGGGAGGTGAATAGTGCGTAGTTACAAAGGGGGGAGAGAGAGAGAGGGAGGGAGAGAGAGAGAGAGAGAGAGAGAGAGAGAGATCAGAGAGAGAGAGAGATAAAGCCACAATCCAAAGCAGTTGTCGAGTAATTTGTGAGAGAGAGCCTCAATCCAAAGCAATTGCCGGCTAAACTCTCTCTCTCTCTCTCTCTCTCTCTCTCTCTCTCACACACACACACACACACACACACACACACACACACACACACACACGAGTGGGTTCTCATCATTTAAGTAACAGTCTATGTACGTGTTTAAGGAGTTTCTCTTCAGATTATAGTGATTCTAGTATGTCCACAATCATGTAGTGCAATGGGTTGAAGAGGAAGCCACAGTCCACATGCACATAGTGGGTGAGTGTCAGAGTGTGACATGGTCTCTCCAATTTACTTTATCTCTTCATGCTCGGTGTAGCTTCATCATCAATCTTGAATGGATGTCTATAGTATTTTGGAGAGAGAGAGAGAGAGAGAGAGAGAGAGAGAGAGAGAGAGAGGCTTTGATGGTGTGCAATCCTGACATCTATATTAATGAAGAGAAGGCCACTATCTTAGTGGGTGAGTGTACATGGACTCTAAAAGTTAATTTTTCTCTTCATGCTCGTCATAGCTTCATGATCAATCTTGAATGCTAATGTCTGGAATTGGAGCTGATCTCTTGAGATAGCTAATTCCAATGTTAGAAGATTTTAGCTATTGGTGATGTATGAGTTCGGATAGTAGACTGGACAAAGGAACAGAAACTGAACTGGAATACACCTACTGGAATAAGAACCAGACTATGTACTGGGAATGATATTCAGATTCAAATTGCTGAGTTTAGAGTAGTATAATTGGAATATATTGCTGTATTGAAATTACAGATGAAGGATTACACACTACAAGAGGTTCTTCGTATTAGCGACGCTCACACAGCGACGCTCAAAAAAAAAATTCCCGGCGTCGCTATGAGCGTCGCTATAAGCGTCGCTATGAGCGTCGCAAATTTCTTGTAAATTTGCGACGCTCATAGCGACGCCGGCTGGGGTAAAAAAATAACCGAGCGCGCCCAAAAACTCAGATCTCAGATCTGAGTTTTTCGGCGCCCTCAAGCAAGGAGCAGGTAACGCTCTCCCTCACTCTCTCTCTCTCTCTCTCTTTTTCTTCTCCACACACACACACACACACACACGAGGAGAGGAAGGAGAGCCAGGTATGCTCCTTCCCTCTCCTCATTCTCATGTTCCCTTCCCCTCTTTCTCTCTCCCTCTCTCTCTCTCTCACACACACACATGCACACACACACATAGTGTTTTTGAGAGAGAGAGAGAGAGAGAGAGAGAGAGAGAGAGAGAGAGTACAAACAAAAACAAAAACGCACACACACATACATAAACAAAGAATGCACACACACATTGAGAGAGAAAAAGAGAGAGAGAGAGCATGCATAAACAAAAAACGCACGCATTGAGAGAGGAAAAGAGAGAGAGAACATGCATAAACAAAAAACGCACACATTGAGAGAGGAAAAGAGAGAGAAAACATGCATACGATCCAAAAAAATGCACACACATTGAGAGAGAAAGAGAGAGAAACTAATTTAACGTCGTAGGAAACTAATTAAAATTAAAAGACCTAAAGATCTAGCCGACGAGAAGTTGAACTCAAGACCTATTATTCAAGAGGGAAATGGCATAATCAATCTATCATACTTGGCATGGGTGATAGAAAGGTTATACCATTTATCTCTTTTTATTGGCACACACATCCACACACGCGCACACACACAAGAAGAAGAGAGTTATAACGTCGTAAGAAACTATCTTAAAAGACGTTAAAGATTAGGTTATATGTAGACTTACATTAAATTAGATTTAGGTTTATTTTTAACTAGATTTACGTTTATTTAAGCTAGATTTAGATTTACGTTATATTAGATTAGATTTAGGTCTCCATAGACTGCGATGCCTGCATGAAGCGGGTGAAGAAAGCCCTCAATAGAATATAGGGTATTGCTGCCTTCACTCATGGTGGGCTCCGTCGATCCAAAAGTACTGGTGAAATGTCTTCAGAAGATAGGGAAGAAGGTGGATCTTCAGGGCGGCAAGAGTCACTACATCCCCGACACAATGACCATCTAGACAACCTCTAGTCATTAGACTTACGTTAAATTAGATTTAGCTTTATTTTTAGTTAGATTTACGTTTATTTAGATTTACGCTTATTTACGTTAGATCGAGTCCACGCAAGAATTACTTACGGTTTAGGGTTTAGAGTTAGACGAACAGTGAAAAGATCTACTGTGAAAAGATGTTAAGATGAAGTGAAGTGCTACAGCTAGAGAAGAGGCAAAGGGGTTTTGTCCACTACATGCAGTATCATGTAGACGTGGGTGTGTAGATTTCTTGTACCCACAAATATAGGTATTGACCAATAAAGACGAGATTATAACCCGGTGGTTCTGATCTCCGTGCACCTCTAGACCGAGGTGTGCGGGGATTGGACATGACTAGAGAATGTGAGGTAGAGAGAGAGAGAGAGAGAGATAAGACGAAGAATGCCAATAGAATATTAAATTTGTTGTCCAGGTTATAAGTTTTTTATCCTCATTATGAGTAGCGACGAGGATGTGGGACCGTCCAACCGAAACACCTATCTCTCAACGAGGGTCTTATGTCCTTGTAATCAATGCAAGCATGCTGTGCGACGGACAAGACGTGTTTCTTTGCAGCACGTTCGCGAATTTGGCGAGTTCGATCCATCTATTATAGATCGAGTTGTTGCCAATTATAACTCGTCGGACTCTGACGCTGGCCAACAAGCAGCAATCTTGCAACCCAATAGACGTGTTCGCAGGCGCTTTGGTCAAGCAGCATATGTGAGGCCACAAGATGTAGCCTCTGACAGCTCGGGGGATGATCATGCAGAGCACATTCCCAACGAGGCAATGTTTGAGCCCGAGATTGATGAAATGATCGAGACGATCATGGATTCAGAAAGGCTTATCTATGATGATATGAAAAGTGAAGCCGATACGCCATTGTATAATGGAGCACGTATGTCTAGATTGAAAGCACTCCTGGTTCTTCTCAACATGCAGGCAAAGTTTGGATGGAGTGACACTAGCGTCACAGCGCTTTTCAGGTGATCTATTACAATTAGTTTACTTTAATAGAACTCTAAATGTATAATGATCTGATAGATTTTTACACGACTGTATCATATTTTTATGTTGTGTAGATTGCTGAAAGAGCACATACTACCAGCTGACAATGTGATGCCAGATTCCCGAGATGAAGCAAGAAAGATTTTGCGAAACTTGGGGATGGATTACAATTCTATCCACGCTTGTCCTAATGACTGCATTCTTTTCAGAGGGGAATACATAGACATGGAGAAGTGTCCGAAATGTGATTCCGAAAGATATCGAGTAGATCTCCACGGGACAAAAATTCCACAAAAGGTTTTGCGACATTTCCCTCTGCTTCCTCGCATCAAGCATTTCTTCGAATGTAAGTCCATGGCCGCCCTAGCATCATGGCATGAGGAGAATAAATCTTCGGATGGTGTGCTACGAATTCCTGCAGATTGCGTAGCCTGGAAACATATAGATGGAACATGGTCGGATTTTGCCAGGGAAGCTCGAAATTTGCGCTTAGGCCTGGCTATGGATGGCGTAAATCCATTTGGTCAAAGATCAACATCTTACAGTGTATGGCCCGTTGTCATCGTCAACTACAACATTCCCCCGTGGTTGACTACGAAGAAGGGGCACCTATGGCTAAGCTTGATTGTGCCAGGGCGATATAAAGTGGGGAATATGGATGTGTATCTTCGTCCACTATTGGAAGAGCTACAACAATTGTGGATTGGCATAGAGGTGGTGGATATGAGCCGACACACAGGACGACGGAATGCTTTGATCAGAGGCATTCTAATGTGGACCATGCATGACTATCCCGGGCTAACAGAATGCTCAGGTGATCTATTGACACTCCTCACTCAGACACTGTAAATCTTGTTTTTTCCCATAGTTGATCTATTATCATGTGTATACATGCAGGGCTTCAAACAAGCGGATACAGAGCATGTGTCACATGTGGACCTAGACTGAATGCACGTAGGGCACCCTCACTGAAGAAGCAAATCTACGAAGGTCATCAAGCGTATCTTCCAGAGAATCATGTGTTACGCGACGGCTTTTTGGGAAGAGAGCCACCAAGGATGTCTGCACAAGCATGGTTAGAGCAGAAGGAGATGTGCGATGACGGATTGCCTCCAGGGATGAAGAGACTATCTCTATGGTACGAGTTACCATACTGGCCCCGACTCATGATCAATCACTTGCTCGATCCAATGCACATATTCAAGAATGTGGGTAATCTACTATGGGACCATTTGACCGGCAAGAAAGATACTTTGGGAGCCAGAGTTGACCTTAGAAATGTGGATCGTATGGAGCAATATTGGCCGCAAACAGCGTCTGATGGATCGATAAAACTCCCTAAAGCACCATGGATTTTCACAGGAGCCCAAGAACGCAAAGTAAAAGAGACCATTCGATCTTTGCGGACCCCCACTGGCGTAATGCACTCGCTCCGAACGTGTTTTACTAAAGAAGGAAAGCTTACCGGTTTGAAGTCACACGATTGGCATAAAATGTGTCAGGTACGTTCATAGTGGACTTTAATATCATTGCATAAAATGTGGACTTTAATATCATTGCTGCACATACTTTACAGTTTATTTTACCGGTTGCCATTGAGGGATGTTTGTCTCTCGACATCCGTAACACAATCTACAAACTTGCAAAGCTGGTGCAATGGATCTCACAAAAGGAGATCAACGTAGACTCCATACCATTCGCCAAACTAAATGCTGCGGAGCTTGTGTGCATGTTTGAGAAACATTTTCCTACTACAATGCTAACCATTCAGGTGCATCTTCTTGTTCACATAGTTGATGAGGTGGAAATAGCTGGCACAGTTCATTCCAAATGGATGTTCTTCTTAGAGCGTTTCATGAAAACGCTTAAGGGATATGTGCGTCAAAAGGCACGTCCGGAGGGTAGCATGGCAGAAGGTTGGTTGGTATCAGAGTCCCTAGTGTACATTGGAGAGTGGCTAGACGGATTTGATAAATCCCGGGACACGCTATGGCGAACCATAGATGATGAGCGCATATCTGGGATTGTCATGTGAAATCTCGGTGTTGAGAAGAAGATGACTGAAGATCTAGAGGCTAAAATCAACCGATTTTGCATGCTTCACAATCCAGTGATGCAAAAGTGGATTTCACAATATGAGGATGCAAAGCAAGAGCGACAAAGGGCACGAATCGAGTGGAGACGGGGAAGACGACCACCGATGCACTATCCAGCGGTTCTGGAGAGCCTACCAACCTTCATGAGCTTAAGATGGTTGCACAACCAATTGAAAAGGGGTTGCGCGACCAAGGTAAGTTTGCAATGTACGACTAGCAAGTGACTTTATTTATAAACGTTTGAACGGCCACTCATAATCTTTGTTCGTTGTAGTATAAGTCATACACAGCAGCATGGTGTAAAGGTCGACATTTTAGGGTGGAACGAATCGACAAAAAGCGTTTTACTCAAGATTGTGGAATCATGGCAAAATTTGAACAGTCTAGTCGACGACGTTCCTCTGATGCAGATCCTGTGGTGGCGGAACTCACTTACTTCGGCACGCTGCAAGAGATTTTGAGGATCGATTACAGAGGATTTTTTGTCGACTTGTTCGACGTGCAATGGTTCAAGATAATCATGGAGGGTCGCAACGCTACTGTGCGTAGAGGAGAGTCTGGTTTTCTTGAGGTGGATTCTACTAAGAAATGGACTGACCTAAGAGACACTTTCGTACTACCCGAGCATTGTGAACAAGTAAGTATGTAAATAGTTAACATCCCCCTTTTACAAGTTATGTGCTTGAAAGCTCTCATGTAAGTTATGTGGCTCTGGCAGGTAATATTTCATCCTACAAAGTCTACATCAAACTGGTGGTACGTCATAGAGGTAGCCCCTCGTAGTGCAAGGACGTATGAAGGCTACCATGTGCCAATCACAACGACATCAATGGAGGAGATCAGAGAAGATGCTCAATCAGAAGCCGCTGCGGTGGTGCCAGACGAGCATCAAGATGCTACTACTCTATATGGGGTGCATGCAGAGGAGCTACAAAATGAAACAGAGGATATGTGTTTAAACGGAGAGCTCTATATAGATATAGGAAGTTATGCTGAGTTATGCGAGGATGAGAGAGAGATCTCTTAAAGCCACAAATATTGTATTTGAACAATTTTGCTCCGTGTTGTAAAAGCTCTGGCTCTCTAAGTACCTTCCATGGTGTATAACGCTCTTTTCTACTCGCGCTCACATCTTTTGATTGAAAATTCTGAGTTTTCGACTTGCCTCTTCTATCACTCAATTCATTGCGTCATTGTATTTATATGCGTCATTACGTCATTGTATTTAATGGTCTTTGCGTCATTGTCTACTCTATTCATTCAATATTAAGTTTAAATATTCGTGTGTTTAATGCAGGTATGGATGATGAGGAGTTTCTTTCTTCTTTGTCACCGCAGCAGAGACAGTGGTACGTGGAGCGTCATCGCTCTGGCGCATCATCGCGCGTTCCTACTCCATCCGCATCTCCCTCTCTTTCGGAGCATTCGGCACGCTCCGAAGCTTCGGCGTCGACGAGACGAGCTTCACACTCGTCTAGACACCGGCGCTCTAGTGGTGGTGGTGGCGGTTGTTGTGGGGATTCTGCCACCGATGCCTCCACACCGCCTCGTGTTCGACGAGGCTCTTTATCCTCCCCTTCTTTGCCCGCCCCCACACCAGCCACAGCATCGCCATCTACGCCAGGTTTTGCACGGCTGACTGTTCCTAGAAGCTACACACCTCTACCTACTCCGCCAGGAGCCACCCCACTCGACACTCCTCGCTTCGGGGCCCAGACCCCGATGGAGACACCTGACGTCCGTACCCCCATCGACACGCCACTAGAGACCCCTGCCGGGACACCCAGGTTCACGCGTCACCGGCCAGAGGGCTTGCCTTACTCCGTCGACATCAGCGGCGGCATCATCATGGATGATGACGGCAAGAAGGTGATCTCGCGCATGCGTGGTCTTTGCTCTCAGCTGTTTAGACACTACATACTAAACAAATGGAGTGAAGTACCAAGTGATTTAAAAAACAGAGTCATCAGCATACTTCATGATGAGTTTCCCGTTCCAACACGGGATCAGCGCTTCAATGAAGACCTGATGAAGATTCGAATGCGCGAATACTACAAACACAAGCGTTCCGAAGTGCAAAAAGCAATCAAGAATGGGTGGAACAGGCCAGATTGGCTGGCCAAAGAAGATTGGAAGAATGCGAAGAAAGCAGCGCGCGAGAATCCCGACAAGTGGAAGCAACAAAAGGATGCAGCCAGAGCGCGAGTAGAGGCAGGAAGCTCGCACCACTTGGGGAGCGGTGGATGGGCATCATTTGAGGCCGATTTTGTAAGTGTTTTCACATTTCTCTTTATGCATGTTCGATAGTTTAGGGTTTATGAGTTTTTTAGTTCTAACATAATGAAATCTTTGTATGTTTTGACAGTGGTCGATGACAGGACGTGATCCCACACCGTACGAGTGCGAGTACGAAGGCAGGAAGGGCTTAAACGCCCTAATGGACATTCTCAGTTCTCGCGGCGGCATGGTTAGTATTAGGGTTTACTCTTTTTTATTTTTTGTATTGTTTTATAAATGTCGTTATATGTTTATACTTACTGAAAGCTGTCTTATTGTCTTTTTTTGCAGAATCCGACAGATACGCCGCTTGGACGCGATGAGACGTCTGACTAGACGACGTCAGTTTAGCCGTAGCTAGATAGCATTAGTTTAGGGTTTCTCATAGCTTATGTATCATGAGACGGATTTTATACGTCTTTTTGAACCATGTATATTATTACATTTGTCACCGCAGTTCCTTTTACCAATCAATTCTTTATGCCTATGATGTTGTACAATTGTCATTATTACATTTGCCAATCAATTCATTTTGCCTATGATGTGTACAATTGTCAATTTTGCAAACAATGCGTCTTGTGGGTGACTATTTTGGGTCTATTATCTACCCTTGCATTTTTTTTAAAAAGTGAATCAAGTACAATATGGTTGATGGGTGGCAGGGCATTCAATGCCCTGCCACCAAAAAAAATTCTCTCGGGCGTCGCTATTTATGGCTCTGTAGCGTCGCTATGAGCGTCGCTATAGTCTTCTGTGTAAACGTCGCTATATGCATCGCTATATATGTCGCTATAGGCGTCGCTATAGCGACGCCTATAGCGATGCATATAGCGACGCTCTCGTAGCGACGCTCGTAGCGACGGTTTTAGCGACGCCGGGGGTTATAAAAACCCAGTGTATTTCCGTCGCTAACAGCGTCACAAGAGCACACAACCTCTTGTAGTGACAATGAGTACAATGTGGCGTATGAACAAAAGGATAGACAGTACACAATTGACAACAACTGCCAATGATTGACAACTCGAGTACAATTGCCAACAAATGCCACCAAAACACTAACCCGATTATGCTCACCCGATTACACTAACCCGATTACAATGTAATGGGCCCTATTTATATGCCTTGGGTTTACCATGGTAATTACTGTAGTAATAACTGACTGATTCACTGCCCGTCTTATAAGAGAGCATTCCCACCTAGCTAGTGAAACTATCTCAGCAGTCTACATCCTTCCCTCCTTTCTTGAATTTTGTCAAGGTTCCAAAATTTTTGAAAAATTCCCCTGTCTGATTCTGATTTGAAGCTGAAAAATCCACCGTCTGCTTTTGATGATGGGGATTGGACTTGACCAATGACAGAGAGCCAGCTGGAAGGGTCAGTGTAGAGCTCTCATCATCTACAAAGACTGATATCAACCTTCCAGCCGATAAGGAAAATCCTCCAACTGAATTCTGAGATGGAACTACCAAGTATCCTTCCACTAAACCAGCTTTCATTTACCCTTTGGCCTGGATGGCATCTGAGAAGTCCCAGTGCTAGCATTCTCCTTATGAATGAGCTGGTAAATGGACTCCTGCTCAAGCTGATCCTGCCTTTCTATGGTCATGTCCACTTCATAAGGCGTAAGAAAATGATAGGTTTTGGTATCAGGATCATAGAGCGTGCATCTGCCTTTGGTGATCCTAGTTCTGGCCAGCTTGTGACAATGCGAAGCAGTATGGATCCATCCTTCTAGAAGAGGCTGATTGGTTTTGATCCGAGCTTCAAAAAGAATCTCAGCCATCTCTCTATACTGTTGTGCGAGGCGTGCCTTAGCTGCATGTTCACCTTGATTGGGGTGTCATTCAAGTATGGGATGGTAGCTTGACCTTCTTCAGTGATGCTGTGTAGTAGTTCATAGGCTCTTTTGTAGTCCAAACCACATGGTTCTAGCTCAATGTAATCTTTTAGGCCGGTTTTATCCCTAGTGGCCTGATTTAATCATATTTTTCCAAATCATGAGCTTCCTTGAGAATCATTTGCACTTCTACCCGGTATCCTTGTACACTTTTGCATGTGCCATGGTAAACTGTGACATGTTGGCTCTCTAGTTGCTCTTTGGCAAGCCATGTAACATTGGTCTCTTTCAGAGATTCTTCTTCTAGCTGATATGGGGTAAGCTCTACCAATTTTACTTTCATTTTCTTCTTCTTTGGAGCTCCCAAACTTGATGATAGAGAACCTGAAAAAAAATCATTAGATTTGGTTATCATACCAATTCCAATAGTAGAAAAGATAATCAAGAAAACAAAAAGCATTGGAATTACAAATTCTGGCAAACTATATCTTAGGCACACCCAAGTTGCAGGTGTGTGTGTATGCATGAAATTTTTTATCAAAATGGATGCACAAGGTGTGTATGTGTTGTAGGTGACATGCATGAAGTGTGATGGCTTTTTAATACCTATATGTATGTCAAAATGTGAGAAAATAAAAATAAATAATAAGAATTGTTGAACTCACAAGATTAGTAATTTTTTTCTTGGAGTGACACCCCCCCCCCCCCCTCCCCCCTCTCTCTCTCTCATATGGCTAATTAAGGTTGACAACAATTTGATTACAAAACAGAGAGAGAGAGAGAGAGAGAGGGAGAGAGAGAGAGAGAGAGAGAGAGAGAGAATATTTCTCTCTTGGACCTTGACTGCAATCAAAATTAGATAACTCTTGTTTACAATTAGTAGAGTGCTTTGCTAGCTGTATGTGCATTGAATTAGAGTGGAAAGTTTAATAATTGACTTGAACTGGAGAAACAAAAATTATGATCTTTCTCTTCTTATTGAGAGTATATCTAAATTGTGTTTTCATCCTTTTAAAGTGCAAAAAAAAGTTTGGCATGTTTCTAGTCTTTCTGTTGGTCTAGAAACATATGCTACGTTGTTTATTTTCATATGAGTGTTCAAAATTTGAATTTTTTAAAGAAACAAATGAAAGAGAAAATGTTGTAGGATGATACATACAATGACTATGTGGTGCTGTGAAATTGTTCCCTTAGGTCCAAAATGATGCTTCTTTTTTATGTGTGACATTGTGGATTGATTTGTTTTATCGCAAAAGAATGAGTATTTTGAGTGGGCTTGAGATGGTTTGATTGCTTTCTATAGTTTCTATAAAAGAAAACACGATGGGGTTTCCTTTAAGCCTATATTCTTGGTTCAAAACAATGATTAATGTGATTTGTCATACAGTGGAGGTATTTAGTAAAGAGAAGGATCCTATGCTATCATATGCTAGCATCTAGGGTCTAGGGCAGGGCCCAATGGTAAAGTGCCACATGGATGGTATGCACAAAGGCTCCTAAAGATATGCATGGCTTATATAAGGGAAGGAGCCTTATATTGATACAAGTGTTAAAAAAATAGGGGAAAATTGGTTGGAATTGGGGATTGAGGGTCGTACATGCTTTTGCATTGAAAGATGAAATCATGCTTCGGCTATCTGTCTTCGATCTCTAGGTCTTAGTTGTGAGCAGTGTGTGCAAGCACCCTATATTTACATGTTATGAGGTATTGATTGAGTGTGTATGGCTTAGATACTATATGGCTGATTTGGATGTGGACACGATACTATCAACACCAGTTACAACACGTTGACAGTTACAAGGAACCAATATTTCATGCTTGCACAATGCACATTGCGATGAATTATCAATATACTATGGGAATACTCTTAGTAGGAGAGATCAACTTAGCTTATGTGCCTAGCAACTCAAGACAAACTTGTAGGGATGTTCACATAGGCATTGCCTCATGATAATTTTGAAGCTTTGGGCTTTCTTCTCTTTGTGGATTGATCATTTCCTTATGGTGTTGCACTTCCCTATAGACTATGTTCCAGCTCTCAGTCACCGCATCACTCCCGAGGAGGATTCATTACCATGCCCAATCGTCAAATCGAGGCCGATGCCGTGCTATCGTCGGAGGATGTATGGCCGACGCTGAGGGGAGCACGAGATTACTTCCCAATGCTCAACACAACTGCTATGTGTGTGTGCTCTTAAGCTCAGTTCAAGATTTACCACTAATTTGTCCCAGATTCTCTCAGCTTCTGGCTTGCCCCAATGCAAAAAAACGCCTTGAGATCTTCAACCGTTTGCTCTTGGCTCACTGCACTCTTTCTCGTCGGTATCCGGATGGGAAGAGAGAATGATGAGGGATTGTGTGTCAGTGTCTAAAGCATTTGAGTGTGTGGTGTTGAGGCTTGTCCTATGGGAACGAGGGATTGAACACATAAAGTGTGTAAGCCACCTAAAAAGAAATACCATTTTTTGCATAAGTGATGAAATGACTGCAGATTCGATTGACGAGCGAGGATGCTCGCCTTCGATTCAAAGCCTTGCTTGTTCTTGATTTTCTTTGTCTTCTCGATTTGAAGCTCGCACACTCTGCTTTAGCTTTCGACTTGTTCTGCTTGTGAGTTGCTGCAAGCTCCACTCTCTAGTGAGCTCCCCAAAACTCTTCAAGCCTCCAAACCTGCTCAATTTGAAGCTCTAGTTGTTGGAATTCGTTT
Source organism: Adiantum capillus-veneris (assembly GCF_014529385.1). Lineage (NCBI taxonomy): Eukaryota > Viridiplantae > Streptophyta > Polypodiopsida > Polypodiales > Pteridaceae > Adiantum > Adiantum capillus-veneris. The sequence goes on from NC_140958.1 coordinate 101,327,379, forward strand.
GGATTCCCAATTAGCTTCAATTTTATCTGAGATCTCTTTCAAAGCTCCTTCAAGGCCTTCGATATGGTTGGTGCTGCAGCTTCCAAGCTTCCTTTCTTTCCTCCTCGATTTAGGGTTGTTGCACATGCGGGGCATAGCCGGGATCTACTTGTCCTCTAATACCAGTTGTAAGGATTGGGGATCCTAAGTGGTGAGTGCAAGAGGGGGAAGGAGAGAAGGGGGAATGGGATGAGGCAGACACAATAGAGTTTCGGTTAGTGGAGTAGGAAGTGAGAGCTAGAGTCAACCCTCACTTTCTCTCCCTATATTCATTTAGAGAGATAAAGTAAGTATGGGGTGGTTCCCATGGCCACTTGGCCTACACCCAGAAACTTTACTATATAGTACCGCCCATGCATGTCTCGCATGGGTGCGTCAATATCCTCATCCTCTACATCTAGGCTCCTCCCACTACCAAAACAAGCAAAGCCACAGGATTTCCGGTCGCTCTACCTTTCTCAGCACTCACTCCCCTGAGACGAATATCGGTGCGCGCTACCAAAAGAAGTGCGTCGATGATGCTCGGGTGAAGCAAGAGTGGAATGGAGTGGCATGGGGCCCTGCAATTGAAGGGGAGTGGGACCGTGCGATGGAAGAGGAGTAGGTCAATAAGACAGGACCGTAGAAGAAGGTGTCGTTAGTGCGAGGTTCTGGACGTATGGAGTCCCTCCGTGACTCCTCCATGGCGTGGACTATTGAGAAAGGTCATAGGCGGCAAGCTGCTACTGAGTGTAACGGCCAAGAAATTCGTCCATCAAACGGAGGTACTCATCTTGTAAAAAGATTGCCCACTAGAGGTCTGGGTCTACCACTGATGGAGGAACCTGTGTGGATCTACTGAAACCTCCGAAGATGTAAGAGGACCATGCTTGCAAGTATCAAAGAGAAACCTAACAAAGATAAGTGCACTGGCCAAAATGGACATCCAAATTACACCAGACTTGAACCACAGGCCCATCTAAAGTGGGGGAACACCTTAGTAAGATCCAAAGTGCACAAAATTCCAAAACCATTGATCTAATATCTTTGGCGCACCGAAGATAAGAAGCTCAATTCTAGACCAAATTTGACCCATGTGCAAATGCCTTCATGTTGGGAGATTGCGGAGAAGTAGGGTGCATTAGAGTCCAAATCATTAGGATAGAGCAAAATGACCATATCTTCACTGCAAAGTGACATTTTTCACCTCGAGGCAAAATATTGATCCGTTTGACCTCAAACTCAAGGGGGGCACTCTACACATTACACTTGACCCTTACTATCCTTCAGTTGGCACACAACTGAGTAGTAACTCCAAGTCAAGCTCCACTCAAAAGAGGACCATTGACTTCATTAGGATCAACACCAAGTGCAAGATACACAACGAAGACCATCACCACCATAACTAGCATAATAGAAGCTAGATCGGCCAAGTTAAGGACATAAATGGCAATAAAATGCAACTTTCATCTTAGGCAATCCTAAGACGATCTACCATATTTTAAGCATATTGTTTGCACATTATTTCACATAAGCATGATCCATTTACTCAATACATAGAGTACATCACCCTGGTACACTTTTCCCATGCATACAATAGCCCATGTTTACCACCCAAAAGACACTAAACATGTACATAACTGACTTTGAGCTTGTCAATTAAGCCCAAACTTCACCAAACACCGAGCATCCACTCCATGAAGCCTAAGATAGAACTGTGATTATAGGGGTCTGACTTATCAAAATTCACCACAAAGATGTTTATATGGCTCATCTTAAGCACAATGACAATTTTCATCAAGTTTGGCAAAGCAAAACTCCATCAATCATCACAAGAAAAAGAAAACAAAAAGTTGTCCATAACTCTCACCATAGGGTGTTAAACGATTAACATTTGATATATTTTTTACAAATTTAATAAGAAAAGGGTCCCCTTTATTGGTGAAAAATTCACAACTAAGGGGTTTTAGAAATAGGTTTGAATGCACGTGATGGACAAATTTTACATATAGTGAGAAACACCCCCCCCCCCCCCAAAAGGACATATATAAAGTTTGATTATGATAGGTTTCCATTAGCACATGCTAGAGGGAGTCCCCTTATCTTGAAGGTCGGGAGAGGATTTTATGGTAATTACTAATAATAAGGCCCACAACAACAACTACACTTGCCGTCTTTATTTTAAGGAGGTTGCATTTTAGGAAGGCAAGCCAATGCTTGAAATTCCTCAAGACAAGGAGGAGGATTTTCATAGATTGTATGAGGAATCTCAGCAGCCACCAAGGAAATTTCAAGATAGCCATTAAGAGGAGGAGAAGAAGTTTGGCAAGTTTGGCAGGGATCATCAAGATGCCTACCATTGTGGCATAAACAAATGCCCCAATGCTTGTCATGGCAAAAGAGAGACTATGCCAATCATCACAATGACTATCACCATCCACCCCATGGTCGACATCCATGCCATCGATATCCATACCATTGTTGACATCGGCATTGAAGGCATCGTCAGCATCTACGCATGTCTCCTTGTCGATGGCATCGTCAAGACATGGATCATCAGCCCCAAGATCTATATTGAAAGATGTGGACCATACATACTTAGGCTTGTTAAACTAACAACAAATACCATGACTATCACCATCCACACCATGGTCGACATCCATGCCATCAATATACATAGAATTAAGTTGACATGAGCCCTAAGATCTATATCGAAACATGTGCAGCAAGAAAAAGAAGGGAAGAAGAAGAAAGGAAGGGGGTTTCTTGTACCTTGAGAGAATCCATTAGCTGCATGTTCAGCAGAAAATCCGTTAGCTACATGTTCAGCTCCACTATCAACCGCAAGGTCAACAGCGCTATCCACAGCAGCATCAAGGGCAAGGCCGGTGACATCGAGAGTGGCGACCGCTGTGACGATCTTGGCAGTAAAGCCAAGCCAGTCAGCAACGTCATCGCTGAGCCCGACTCCCTTCGCTGCCCACTTGACACCGTACTTGGCTGCAAAAGAGGCTCCAACCACCATCTTTGTCTGGATGTTGCTGATAGTGCAGTGAAGGATTTGCGCTCGCGCTATACAATATAGCACAAGGTCTTCGAATGAGAAGGCGGGTCAATCGTATCTCATGAATCAGGTCGCCAATTGAGGGTTGACTTGCCCAAGGAGCAAATAAGAAATATAACTCTTGTATATGGTCAATAGTTCTATTTCTTATTTGTTCCATTGTATGGCCAATGAACCCCTCCCCCCTCCCTTTTGGGATTGTTCCTCCACCTTAGAAGTCGTTTCCTCATCTTCAAAGTTGTAATAATCTTCAAAAATCCAGCATGATAAAGAATGGCACAAGTTGCAAAACAAGGAAAAACGTTACCTCTAAGCCTTATGTGTGAGCATACATTGCACTTCGATTTTCAACAGCTAAGAGGTACGCTTCATTTTACAAGCTCTTATTGTTATATACACACGTGCAGTTGTACAAATATGTGTGTATACTCCATCCAAAGCTTTGAAACAACAAGTTGAAGATGACAATGACAATGCCAGTTGCGCAAATGAAGTGATATCTTCAAGGTCAACATTGTTGATCATGATACTAGATTTGAACGGATTGTTGCTCAAGCATGTATTTCAGCCACCATCACTAATGCATAAATGTAGTATGTATGCAGATAATAAATATTTAATTCTACAACGCGAATGCATAAGTTTGCTACAAAATCTTGTAGAGAGATGTTGGGATTTGGTCAAATGCAATAGAGTATACCCTTCACCAAATGGTCACATGCTTTCTTAAGAAGGATGGAGTAGTTCTTTCTTTCTTTGTTATTTTGGGACCAGATGGATGTTACACGTACAACAACTTAGACCAAACAACCCAGGTGTGGAGGCAATGTTCAAGCCACTAGCTAAATTATCTAAATGCTTCAAATGTGATCCAAGATCGAACAATGTTGATTGATGACTCTCCATACAAATGTTGGGTTTATCCTGCTAATAATTACATCTTTCCATCAAATATTGAGATTGGTATAAAGGATGATGATGTTCTCTTGGGGCACTTTTTACCTTATCTAATGTGTACCCATAATGTGGATGATGTGCGTGTTGTTATTGGGTTTAATCATTATGGTCAAATTCTGATAGTTGATAGTCATCCATTCTTTAACATTTTTAGGGATGCTTCTAACATTTGGCAAGATGAAAATTTAGAATGGTCACAAACGAATTTTAGGCTTCCACCAAAAAAAATAAGTACAAGACATCGTACAACAATTATAGAGAAATGGGATGCCCAAATTTCCAAGAGTAAGATGAATCTATTCTACAATTTGAGAGAAAGAAAAACTATAATTTAAGATGTATTGAGGATGGAAGCACAACTTGTACCAAGCATGAAGCCAGCACAATTTAATTCTCTTGCAAAGAGATTAGGTTGCAAAGGAGTCAATTTAAAAGCTCAGTGTGCAAGAGCATTGATAAACATGTTGCTTAATGCCCATGGTCTTCTTTATTTAACCAAGTAAACTGTAGGTAATTTTGTAATGGAATTTGCCTATTCAATTTGAGAATAGCGGAATTTAAGGAGAGTACTTTCAAGAAATGATTTTGTGAGCATAGTGGGTAGACATAATTGAAGATAGCAACATAATCATAGCAACTAGTTGACTTGGCATAGCACACAATGAGAGTGCTTGTGAGTGTGTGTGGGTGGGTATACCCCCTAGGCACCCCCCTAGCTTGCTTGGGTCGACCCCCCCTTGTAGCTCATGCTTGAAGCTCATTGGACCCCTCCAGGCCTAGCCAATCACAAGCAGGAGCCATTACAAGCAACATGGATAGCCTTGGGACAAGTGTCCCCCTTTCCCCTTTGAGAGAGAGGACTTGATAAATGCTAAAACAATTAGATAATTCATGTAATTTATCATTGGACCCCTTTGAAGCCTAGCCAATAGGCTTCAAGAAACACATGAAGGTAACATGGGTAGGGGCCTGACATGTGTCCTTGCTGCCTCTTCAAGTTGGGGCTTCCCTTGTGTGTGTGAGTGGGTGTTCTCTCTCTAGCCCCTAGGAAAAGGGCTCGCCCCCCCTCTTGTAGGAATTCTTTTGACTTTAGGTGATCAAGCACCTTACTCACCAAGCATGACAAAGTACTTGAACTAGGGGGTGTTCCCACAAGCATCTCAGGCAAGCTTCTCAAGGCACCTCAAGTACTTTAATCATGCAGCAAGTCAAGCACCTCAAGCATGGAGCCAGTCAAGCACCTCAGGCATCTTAATCAAGCACCTCAAGCATGACAAACACCTCATTTGTTTGTCGGAAAGCTTGGTTTGCGTCATGAAATACTTGAGACTTTGGTGGTCGGTTCGTAGGATAAATGGAGTCCCCAATAGGTAGTGCTTCCATGTGTCTAGGGCATGTAGAACAGCTAAAAGCTCTTTCTCATAAATGCCCAAGACTCGTTCATCACTATTGAGCCTTCGGCTCTCATATGCTATGGCATGCCCTTCTTGAAGCAAAACCGCTCCAAGGCAATCACCACAAGCATCACATTGGACCTCAAATGGTTTTGAGAGATCCGGAAGCACAAGGACTGGTTGGGAAGTAAGCTTCTCTTTGAGTTTTTCAAAAGCATTTTTCTCCTTTGCAGTCCATACAAACTTAACGTTCTTCTTTGTTAAGTCGTGTAGTGGTCCTGCTACTTCAGAGAATTTTTCTATGAAGCGTCTATAGTATGCACACATACCAATAAATCTTCTTAGCTCATGTAGATTCCTTGGGTTAGGCCATGATTTTATTACCTCTAACTTTGATGGATCCATACGAATACCATCGTGAGAGATAATATGACCTAAATATTGAATCTCTTGAAGGAAGAATTCACTTTTCTTTTGGTTGAGAAAAAGTTTGTTCTCCCTCAAGGCTTGAAAAATCACTTGGAGATGTTGCTTATGTTCCTCCAAAGACTTGGAGTAGATGATGATATCATCAAAGAACACTCCAGTGAATTTACGATATGGTCTAAAAATTTTCTCCATGAGACGATTGAAAGTAGCTGGTGCATTAGTCAAGCCAAAAGGCATGACTAGATATTCATAAAGATATCTTCATCCACTATCCTTATTTGATGATAGCCACTCTTAAGGTCAATCCTACTGAAGTAGGTAGAGCCTTGTAGCTTATCAAACAGATCTTCTACCCGAGGTACGGGAAATCTATTTTTGATAGTGATATGGTTTAGTGCTCGATAGTCCACACACATACGGTATGTACCATCTTTCTTTTGCACTAAAAGGACTGGAGAACAAAAGGAAGAGGAACTAGGCCTCACCATCCCTTTGTCTACCAGCTCTTGTACTTGCCTCATGATCTCCTCTTGTTGAGCTTGTGAGACTCGATAAGGAGGTTTGTTAGGCGGTGAGCTTCCTGGAAGGAGCTCAATACGATGGTCATCATCCCCTCGTTTTGGAGGTAGGTCCATAGGGATATCATCGATGAACACATCTTGGAATCCTTTTAAAAAAGTAGACAAGTCTAACTCTTCTTGATTCCTATCATTTTCATTTGATGAAACATTATTAGCTTTTAGAGACTCTTTGACATAAATCATGTACGCAGAAACGGAGCTCTTCATTGATTTATCAAAAGAAAGAGGATTTACAAGTGGAATAGTGCAACCACGCTCACTAGCATCTATATACATGTTCTTTCCCTTGTAGGTGAAGTAAATTCTCCTTTCAGGGAACTTCATGTTGGCAGCCATGCGATCAAACCATGGTGCCCCTAGGATAACATCGTGATGTTGGAGAGGAGAGATGAAGAAGTCTTCTTTGTCGACATAGCTTTGGACATGAAGCCTCAACTTCCCAATCAAGGGAGTAACGGAGGCTTGTTGTCCCTTGAAAGTTGCATCAGCTGTTACTATATCTCCCATCTCAAAAGCTTGAATGCCCAACTTGGTGGCCAACTCTATTCATATGAAGTTGAGAGTAGAGCCAGGGTCAAACAAGATGAAGGCATCATGCTCTCTTACCTTTCCCCAAGCATAGGAGAGTGATGATCCTTTTCAATGAGTATCCTCTTTTGGAGCTTCGATGGTGGAAGCCCTAGGAGTCTCATTGCGAGTATTCTTCTTGGGGCAAGAACGATAGCCATGTCCTTGCTCCCCACACTTGAAACACTTATGGTCCTTGCGAAAAGCTTCAAGCTCTTCAAGAGAGAGTTTGTTTTTACCTTTGTAAACTCCCTTCTCCTTGGACCGATTGTTGTTTTTGTTGTTGTTGTTGGAAGTGCCTTGGGAATTATTTTGAGCATTGGATTTCCCCTTTGCATCATTTTTATCTTTGTTTTCCATGGGCTTGACATTACGTCTAGCCCCTTGATGGAAATTGATGCGTGAAGCAACCATGGTGTGGTGGATTACTTCGGTAATAGTACCGGGCCAATGAGAGTTGATGTATTCGGCCATCTCTTCAGGTAATCCCTCACAGAATTTCTGTCTTTGCTCGGCAAAGTCTATCTTTTGAAAGATAGTAGCTTTGAGATGTAAATCCCAAAACTTGTCTACATACTTGTTGATAGACTCATGAGGGAGAAGCTTCAAGCCGCGCCATTCGGTAAGAACTTTATCTTTAGTATCGCTTGGAAGAAATTGCTTCATGATGGAAACTCGTAGAGTTTTCCATGTCTTTGGGGCTTCTCCATTGCCAAGAAGGCTAGCCCACCATTGACGAGCTGATTTTTGGAAGTGCATAGCTACATGGCGTACCTTGGAGGACTCTCCATACAAATGTTGGGTTTATCCTGCTAATAATTACATCTTTCCATCAAATATTGAGATTGGTATAAAGGATGATGATGTTCTCTTGGGGCACTTTTTACCTTATCTAATGTGTACCCATAACGTGGATGATGTGCGTGTTGTTATTGGGTTTAATCATTATGGTCAAATTCCGATAGTTGATGGTCATCCATTCTTTAACATTTTTAGGGATGCTTCTAACATTTGGCAAGATGAAAATTTAGAATGGTCACAAACGAATTTTAGGCTTCCACCAAAAAAAATAATTACAAGACATCGTACAACAATTATAGAGAAATGGGATGCCCAAATTTCCAAGAGTAAGATGAATCTATTCTACAATTTGAGAGAAAGAAAAACTATAATTTAGGATGTATTGAGGATGGAATCACAACTTGTACCAAGCATGAAGCTAGCACAATTTAATTCTCTTGCAAAGAGATTAGGTTGCAAAGGAGTCAATTTAAAAGCTCAGTGTGCAAGAGCATTGATAAACATGTTGCTTAATGCCCATGGTCTTCTTTATTTAACCAAGTAAACTGTAGGTAATGTTGTAATGGAATTTGCCTATTCAATTTGAGAATAGCGGAATTTAAGGAGAGTACTTTCAAGAAATGATTTTGTGAGCATAGTGGGTAGACATAATTGAAGATAGCAACATAATCATAGCAATTAGTTAACTTGGCATAGCACACAATGAGAGTGCTCGTGAGTGTGTGTGGGTGAGTATACCCCCTAGGCACCCCCCTAGCTTGCTTGGGTCGACCCCCCCTTGTAGCTCATGCTTGAAGCTCATTGGACCCCTCCAGGCCTAGCCAATCACAAGCAGGAGCCATTACAAGCAACATGGGTAGCCTTGGGACAAGTGTCCCCCTTTCCCCTTTGAGAGAGAGGACTTGATAAATGCTAAAACAATTAGATAATTCATGTAATTTATCATTGGACCCCTTTGAAGCCTAGCCAATAGGCTTCAAGCAACACATGACGGTAACATGGGTAGGGGCCTGACATGTGTCCTTGCTGCCTCTTCAAGTTGGGGCTTCCCTTGTGTGTGTGAGTGGGTGTTCTCTCTCTAGCCCCTAGGAAAAGGGCTCGCCCCCCCTCTTGTAGGAATGCTTTTGACTTTAGGTGATCAAGCACCTTACTCACCAAGCATGACAAAGCACTTGAACTAGGGGGTGTTCCCACAAGCATCTCAGGCAAGCTTCTCAAGGCACCTCAAGTACTTTAATCATGCAGCAAGTCAAGCACCTCAAGCATGGAGCCAGTCAAGCACCTCAAGCATCTTAATCAAGCACCTCAAGCATGACAAACACCTCAAGCACGACAAGCACCTCAAGCACGACAAGCACCTCGAGCTTGGGCCAGGTTCCCACCTCAAGCTCAGCCCTAGCTTACCTAAGGTCAAAGGACTTTTACACACATTTATTGGAGGTCTTCAATGAATCTAACCCTAAGGTCTTATGCTCCATTGGTTAGACTTGCTCTTTGATAGACCATCTCCCTTTTGGGCCCCTTTACCATTGGCCCCGTGTTGAGATAGATCTATAAGCACATATCTATATCTTAACACTTGTTCCCGTTTATTCTCCCACATTAAGTGATCAATTTAATATGAGAAAATCATTTGGGTTGGTTAGATATTAGATTTTATGACAAATTTTATTATTGATAGGCTATCTAAAGAGCTCTTGGTGATTAATTTTTATTGATAAACTATTGGTTTCATGCAGATTTTGTGAGGATGTATGCAACATAAAGGAGTTTAATATCATGAGGTGATATGAAACATACAATAGATCAAATAATCTTTTCCTACACCAAAAGTTTATGCCAAGTAGTTTCTTTGTAAAGTCAATTTTCGTAAAAAAAAATAAAGTCAGTATGAACCTTGTCAATGCTTACAGTGCTACATTAGAGTAAGAAAATGTAAATGGTTTTTTTAAATGATCAATGTTTTTATTTTATAAGACTACTTATCTTTTAATTGTGCACAAATTTAAGTACTATGCATGCTTAGAATCATGTTTGTGACGACATCTCTCAAACACCAAGTAGAATTTGTCACTGTACTTTGGGAATATGATATGGACTCAAGAGCAGGAATGCTTGCGGAAGCTAAGTCTCCGAAGCACCAAATGGATTAGTCATCCATTTTGGAATGATGTCATAGAGTAAAAAGGTATCCTCTATCCGCTAAGAAACATATACTAATGTCTAAGACTTTATCTCCTCTACCTCATAGTCGAGGATGACTACGATTTCAAGAGAGAGGTAATATCATAAAATCTAATATCTAACTAACCCAAATGATTTTCTCATATTCAACTGATCATTTAATGTGGGAGAATAAATGGGAACAAGAGCCAGAATATAGACATGTGTTTATGGATCTATCTCAGCACAAGACCAAAGTCAATGGGTCCAAATGGGAGATACTCTTAGAGACATACCACTAATGTATGATGTGACCCTTTGTAATCATCATTCCTGAGAAAACTCATAATGTCACTTTCGTCATCATTAATGAAATTCTTGTTTGATGTCTATCAATCGGGTCATGAAAGAAGTTTAGAAGGTTTTAACTCTAAGAATCTTGAATGTTGTCAAGCCTTTTCAAAGTGCATCTGTAATGGAAATGGATTATGAACATTGAGAATAGAGGAATTAAGAAAAATGTAGTGAGATATAGGGTAACTTGATTAGAGGTAGCAATATAACCATTATACTTAATTAGCTTGTCATGAAAAATACTTTGCAAGAGAGAGAATTAAGAACTTAACATTTGAGGATCGGATTTATGTGGAGCCTGTCCCTTCTCCATAAGGCTTTCATATTATAGCTTCTCCCATAAAGAGAGACTTGGTACAATACAAGCTTTGTGTTCCTTGAGAGCTTGATGGTGCAATGAAGATAGAGAGGTTCATGCACCACAATTATGTCCGTAACTTAGATAAATGAAAGCATTAACTTTTCCACGGCCTCAATCCCTCAAACACCTTTGAAGGTGGAGAGATCTAGCAGGGGATTGAGGGTGGGGAAGAGGAAGAGGGAGTAACTTACGAGAAATAAATAATCTCCTCAATTGTATTACTCTTGTATCTTAGCATATAATAGTAGCATAGTAATGAAGATGAAGATGGTGGCAAGCTTGCACTTTGGAGCATGGATCTTGGTTGGAGTTGGTGTAGGCTCTCAACTTCTCAAGCTTGGAGAAGGAGATGGATTTCTTGCTCAGCACACCATGAGAATCAGTGCGTGTGTGAGTGTGAGAGAGAGATTATATGGTCAAGCTACCCTTCTCCTTGCTTGGATCGACCCCTCTTCCTAGCTGAAGCTTGAAGTTGATTGGACCTTCTCTAGACTAGCCAATCACATGCATTAGACATATCAAGCAGTGGAGGTAGCATTTGAACAAGTGTCCTCCTTCCCCCGTTGAGAGAGAGGGCTTGAAAAATGCTTAAACAATGAATTAGATAAACTAAATTATCATTGGACGCCTTTAGAGGTCAACCGATAGGTTTTAGGCACTACATGAGGTCATCAGGCATAGGTGCTTGACATGTATCCTTGTTGCCTCTTAAGTCTTGGTCTTACCTTGAGTGAGTGTGCATGTGTGTTCTCTCTCCTGCCCTAGCTTTAGGGCTCGACCCCCTTCTTGTAGGAACCATGTTGACTCTGTAACACCTCACCCCTTGAGCACCTTCGTCATGAATCCCTTCAAGCACCTTATTCTCTGGGGATTCACTCTATATACAAAACGGGATGCCACTTGCGAGTGGACATCTTCGATAAAACCCCTTTATATGAATCATATTAGGGAATATGACCCCTTTTTATGCTTATATGACAATAAATGAAGAAAACTATCATACCCCTATCTTACATATAAAATTTAGGTCTCACATTATCTAACTAAGTAAAATTAGTCAAAGAGTCGAAGATAAATTATTGGGTTCTTACCCCTAACTTATACGCTTACGTAACTTGTAAGAAAACCCCCTCCCCTGCACTTACGTGGTGCAATAAGGTTTCCATGGTGAATCCTCCGGGCCTTATTTATAAAATATGACAAGCACCTCAAGCAACTTAATCATCAAGCGTGACAAGCACCGTAGTCAGCAAGCATGACAAGCCCCTCAAGCACCTTAATTAGCAAGCACCTCAAGCTTGGGCTAGGTTCCCACCTTAAGCTCAGCCCTAGCTTGCCTAAGGTCCTAGGTCTAAGGACTTTCAACACTAACCCTTGGAGGTCTTTAATGAAGCTAACCCAAAGGTCAAGCTCTATTAGCTAGCATTAGATGTGTTCCCTACATCCATCTAGCGGCTTAGGAAGTGCTTTGTGGACGATGTTTGTGCTCAATTCGTTCTTACTCTTTTTAATAAAAGTAAATCAAACTTGCTAATCTGAACTTGTTATTTTGTTTCTTTCCACTTTGCTGTAGCAGGAGAACTTTTGTCTTATCAGGGCTTGAATGGCTGGTAGTTGTATCAACCTTCAGTTCTGCCTAACAATGATATATTATATGGTGCTAATTTTGAAACCTGACAATGTCCTTATTGTCTTTGTAAAAACAAGTCATATTTTAAGATGCATATTTTGTGGAGAACACAAGTCCCATTGCGTGGTATGAGCTTTGCCTCAAGGCCGGAACTGCGTATGATGAGTTTGTTATTCTCCCTGTTCTGGACCTTGGTTATTCAGGGGTTATCTTTTCCTGTGCATATAGCAACTTAGGATGTTGCCAATGTGTGTCTACAATGACTTGCTTAATAATTTTTAAACTTAATGAGATACCGTCAAATAATCTTACCATATCTTAGTACCTTGTCTTCACGTCAAAGAATCAATTCAGTCTGAAGCACCTCTTCTTGATCTTAGATCTCGGGTGGGTCCTCAATGATTGGTTCATTGATAAAAAACATTGATCATTTAAAAGAAGCATTTACATTTGCTTACTCTAATGTAGCACTGTAAGCATTGACAAGGTTCATAATATCCTTAAGATGTGTTCCTTACTTCCATCTAGCATCTTCGAAAGGATAATTTTTAAACTTAATGAGATACCTTCAGATAATCTTACCATGTCTTAGTACCTTGTCTTCACGTCAAAGAATCAAATCAGGCTGAAGAACCTCTTCTTGATCTTGATCTTGGGTGGGTCCTCAATGATTGGTTCTTGTGGTGGATCTCCTTTGTAAGGTTTAAGTAGTCTCACATGAAAAGAATTGTTAATGAGCCAATGGTTGGGTAAATTGATTTGATAGGCCATCTCATTGATTGGGATTTGAAAATGACCATAGTATCTTTTGTTAATTTAGCACAATACATTTGGTGGCCCTTAGGATTTTTTCCCGTAGTCTAACTCAATCAATCCTTGGGAGATTTGAGTAAGACCCAATCATTTTCCTTAAAAGCTAAGGCCCTTATGTGCTTGTTATCAATATCCAGGAGTGGTATGCCGGTGCCTAATCTTCATCTTTGCGCATAATAAATCTAGCAGTTTAGCTCTAAATCGTGGCCCCTTATCTGAAAGTAGCTCTAGTGGCACCCCAAAATTGGAACATATTTCATCGTACACAAATTTTTCCACATCCTTTGCAGTGATCTGTTTTACTGCTATAGCCTCTGCCCATCTAGAGAGATAGTCCACTGCAGTCGAAATATAGCTTTTGCCCCTACTTGTGATAGGTAATGGGCCTATTGCATCAATCCCCCACTTTCAAACACATCAAATGCCATAATTGTTTTTCATATCTCTAGCTTCAACACTCTCTTCCCAAATGCTTGACATCTATTGCAAGACCTACACCAATGGTGAACATCCTTGTGCAAACTAGGCCATACATACCCCTCTTGCAAGATCTTATGCAAGGTAATCTTTAGAGAAAAATGGCCACCACATGCGCCTTCATGATTTTCTACCAACACGCTGTAAAGATCCTCCCGCCAAGCTATACGTCTCAACACGAGATCAGCCCCTTTCATGTGTAAGACATCACCAATCAATCTGCACATGTATGCTCTACGCACAAAACCATACTTCTTAGACTTCTGAATGTCCTTCGGAATGATTCCTGTTAGCAAAAACTCCTCTTCTTGAGCCAAACTTTCCCGGCCACCATGATAAAGAGGTAAGTTGGTCCTCAAGATTAATAGCTCCCCAATCATGCTTTGAGTTGCTTCATGTGCCTCTCCATTTAGAGCACGTTCAATGTGTCTAATGCTCCATGCTTTGAAATTTTTTAACAGGCCTTTAATTCTAAAACACATTTCCTTCAAAGAGGTGTTCTTGCTCTTCCACACACCCAACACTTGCTTCACAACTAACAAGGCATCACCTTTTATGCTAAACCTTCTAATCCCATGCTTCAAACAAATGTGTAATCCGGCTTCCAAAGTTGTATATTCAGCCTCATTCTTACTATGTGCATCCAATTTGAACCCTCTCTTACATACTAGCTTCCCCTCTGGATCATAAAGTGCTATACCCCCTGAAGCCGCATCATGGCTCTTTCTGTATGAGCCATCAAAGAACAACACATGTGCATTGCTGATCTATGGAATTTCTTCAACTACCCTTCTCACCACCTCTTCCTTAACATCAAGGAGGGGATTCTCCTTGTAAGTCAACAAATCAGCTAGGGTAGCCCTTGTACTATCTTCTACTAGAAAAGAGAACTCAAACTCTTGCAACTCAATTACCCATTTCTTCACCACATTTGACATGTTAGTACCATTAATTAACTGTGGCAAAAAGGCATAACTCATAAAGAAAAAAAAAAGGTCGTGGTAGCAAGTAATGACAAAATTGTCGACAAGAAAATATTACACTGGCCATCACTAGCTCTACTTCCGAGAACTTTCTCTCTGCTACCAACTTCACTCGGCTTGCATGATACATTGGCCTCATATAATGGCTGCCCTTCCCCTTTTGCAATAGCATGGCTCCAATGGAATCATCCCCTACTGATGGATTTACATAAAATGCTTGCTTCCACTCAGGACCCTGCATGGCTGACAACCCCCCTAACACCTCTTTCACCTCTTGAAACACTTCTTCACACTTGTCATCCCATTGCAATGGATCATGCTTTGCCACTTGTTGTAATGGATAAAGGAGCTGTGAAGACAATGGAATAAACCGCACCATGTACTTCACTTTGTGTATAAAGGTTGCCAATTGCTTTGTACTCGTAGGTGATGGAAGAAGAATAATCGACTTAACCTTATCTGGATCAGCCTCAATGCCATTTTTTGACACCATATGGCCCAATAACTTTACCCTTGGCTGTGCTAGATGACATTTATTTGGATTTAGTTGTCCTCCACATTCATCATATCGAGCCAATACCATCTAGAACTTCTCATGGTGTTCATCCCTACTGCTCTAGACACAAAAGTCATCCATAAAAGTTTTAACACAATTGCCAATGAATGGTTCCAATACCCAATTTTCTCTCTCTTGATAGAAAGATGGTCCATTTGACAACCCAAATGGCAATACCGTGTAGCAAAAGCAGCCCCATGGCATTAAAAAAGTTGTCTTTGTGCGGTCTTTAAGAGCAATCTTCAATTGAAAATAGCCTGAAAAACCATCACACACACTGTACCTCTCATAACCTGCCACACTGAATCCAAGATTTGATCAATGAATGGAAGAGGATATGGGTTCTTCTTAGTGGATGCATTTAAGGGCTTAAAATCTGCACAAATCCTCCACTTTCCATCCTTCTTTGGACTGACTACTACTGGACTCACTCATTCTGTGGTCTCCACTGGAACTATGAACACTGCCTTCAATAACTTGTCCACCTCTTCTCGCAAAGATTTCATTTTCTCTTGACCCATCCTTCTTAGCCTTTGCCACACTGGCTTAGCACCTTCTTTCAGCTCTATATGCATCTCTTCGCCTTTGAACTCTCTAATCTCTTCATATGAAGTAATGAACAAATCAGGGAAACTAGCCAACATGTGCAAATATATCTCCTTCTCCATAGCTTAGAGGTCTCCACTGATCATTTGTGTCATCAATTCTTGCTTCTTTGAAAATTCAACCTTGGTTTGCATCAGCCCTTTAATCACTTCATAAGGCCCTTCACTTTCATCTTCAACCTCATTTGCAAATGCAACTAAACCAGACTCCTGGATTTCTTTGTCCATCAAAAGAAATGCAACATCAGCATCCTCATCACTGCTAGTAGTACTATCACTGTCCTCATCAGTCACTGTGGAATAGTCTTCATCACTAGAGTGATCCTCATCTTCATAAAGCTCTTCCAATTGTTTCCTTGTGTCCATATTATATAGCTTCTTGGCATCTATCTTTCCATATAGGCTAATAGTACCACGTCTCCAATCTTGAACAGCTCCCACTGCACATAACCATGGTATGCCCAGTATAATAGGATATGCTCCCAATTCCGCTGGCATCACATGAAAATCAACCACCGCCTTTGCATCATACGCCTCCACTTCTGAGCTCTTTACAACACCCAAACATTTTACTTTATGATGGTTTGTCAATTTGATCCGAAAGCCTCACACCCCACTCACTGTAAGACCCATCTTCTCAACACATGAGTGTGTTATGACACATATTTGGGCTCCACCATCCACATAACCTTGTCCCAAATTTTTTCTTTTGTGCCACACATCTACTATTGGACAAATGTCTGATAGCTCATCCATTGCCAACACCTTTACTGAACCTCTCTCGGGCTCTTTCTCCATTGGGTTAACCATCCTCTTCCATTGTCTCTTTAGCTTAGGCACCATCTCTATAAGTTGCCCAAAAGTAACATCTGTCTTCTTGCTTATCAAATCCTCCTTCAAGTCATAGCTTAATTGTCCATCCCCTAGTGGAAAATCTGAAACATGAAACTTGCAACGAGCCCTTCTTTTCCTCTTGGCCTTGACATCCTCGCCTTCATGGCTTTTTCCCTTCTTCTTACTAGGACCTGGGGCACTTCTTCCTTCCTTGTCCTTTGTGGTCCTCTTCCCAATAGGCATCACTAATGTATCCTCTAGCTTTGATGCCTTCTCCAAGGTAACTACACTGATCACTTTTGTCTTTCCCTTTTCCTCTTGGGTTAATCCACTGGTTCCTTCTTCTCCCTTAATTTCGATGCCATAATCATTTGATCTAGTTATCACCTATCTTGACAATGGATACATGTCTCCCCCATCCTTGGTGGCTTATCACATTGTGGGCTGATGTGTCCCAACTCTCCACAATTATAACATGTGGGTGTCTGCCTCCAGAACCTACCATTGCTTTGTCCAACACCATTCCTGAGTCTTTCTTCACCTCCTGGATTATTTGGAAACCTCCCTCGACCTCGATTATTTCCCACTTGACCTAGCATTTTTAGCCTGAGATTCTTCATTAAATCTACCACTTGCCTCATGTCTTGCCTTAGCCTATCATCTTGCACTGCTATAGTGACCACTGCTGGCATAACCTAAGGAGCAACAAAAACCACTGGTTCATGATGAACCGCTTGCATGCGACCTTGTAAAGAATCCATAGGCTGAAACTTAGACCTCTTGGGAAAAGACTCCACCCCTAGCTGGCTCATTTTCCTCAACTTCCACTCCTTGTTCCTTGCCACCTTCAATGCATCTTCATATGTCAGAGGCTTCTTTAGCTCCACTCTCCAACGTATATTCTGCCAAAGACCAGCCAAGAACCTGTCCTTCTTCATCATATCAGGTGGGGGTACCTGTGGTGCTAAGGCCTTGCACATCCTCTCCCATGCCAATGAAATCTTATGTATATACGCATCTACTAGCTCACCTTCCTTTTGCACCAAACCTTGTACTTCTTGCCACACTTTGTCAGGATGTTCTATCTTCACAAACTCCACTTCCAATCCATGTCTTAGATTGTCCCAACTCAATCTTACAGGTGGATCAGCCACATGCAACTCCTCTTCAAATTCTTTGGACCAAACTCGTGCATCACTCTTCAAACAAATTTGGAGAAGAAGTAACATCTACGCCGAGTCATGAATCTGGTTTCTAATGCAGGCAACCTCCATCTTTTCCAAAAAGTCTTCCACATCTTCATTACTTCTTCCATGAAACTCAGGATAAGAGAAAGCCATGGCTACCCAAGTACGATGCTTTGAGAACCCCTTTGAACACACGTGCAAGAACCCAAAACCTTTGACTGACTCAATTCCCAGAAACTTCAATGGAGCTCAACTTTAGGTAAGGACAAACACATGCACATCAAATGAGTTTTCATAGTTAATCATCGGAATTACAAGAGGCAAAGAACATTCCAGGATCTCTCTTAATCTTCTTGGCCCGAACATAAAGACTATGCGTTGCTGGAAAAAAATCTTCTTGAAACATGAACATTTATCTGGATTCTTTGAGTTGAATGAAAAGGAGTGAATTGAGGTCCATTTTGATCATCCATTAAATTCAACCATGTAGCTCCCAAGAAAGCACACCTGACTTATCCTCTGATTTTGCCAAACTTTCAGCAGCATAACAGCATAAATGTCTCAAAAGACCAAAAAACCAGCCATCACAACTTGGAAAAATTTTGATAGAGTTTCCCCAGAAGTAGAGCAGTAAGAACCCAAAATATAGATTGTATATGTATGCATAAACTGCCAACAATAGAACCCGAGAATCAAATAGGAATCACTAATACATAGCCTATGGCAAGGTCAAGAAAAGGGTGCTCCAGCCACCTGTATCACCGAAAGGATCTCACATTTGAGAATCCCCCAGCTCAATAAAACCTCACGTTATCGACCCTCTCACGAAGGCTTATGCAAATCTCGTATAGTCAAGTCTCAGAAATGACTATCTTCTAGACCAAGTCTCAGAAATGGATGGGACTGCCAAATAAAACCAAGTATGGCTCCACAAAGGCGTACAATGGCAGTTTCCACAAGTGACGTAGAATACCAACAGACAATGCGCTCAAACAGGCGCCAAATAATGCATACCCACGGCAACTGCAAGTGACTCCCACTTGCCATTGTATCACTCTACTCCAGCTACTTGTACCTGGTGTGAATCACTTGTACATGTACCTGTAACCTATAACATGTAACCTGTAATCTCGAATCTCGAAGCTTGAAGCTCGAAGCAGAAGGTACTTGAAGAAGATTCTTCGTGGGGGCGCCAAAAGAATGTGAGCCAGATGGAAACACACACAACACCTCTATAATGACCCGACATACACTCTTGGGATGATACACACACACACACACACACACACACACTATGGAGCACCACTCGGCTTACACAACCCACCTGGCCGAGACAGGGAACACACTGATGGAGTGACAGGAGAGAGACTATCCATTTACCCACTCCACAGAGAGAGAAAGACACACACACACACACACACAAAAAAAAAAACTCAGCTCAAAAGAGGATAATTTCTAATGTTTAGATACATCTGATCTTGGGCCAACACCAATGGGGCAAATAGCTCACACAATATGGGTAAAATATACCAGATACAATCACAAATTGGAGCAGAAGCTTCGCTCATAAGAGAGACTTACACAACCAAAATAGCATAAAAACACTGAGAAATTTGGCAAAATGGATAGCGCCATCACAATCGGAACGGCCCAAAACCCCAGTCTACAACGTCAAAGTGCTCAAATCCGACCTCGGATGAGCAGTTTATGGCCAAAACAGGCTCCAAAAACAGCAAAAACACAGTTGCGGCTGTTCCTCCTCTTCTCTCCACATTTTTTCTGGTCTTCTCTCAGTTTTTTCAGTTCCGACACTTAGATTTATTACTTGGGCACCCTTGGCCTTTTAGTTGACCTCAAAAGGACCCCAAATAGGCCAAAAAGTGGCCTCGTTGTGCATAGTTGTCACCCTACTGCATCCATCCGCACACCTGGCACTCAATTTTTTTCAATAATGCATCCCATAACCACATGAAGTGGCCCCAAAACATGGTCCTCATGATGACTTCTCTGCATAATTATCACAAGAAAACACCCACGTTGTGTCCTCACTTTCCCACGTGCAAATATTGACCCCATTCGACCTCCTTACGCCACTAGATGCCATCTAGCGCACCTGCTTACCTCATGTTGTCGGCCCGTGGATAGATTCCTCGAGAAGTTTTACGCGCTACCTTTATTATATAAAAACACACTGGTACTGGTGATAGTGAAAATCGATGCACTATGTACATGTTGTCCTACCTGTACACATGTGGGCCCCACGTAACCACCTCGCTCCGAAAAATGGGCAATCCTTTATTCGATGCACCATGCATGTGTATCTTCATATGCGCAATCTCTTGCTCCAAAATCTCCTAATAGCGTGAAGCATGAAGACACGTTATCTAGGTCACTTATGACCATTACAAGTAAATCCAAAAGGATGCAACCAAGTGTGATAATTTCTTAAGTAAATATTTTTCTTGAGTATAAGAGTAGATTGTTTTCTTGTTTAGAAGGTGGCATTAAAAAACACGAAATAATCATACACAAAATAAACTAATGTACAAATAAGTCTACTTGAAATAACAAAAGTACAAAATACAAAGTAATGTAGAAATGTGTTGTCAAAGGTGCATCTTAATGAAAATCTATTGTAGGAAGTTTCAAGTTTTTACACCTTAGCATTTTTCACTCTATCAAAGTGTAATTTACATCATGGGGATTTGATATCATCTTGGTGGGAATACATTTTTTGTAAGCTATCTATGAAACATTTAGCAGATCCTCCATTTATGTAACTCTTGTTATAGCCCAACGCTTGAGCTATGTGCATAACTTCCATGTCCTTTAAATTTGAGGTCAAAGGAAGTGTATGTAGCTTCAATTTTTGAGAACTATTTGATGGAAAAAGGGCATGCTTTGTTGTGGTCATGATTGATGAAGCCAATCCTTGTGATAGAGAAGGCTCTTTAAAGCAAGAGTTGATAGAGGATTGAACAAATCTTCCATACTTGCTGCCAAGACGTTTGGATTGAACTGATTGAGAAGATGAGACATCAATATCGCTAGGTTTGGTCTAGCCATCAATAACACTCTTAAATTGCTCATACAATGCATGTCCACATTGAATAGGATCTGGACCATAGAGATAAAATTTGACAGCCCCACGTGCATCACTTGATTGGCTTAATTATGACAAGTATGGCAAAACCTCTTCAATCAAAACTGAATCGACAACATTGACATCAAAGAAGGTGGGAAATATACAATTCTCGACTGGATTCTGACATCCCTTGTAAGGGCTATCATCAAGTAGAATTGTCCTGGTATGTTTGCAAACATCTCCAAACTGATTCTAGATAATACTCAAGAGTTTTAACCATTGCTTCCACCCCCATATTCTTATCGGGTTGATATATGATGGTCTTGGAATGCTTGTGGCAATTTTCTTGACTCCATATCATGAAGAATGAAAATTCTTCATTGCATGAGTCTCTAAACACCTTATTATTGCCAACACGTTGTGGAGAAAAGCTGTTGACCAAATTCCAATGTGAAATCTATCAAACAAGGCATTAAGAAACTCCATACACCCTGGCCGAAGAACCACCCAATTTTCACCAACTTGGAGACTTTGGAACTTTTGGGATTTTTGCAAAACAACATCATAACATTTGGCCATTAATATCCAAGATAAAATATAGCTTTAATGAAGTTTCAGATAATGATTAAGTCATCATGAACCCTGTGCTATATCTGTCAAAACCCAAAACGACATTGCTTAGTAAAAATTCCATAATCATATCTTTCTTGGAGGCTTATGCTTGACAAAAAGTACCATCTACAATTCTCCTTGCAACCAAATAGTTTCACTCAACAATGCACATTTAAACAATTGTTTGAGGGGTGATAGCTCTCTTCTATACTTAACAATTATGTTTTAAACTTTGGTGTCATTAATAATTGGATGCAATAAGGCAGACATGTAATTAGATGTTAAGTTTTCTCAAGTAGATGTCTTTTTCATATCCCAAGGATAATTTGTACATACAGTTAGATTTAGTATCATGGCCCATAAGTCATTTTGTACTATGTTACGAATTTCTTGCCAAGGATTCTTCAACAAGGTAGACTTATGCAAGTGCACCTTACTGATGTCTATAGCACGCTTGAGTATTGACAACTGACACCTCATACACAAAGGAAGGTATAACACGCTATTTGAAAAATAAATCCCTTTCATCTTTCAACATGAAATTTATGTCAGAACGTCCTTGGTTAAATACCAAATACATAGGTTTTGAGAATGTAGATCAAACTTTCTCGTTTGGGTTTTGAACACTTGAAAACACACTCACTTAGGTTTTGAACATGTGGACAAAACTTGCTCGCTTAGTTTTTCATCATAAGGTCAGAACGATCACATGTATTGATTGGGGGAAAGCTTCTCTTTTGAGGTTTGAGCATTTAAAAATGCACTTGCTTAGCTTTTCAACACGTGATAAAAACATTTTTAAACATTCTCTTTTGTTTTTTGACCACTCTTTTTGCACTATAACTACTCTCTTTGCATAATCAAAACCCATGTGAGTGTGTTCTTCCACATGTTCAAAACCTATAACTGAGTGTATCTTCTTTTTGAAGTGCAATAGCTACTCTCTCCAAACAGTCAACTACTCTCTTTTTGAAGTGCGACTACACTCTCCACATGGTCAACACATAGGTGAGTGTGTTCTTCCACATGTTCAAATCCTATGTGTGAGTTTTTCAATTGGTAAACACATAAGTTGATGATTGTGAGAAGGAGATGATTTAAAGAAACAATAGTTGCAATTGAACATAGTAAAAGAGTTTGACCATAAGGTCAAAACTAGCATGTCACCATGACTACAAAGGTAAGCAATGTCTCATATACCTAAGCTGACTAATGAAATGACTTATATATCTAATTGTCGTTGCATTCTCCTTGGAGCATGTGGTTAAGTATTTTTCACTACTTTACAAATTTTGATATTTCAAAAATACTTTTTAAAAATTACTATTTGAAAAATATAGCTAGAAATTCATGTGAACGCTTTTCACAAGATCATTCAGTTTCAATTCATTAGCTTGTGGGTTTTTAAGTAAATGGACAAAACACTTGCACAAATATAACTTAAGCCATTGAATCCTAACAAACTCTCTATTTTGAGTGGTGTGAAACAAACAAAAGTGAACTCATAGGCAATAGTTGCCATTTTAGCTTTTCTTGCCATGTGATTATGATTAACAACAAACTGGAGCGACTACCTTGAGACATTTGTTTAAGAACATACCCATTAAGATGTATTGCAAACCAATTTGTAGTATGAAAAACTACATAAACTTAAGGGACACACTTGAGAGAGAGAGAGAGAGAGAGAGAGATGACCAAGCTCACACACTTAGGGAGAGTGTCAAGAAGTATCCGCACTAAAGTTTTGACCATGTGGACAAGAGAGAGAGAGAGAGAGAGAGAGAGAGAGAGAGAGAGAGAGAGAGAGAGAGAGAGAGAATTGATGTTATTCATGTAGGTGGAGTAAGGTGGAACATCCTCACTAAACTTTTGACCATGTGAACACAAGTTTGGGCAATGAGAGAGAGAGAGAGATAGAGAGAGATGAAATTATTCAAACACACACACAAAGAAGAGTAGAATCACTAACTTAGGGAGAGTAAGGAGAATATCTTTACTCATGTTTTGACCATGTGGACAAGAGAGAGAGAGAGAGAGAGAGAGAAGAGAGAGAGAGATAGAGTGATAGAGAGAGAGAGCACCAAATGTAGTCATTTAGGCTTTGAAAACTTAGTCACTTAGGGAAGACTAGGAGAGACATACTCACCAAAATTTTCACCATGTGGACATAACTGAGGGATGTAGAGAGAGAGAGAGAGAGAGAGAGAGAGAGAGAGAGAGCTTAAGGAGAGTGAAGAGCACTATGAGAGATAAATCACTAATCCTTTGACCATGTGAACAAAAATGAGGGATTGGGGGGGGGGGGGGGGGGGGAGGGGGAGAGAGAGAGAGAGATGAGAAAAAATGAAGGATGAAGCGGGAGACAAAGAGATATGGAAAAAACTTTCATATTGACAAATAGTACATAGGCTTTATTACTCCCAAAATTACAAAGAAAAATAGTAGTTAAACATGTCGCAATTCATTAGATTATAGTGCAATCAAGGTACTTAACACCTGAAGTGGCCTTCATTTTCTCTTTTATGATAAGGCCCATGACATCTTGGTTAGATTTCTCTACACCTTCCTATGGTAGATAAGGCACTTCTGGTTCATCTTCTTTTGTGTCTTTTGAATGAGACTTTTGTTTAGCCTTTTCATGTGCTCTAGAAAAAATTCCATCTACTTCACGTTGCTCTTGTGAGTTGTAAACTATCGCGATGGTTTTCCCTCGACTCAAGAGTGCAGCCTTTGATGCAAGACCACCTGCAAACACATCAAGGAAAACCTCGTGTTGGTCATTGAATGCCTTCACAATTTTGTTGATAACTTTCTTCTTCCTTCTCAATATTTCTTTGGCCACTTGTTGCTAGCCATCAAGATCGTTGTCAGTCCCCTTCACTTCAATGTGTGCATTGCCCCATATTAGGGGCTTGTTTGTATTGCTGACATAGAGATCAAGGTTGACAAAAGTTTTTCTCATGCTCACTAATGTTAACACCACAAATGTATCTATGGCTCCAAAAGCAAAATTGTTGGATAAAGGCAAGAAAATAAATGCTACCAACAAGAAAATCAAATTAAGGGGGGGGGGGGGGGGGGGGGGGGGAGAGAGAGAGAGAGAGAGAGAGAGAGAGAGAGATGAGAAAAAATGAAGGATAAAGGGGGAGACAAAGAGATATGGAAAAAACTTTCATAGTGACAAATAGTACATAGGCTTTATTACTCCCAAAATTACAAAGAAAAATAGTAGTTAAACATGTCGCAATTCATTAGATTATAGTGCAATCAAGGTACTAAACACCTAAAGTGGCCTTCATTTTCTCTTTTATGATAAGGCCCATGACATCTTGGTTAGATTCCTCTACACCTTCCTATGGTAGATAAGGCACTTGTGGTTCATCTTCTTTTGTGTCTTTTGAATGAGACTTTTCTTTAGCCTTTTCATGTGCTCTAGAAAAAATTCCATCTACTTCACGTTGCTCTTGCGAGTTGCAAACTATCGCGATGGTTTTCCCTCGACTCAAGAGTGCAGCCTTTGATGCAAGACCACCTGCAAACACATCAAGGACAACCTCGTGCTGGTCATTGAATGCCTTCACAATGTTGTTGATAGCTTGCTTCTTCCTTCTCAATATTGCTTTGGCCACTTGTTGCTCGTCATCAAGATCGTTGTCAGTCCCCTTCACTTCAATGTGTGCATTGCCCCATATTAGGGGCTTGTTTGTATTGCTGACATAGAGATCAAGGTTGACAAAAGTTTTTCTCATGCTCACTAATGTTAACACCACAAATGTATCTATGGCTCCAACAGAAAAATTGTTGGATAAAGGCAAGAAAATCAATGCTACCAACAAGCATCTCAAACTTTATGCTCATGGTGTAGAAGACCATGCTCCAAAGCAGCCATTTGTCTCCAAGTAAGAAAAGATAGTAGGGTGAATTGTTTAGGCTCACAAGTCATCCTTAGCAAATAGGAGACAAGCCTCTCAAACTTGGAGGAATCCCAATTTATTCCTTCTACTTCATCTGGAGCATCCAAGATAGCTACACCAATGGTAATTGGATCTTTCTACACATTATATAATAGATGAAGGGCTTCTAAATCATACCCAACAACATATAGTGACCAAGGAAAGGTTCTAGAAGATTGAGGGGTCTCCTTTCTTCTAGAAAAGAAATTCACTATGTCTCTTGCACCATTGGGTAGTGGACCTAGATCAGCCTTATGTCCTAATTTTTTTGACAACCAATCACTACAAGCACCTACAAACTTTGAATCATTAACTACCTCCTCCCATGTTTTCAAGACACTGTTGTTGGTTGATATTGATGCATTGAAAAGTGTGACCAACTCTTCCTTTAGCACCCTATCTTGCTTTAATGTTTTGCCCTTGTTTCCATATCAATAAGATCTTCCTTATCCCACTTGTTTCTAAGAAATAAGATTTTCGTTTTATTGATTTTGTTTTGCAACCTATTGATCTCTCCATCCTTTAGCCCCATCAAGCAACAAAAGGTAGCCGATGATGCTTGTCTTCCCTTCTTTCTAGGTCTTTCTGCTTGAGATAATAACTCACCTTTGGCATATTGTTTCATTATTGACACCCATCCATCAAATACTTGTTGGGAGCTTACTACCATTTGATAGTCCCTTGATTCCCAGTTATCCCCAATGTAATCAACAAAAACTTGAAAACATATATAGACAATAACTTTGTAAGAAACATAGCAAACGTGCTATTTTGTAAAAGCAAAAACGGTAGTGTGTGATGCTCTACCTGCCAAGGCAGCCGTAGCGTGCTAGACTTGGGAAGTGCTTGTCGAGGTTTTGACGAAGATCCAAATGCCATCCATTGGTCTTTCAATTGCTTGAGTTACTCAATGTAAGGAGCATTCTTCATGACATTATGTGATTCTTTGTTTGTCATGCGAGATAACTCTATACACATCATTGTTGGACATTCCACAAGTATTCGAGCATTCCATGTTGCATATAAATGTTTGGTTGCCATGCAACGTGGTGTTGTGCTTTGGATATAGATTTTTGTTGCATGTATAGAATGTAGAACTGATATAATCCAATAAGAGTATGTACTCAACATGGATTCCTTGACCTCATTGCTCGTAAGTGGTCTTGACTCCCCATTTTCCCTAATGTAAGCCATTAGTTAAGCTGAGGTGGTAGGAGCCATAGGATTACTACCAAAGAGTTTTTCTAATGTCTCCACATAATTCCATGCAAGGGTTCTATATGTATAAAATGGAGGTGCTTCCTCACATTTACCAACGGGAATGGACAATTGTGAAATGGACCCAAATGGAAAGAAATTTTCAAACATGTGAAACCCCATTTCTTCTTGCTTTCCCTTCTTGTTGCTTGACTCTGAGGAATCAAATGTCATCTCTACACCCTTGATGTGAAGAGTAACAAGTGGTTTGGGGTTCAAAATTTCAAGACTTGAGGATGTAGGAGAGCCATTAACAAGTGTGTTGGCCACACTTACAACAAGTGCATTTTCCATGGAATATTCTTGATCCTTCAAGTTAACAATGTTTGTCGCAGGGGTTTCTTTTCTAGTATTGTCCTTGCACGGCAAAGTATGAATTTTTTGCCTTTTCTTCAAGCGGGCACCATCTCCTTTTGCTAAAGAGAGGAATTCTTCATTGTGGTGAATGTTTTGAAATGCCAAGGCAACATCCCCTATGCAAGAGATATCCTTAGACAAATCCCACCCGATATTTTCTAGAGAGAAGTTGTCTTCAACCCGCATTCATGTAGCATCAAAGGCCATGAGGTCAAGCTTGTAGCACATATTATTGTCCCCTAACTTAATCTCATTACAAGGAACCCCTTCCTTGCCAACACACCTCTCTGTAATATTGTCTATGACCCCATTTTGTTCAAGACCTAATGTTTCACCTTTCTTTGTGAATAAAAGCAAATCTGAGTGTAATAGTCCTTGTACATCATAGACATCAATATACCATAAATATAAAAACTTTTTAGTAACCCCATCAATCACCTCAAGCCCCTGCTTTGGAGATTTATCTTTCTTTGCCATTTGGGAGTCTATAAAAAACATACAACAATAAATCATGAGTCCACATTATTGTAACTTGGATATACCTAAGTACTTGCTTAACGTTTGACCATGTGGACAAAACTCACATACTTAGATATAAATCTACAAAAGGATTCATAGAGTTTTGACCATGTGGATAATAACTAGGGATGGAGGGAGGGATACAAAGAGAGAGAGAGAGAGAGAGAGAGAGAGAGAGAGAGAGAGAGAGAGAGAGAGAGATAGAGAGAGGAACAAACTCATTCACAAAGATGCAACCAAGTGGAAAAATCTCACTCACTAAGAGAGAGTGTAAAAACATTGCTTCAAACATTTTGACCACGTGGCTAGAGGTGAGGGATGAAGTAGGGGATAGAGGAATGAGGAAGCAATTGGCAAAACTAGCAGAGTCAAACAGAAAGTACAAAACTTAAGAGGTGGGTAATAGAGTTTTGACCATGTGGACAAAACTTTGGGGGCACAAAGAGAGAGAGAGAGAGAGAGAGAGAGAGAGAGAGAGAGAGAAGGGGGGGGAGAGTTTTGACAATGTGGAGAAAATCAATGGCAAAGTGGCAAATCCATGGGATTTCTAGGGCCAAAGAGAGAGGGGAGGGAGAGAAAGGAAGATAGAGAGGGGGGAGAGATAAACAAAGGCTACTGACCATGTGGACAAAACTTAGAAACATAGAGAGAGAGAGAGAGAGAGAGAGCTTAGAAACCCTAGGGCTTCTAAGTTTTGTCTCTTTCCATCCCCGTGTGTTGTCCACAAATGAATGTTTGCAATCAAACCTTGAATAGATTTCTGAGTAAATAGAATACTTCTCTGTTTTCTCTCACCAAAATATGAGTAAAACATTCCTAAATCTTGAAATTGGAATACTTCTCTATTTTCTCTCACCAAAACTCTTCATTTTTTGCCAAAAGTGTAAATAGAATTCTTCAATATGGAAAATAGTCAAATTTATGTGGACAAGATTGCATGGTCACTCACACAATGGGATTTGTTTTAAACACATGGTCAAACATTTTCATATGAAAGTGTGATGCTATTTGGAATCATGTACAGCTTAATAGGTACAAAATTACCTTTAGGAAATATTCAAAGAGGAAAATTTAAAAATAACCAAAAAAATCCATATATTGATTCTATTTCCTTAGATTTTTCATTCGGATTTTCCCTTTCTCCCCCTCTCTTCAACCGGTTGATTTGGTTTTTCAACCGGCTCAAGGTTAAGCTAAGGTACACTTTTCTCAAACACATAATAATCAAATCATCAAATTGTACAAAAATTTGTCCATAAGGTCAAATTTTGTATTATGGTTTTTCAAAAACTTAAACTTGTTATATAAAGACAAACAATACGAATTTATGAGCTTTCACATGATCAAAATAAACAAAAACTATAGATGAAGACAAATACCTTTGACCCTTTGATGGAGTAAGTTAAACCCTTCACATTTTTAATCTAGTATAGAATGCAAAGAAAATGCCACATAAAAGTCGCACAATGCATGATGGAACACGTGAAATGCAATTAGTCATCCCTGACATCTACAAACAAATAGACATATGGACAGAAGTGAATAAGACCTTGAAACAGGTTGGAAGTAAGATAGTGTCAATATCTTCATTTAATCAGATGTGGAACACATAGTTCAAGCATGTTAGTCTTGTAACAACAAGTGTGTTCTCCAAATGCGCTATTTGCTCAAAAATAAAGAAAAAAATGGCATCAACAAAGTGTCTACAAGAGCGTAATGTGCTTTTAAGGAAGCGTCAAGTTCACATGCTACAACAACAAAGTTGTAGAAATTTTTACTATGGTTGGCGCTTGGCATCTCAGCTGGAGCCGCAAACAAACTTGTGCATCATATATGACAAGATGGACCAAGCAAAGACTGCAATTCCAAGACTAAGGTGAAAGTCAAAGCAAACAGATAGGTCTCATGAGCTTCCAGTCTCTTTGACTGGCATGATTACACATGGACATGGGCAGGGAAGATATGGTCACTTTGCAATTGATTTGTGGCCACATGACCCAAACTTCACAATTGGCTCTCTATCTCTGTGCTTAAGAAATCTAGAGAGATTGGATTGTCACGAAAAGGGTGACCTTGAGCTAGATCAAATGCGAAGGTCTTCTTCTATGGTGCTTCAATCTCTGAATTCTAGGAAAGCACTAGATCATCATCAAGGGAAGAAACAAGGATCAAGATGTGAAAATGAAGATGTAGGGCATGGTGATGTCTATGGCTTCAAAAATTTTCCCGATAACTTACTATTGCAATTGGATAATTGTGGGTCAAAAAACAAAAATTGCTCTCTATTTGCATTTTTGTGATTGCTAGTTGCATGAGGGACATTCAAGATGATCCAATTCGGTTTTTTAATGGTAGTTCATACACATTAGGACATTGATGCAATGTTTAGTAAGTTTTAAGAGAAGCTAAGAGCAAGCATCACTTTCACATTTCCACATCTCATGGAACATTTCCAATCATGGAAGAGCACAAAGCCTACTCCATTTCTTTTAACGCATGTGCCAGATTTTAAAAGCTGGTTGAAAGCATGTTAACCTGTCATGCTTTTTCATGTCCCGGACAATGCTAACTAGCACAATTTTGACATATGCTAACTAGTACTCAAACTTGAGCTACATCTCCAAGATCTATGACATATGATATATCAATAGAAAGCACTTGAAACAAGGAATCCAAATGTACAACCTCCGACAAATTTTGATATTATTTGTAAAAAATTTACCGGACACCCAACTTTTTGAAGATGTGCTAACTTGAAACTGCTAACTAGTACAAAAAGTGCGACAGGTTAACATGCTTTCACCCAGCTATATTGAGGACCACTTGTGTGATTCAAAGGAAGCTCTTGTGGGGCACTCAAAACCTCTTCAATTTAGGTTCTATATACAGGGTGAGTTGAGTCAATGGATTGATTGCAAAGAGAAGGTGGCATTGAACTGTGGAAAAAGGGGAATGATGGGAAGCCTAACCTTTCAAAGGGTGTGCCAATTCTACTACCAATGTTTGATTATGTAAAAGAGCACCAGGAGGTAGTAGGGGGGATTAAATATTGGGAAAAGTGGGACACAGATAAACAAGGTATAGTAGACTCTGGGTACAAAATGTTTATAGCCCCAGTAGTTGATTATTGGAAAGGCATGGTCCATGCTTTGCAAATTCCACACATTCATCGTAACCAAATTTGTGGACTTTTGGCCAAGAACACAAGGTGAAACAATATGTGCTGAAGGAAACGAGGAAGATGAATTTCGGGGAATAGAAGACTTGGATGACCATTATTGTGGTCCTGCATCAAAATGGCCGAAGGATGCATTTGACTGAATGGTGGATGTAAAATAGGGAGAATTTGTGCTTGTTTGACCTTCAGAATCAATTTATCCAATATGGCTTGGAGTTGCACAAAGTGACATAGACATGGAAAAGTGTTCAAATAGCTTCAAAAAAAATCTTATACAATATTGGGCCCCAGTTTGTTCTCGTCAAAATGAAGCGGATGTGGATGTTTACTCAGATTTTTGGCAGAAATACTAAATGTGTAATATGAAGGATCCTAAACGATGGAAAGTGATAGGAAGTATTGTCCTCTCCTGGATGCCAAGCAAGGATATTCCCAAAACTGTCAAAATTCCTACAAAGGTTGTGACAAGGGCCAAAGAACGTCTGAAAGATTCTTTTGAGTAAAGGACAAGGCATGGGATTCCAAAAAACTAAATTAAGGTGTTTATGAACACCGCCTAAAGAAAATTTTTATCAACTCCCTTATACCAACAATTCTTACAATCATCTCTTTAACTAATATGAACCATTCAATAGCTTGCAACCAAAGGTATTTTTCAATCATCTTAGTGCACTTTATGTACTAATATCAATTCCAAATTAACAAAATTCTCAAACTTATGGAGTCTGTATTAATTTCAAATTCCCAAAATCTTTCAAAAGTCCCATACTGTCTAATAAGGTGTCCAAGGGATCTGTGAAGAAAAACTGAAATTCTACAAACTTGGGCATCATGCATATATGATGTCCAAGTATGGTGTCTCAAGAGGCATCTGGAGACCAACTTTAAAGAATCTGACTCCACCACAGTGTTCAAAAGGGGGGTTTAACCCTTAGTACACATTGAGGCGAGAGTTTTGACCAACTCTTGACACCCAAAAGACAAAAAACGGAGTGTCTGAAATGAAAAAAAGAGAAACCTGTGATTGTGAGCATATTTTTTTATGGTAAAAGTGTTTGAAAACCAATGCTAGTGACTTGGGGATGCTTGTGAATGAATTCTGAACAAAAACTCATCAGTAGACATCATACGCATATGATGTCTGAATGGTGATTCTGGCAACAAATTTGAACTTATGACTTTACACCCATCTTTTGCATGTTGTGTTGAGCACACAAGTTTCATTTCAGTTGGACCTATTGATTGAGAATTAGGGAAATAGTTTAATCTTTCAGGGGATTTCCTTGTCAAAAAGTGGTAATTTTGTGCATTTTTTAGTTCCAAAGTTTGTTGTGAGCACATATTCCAGAGCGAGATAGCATGTATCGTGCTTCAAACTCTCCCTTGCCTCTTTTGCTTTGCATGCCAAGGACAAGAGAGAGAAGGCTTTCTTTTGCTTTCCTTGCTTCTCCTTCTCGAGGGAGAGAGCCTTTGCTTAGTTTTGTTAGCTGATGACGAAAGCGAGAGAGAGGGAGATTTTTCTCGCCTAGGATGAGAGCAAGGGAGAGCTTCTCCCTTTGCTTCTATCCAAGGACAAGAGAGAGAGAGGGCTCCCTTCAAAGACCCTCCTTCCTCTCCTCTCTTCGTTACCCTTACTCCTCTTCTACTTCTTTGAGCTTCGCTTGCCAAGTACGAGAGCAAGAGAGAGGGAGCTTTGCTTGGCTCCGAGCCTTTCTTGCTAGGCGAGAGCTTGCTTTTGCTTTTTTGCAAGCTTGAGAGAGCAACCTCCCTGTACAAGCTCACCACACATCCCTCTTGCAACCCATTCATTCCACATTCCCCTTTGCATGCAATAATCCCCTATTTTAATCCCCTTCCTCCCTTAGCAACGATGGCGCCGTCATTGCTAGGGAGGCAAAAAAACCCTCTCCAAATGACCTGGCAAGGCAGAGTCGACCTGCACGGAATTCAGCCGGAGCTGTGCCGAATCTGTGCGCCATGGCGAGCTAAGAATTTTTTGTCACATGGATGAGCCCATGCGAGCCCTGCAATGCCCGTTATGAGCCCATCTCCTCGTGCCTGCACATCTCTACCACTGCCACGCCATGCCCTCTCTTTTTATTTCTGCTTTTCCCATTTCACCCTTATTAAAATGCCTTTGGGCCGCCTTTTTTGCCATAGCTTGGGTGGCCATACTCCTTAAACTCATGGGCAGGCGGCCATTGTAAGGGCATCACATTTGGTTATACATGCCGGACATAGCCCTTGGGTGGACACACTTGGTATACATATCGGCAAAGCATTGTCAAACACAACATTTTTCTAGCAGTACTGGAGTAAATCCCGCAATCAACACGCTCTAGGTGATGACATTCTAAACATGAAGCTCTTCAAGCACTTTTTGTGCTTTCGTAACAGCATCACATTTAGTATACACATTGGCCAAGCATTGCCTAGTAGCTCATTTTTCTCCAACAAGCCGCAGCCGTGTTGGCCTTTCCCCACAATCATTGCATTCCAAAACCTGGTGAGAGCCAAAAACTCCCATATGGCACTCCGGCCAAGCCGACTAGATTGGCACGGAACCGGCCCCCAGTGAATCTTTAACGGCCAATAACTTGGCAACTGAAACTCCGAGCAGTGATCTAAAAAGACCAACGGGCTCTACAAAGTGAGCACTCCAGGCCCATGCATTCATTTCATCTCTGTCCTGTCAGCTGTAGTTGCCCAATCCGGTACAAATCTGCATCAATTTAAACTTCAACGTCCTGCCATAACTTTTGCATCGTAGCTCCAATCGACGAGTCGTAAAGATAGGCTGGTAGAGCACTTTAAGGACTAAAGTTATAAATCATAAACTCCCATTTGTGCTCATTTTAAGAATAATCTCTTTTTGGAATCCTTAAGGCATCTGTTGGCCCTTTTATGCCGCATCTGGCATACATTAATCATTAAACTTGGCCTGTTAACAAGCCCTGATCACTCCTCAATAAATGTGTAGTCTTCAAAGAATCTTAGCTCACATTTCTCTGCTCTCTTTTTTTTTCATGGCAGTGGAGCTGCACGATATCCACCCCCTCTGAACCTCCATAGTCTCCAGTATGTGCCAACTGTACTTCAATCTACATCTGGTACAGTTACCTTAAGCTCTTTGCCATCATCAGACTCACTTAGCTGATAAACATATGAAAAATGAAATAAGGCTTATACCCTATCATCAGTGTTCTAGCTTAAGCATTAGGTAGCTGCCCATCAAAAATCTCTAAACCATATCTGTCATATCTCCAAAGCATTCAATTATGAAAAACTTGTTTAGTGGACCCCGCCAAACTCAAGTGCTCTATTTAATGATGCACACGGCTTGACCATTAAGCTCGCTTTAGGGAACCTTGTCAAGCTCAAGTAAGCCTTACTCTGTCTGCACACGGAATGGCAGTCAAGTCCTGTACCTCAAGTTCTGGTAGCAGAACCAACTTAAAAGATGTGAAGATACTTCATCAATTGTCCAAAGAAGTCAATTGGAAGCCAGCTATGTAATCTTATTGAACGCATAACCAAAAACTCTTCTAACTTAGCATACTCTAGAAACCAAAACCTTGTACCATGCAACCTGCTACAACAGATAACTGGTACTCTTTAAATCTACAACTAGCACTTTAGTAGCCCTTGAGATCAAACGGGAAACGAATCATTTGCCCCACTGTGAGTATTCTTTTAAAAAAATTGCACCATCCTCCAGGATCATAGTGAAAACACAATAATTTCCAATCAGTAGATCATAAACATAAACTAACCCACAAATATTCATGAAAACCACATGGATCATATGGCACATAAGGCAATTTCCCTGGACCATGCATATATCTGTCATCTCCTGGGTGAAAAGCTAGCTCAAAATCCCCTACATCATAGGGTAACATCAGATCCCATATAGCATCAAGTAGCACTATATTTTCCATATCCCTTGTGCAACTAGCTCATCCAATTGTCGATCATCAATCACAAGTAGAAGCATTGGTAGTGCACCTTCACTCTCACTAGTATTGGAATCCCAATCATGCATATCTGGATACATCAAGTCTTTGGCAAAACTCTCTTCAGTACGCTCGCAAGGTGCATCAGAAAACAATTCTCTATCTTTTAGAGGCTCAAAATCAAGTAGAGTATCATCTAACAACCGCATAAGATCATCATCAGCTGCATCTGAACAAACTTTCTCATGCATGAATCTAGATTGACTGGTATCCTTACCATCTGTATTTGAGAACCCCTCCAAAGCTTCGTCCAATAAGAACATAAGATCTAGGTCCACCGCTTCAGAAGGTTCCTCCATCTTGCACATCTCAGGCTGCTGTAAACTAAGATTTCCACATATGACATGCATACTAAATACACCTATTGTAGACTGCTCCTCAATTCTTTCACCCTCATCCAAATATCTTTGCACTTCTGTAGCACAAAGTTCAGCATGCACATTGAAAATTTCATCTATTGCCCTGTCTGTATCATTGGCACAATGAAACCAATCATATTCATCAACAAGAGATTGCACTTCATTATGCCCCCTCTGAATCAGCATCATCAATTTCATGATCATTCTGCCATAGTGTGAGTCCTGTGTCACAAGTTCTTGATAGAGAAGAAGTTTTGTCTCCCTCTAAATCACCAGCAAATTTAGGATCACTTTGCCAGATCGATAGCTCTAGGTTACAAAAACTTGTCAATGGAGTCTGCTCCCCCTCTAATTCATCATCATCACATTCAAGACCAAATTTCCACTTTGGTATCTTGGCTTCACAACAGCTTGTTAATGAAGGAGTCTGCACCCCCTCTAAATCAACATTTTGTGGATCTTCAAGCACATACTCTTGCTTAACCAAGTCCTCAAAATCTGGTGCATCCAAATTCAGTAAATCTGGTATACCAAAATCCATGGTCCTGCTGCTCTCAGCAATAGCCCTCCTTTGACCTATAACATCTATATCACTAATTATTTCTTTGGTAAAATCTGTACCAGTATCATCAATCACCTCTATGGTAGAATCTGTACCAGAAAAATTTTGCTATGATTTTGAGTCAATAGCAAAAGTATCAGTTGTAACCAAATCTTCCTGAATGCCTACTTGAATATGGTTGCACTCATTCACGTACACAATTTCTTATTGAGATTCAGCCAATTTGTTGTTTTGATCCCCTGGTTTTCTTTCCTCCTGTACTGCATGTATAGGTTCTTGGTAAAATGCATCCTGCATATCTTGAAGCTATAAATCCTCGCCCTCAAAGACCTACCTCATGCAAGGCATCTGCAAACCCCAGCTTTTCATACACATATTTAACTATATCTTCATCATTAGCCTGTAATAAGGTAGCATCTTGTACGATAAACTCATCAATCATAGCTTCTAACTTTGATCGTACTTGTCCTCAAATATTTGCCTAGTTTGGTAGACTTGAACTCTGTTCTTGATAGCTTGCATAATTCTCATAACTTACCTGTACAATAGCTTCTTTGAAATATTCCCAGCTGTCCTTGTAGGCTTTGGTAACCTCTTGAATCAGCTCCTTCAAATTTGAACTCACTAACTGCTCAAAAAGATCTGACCATTAACTCTTCAGGTATCCCTCTTAACTTTGTTTCTGATTCATAACACTCTAGGTAGCCTTCTGGATCATATCCATCAAAGACTCGCCTTTTGTTGTATACCGCATCTAAAGCTGCATCCAAAGCTTCATCCATTTGATTTTTCTTCTTTATGATCTCCATTTCAAGTAGAGTTCCTTGAACCAATTCAAGCATCTTCAAAAAATCTAGAGTTGTTGACTTATCATCAAAACCATTTTCACCTAGCTCTGCAATCATCTTCATCATTTGCTATAAATTCTCCATCTTTACCTCCCACCTCAGCTCATTTTGCGTCAGGTTCAGCGAAGATGTCGGGGGATATGTGTTCAAAACATGAGCTAAGCAGGCATCGCGCCTCTAGCTGTGGGAGGTGTGAAAGAGAGAGAATAGCAGACATTGAAAGATCTGGCAAACACCATCATCAATTAATTGATTAACACTTTGAGTACAACTTAATCCTTAACTAAGGCGGGCTCTTAACAGCACCATCCCTTGGATCATTTGCTAACTAGGAGTTTAAGATCCCATTTACAGGATTCACCGGGCCGTTAACAACATCGGACTTAACAGAAGGTTTAATCAATCTCTAGCTAGTGACGGTGATGGTAATTATCTCTTGTCGTTTCATCTGCTTCAAGTTTCCTTAGATTCAGCAAGCTTCAATTATGTTCAATGCCACAGTTTTCATGCTTCAATTACTATCAATTATTCCGCAGCTTCCTGCTCCTTATGCTTTGCGCTGGCTTAACTGGCGCTCACAAGCTTTATCTTCACCTCTACTCGACTTGCTCCGATTCCCTTAACCCTTGCTTGGCCTGCCTTGTGCTTTCCTCGTGCTTCTTTAGGTCGATTCTTTTGTTTATGCTGAGAAAGATCCTTGGTTTTGCTTCTCAAGCACGAGAGCGAGATAGCATGTATCGTGCTTCAAACTCTCCCTTGCCTCTCTTCCTTTGCATGCCGAGGACAAGAGAGAGAAGGATTTCTTTTGCTTTCCTGGCTTCTCCTTCTTGAGAGAGAGAGCCTTTGCTTAGTTTTGTTAGATGCTGATGACGGGAGCAAGAGAGAGGGAGATTTTTCTTGCCGAGGATGAAAGCAAGAGAGATCTTCTCCCTTTGCTCCTATCTGAGGACAAGAAAGAGAGCAGGATCCCTTCAAAGCCCCTCCTTCCTCTCCTCTCTTCGTTACTTACTCCTCTTCTACTTCTTTGATCTTCGCTTGCCCTCGAGCAAGAGAGAGGGAGCTTTGCTTGCTCCGAGCCTTTTCTGCTAGCCGAGAGCTTCCTTTTGCTTTTTTCCAAGCTCGAGAGAGCAACCTCCCTGTGCAAGCTTGCCACACCTCCCTCTTGCAACCCCTTCGTTCCACATTCCCCTTTGCATGCAATAATCCCTTTATTTAAGCCCCTTCCTCCCTTAGCAACGACGGCACCGTCGTTGCTAGGGAGGCAAAAAAACCCTCTCCACATGAAGTGGCAAGGCAGAGTCGACCTGCACGGAATCCAACGGGGGTGGTGCCGAATCTGTACGCCATGGCAAGCTAAGAATGTTTTGTCACATGGCCGAGCCCATCCGAGTCCTGTAATGCCCGCTATGAGCCCATCTCCTCTTACTGCATGCGCATCTCTGCCATTGCCACGCTATGGCCACTCTTTTTCTTTCTACTTTTCCCACTTCACCATTATTAAAACGCCTTTGGGCGGCCTTTTTTTCCATAGCTTGGGCGACCATACTCCTTAAACTCAGGGGCGGGTGGCCTTTGTAAAGGCATCACATTTGGGCATACATGCTGGCCATAGCCCTTGGGTGGCCACACTTGGTATACATATCGGCAAAGCATTGTCAACCACAACATTTTTCTCAGTAGTACTAGAGTAAATCCCACAATCAACACGCTCCAGGTGACAGCATTCCGAACAGGAAGCTCTTCAAGCACTTTTTGTGCTTTTGTAACGGCATCACATTTAGTATACACATCATCCAAGCATTGCCTAGAAGCTCATTTTTCTCTAGCAAGCCGCAGCCCTGTTGGCCTTTCCCCGCAATCATTGCATTCCAAAACCCGATCGAGAGCCACAAACTCCCAGATGGCACTCCGATCGAGCTGATGAGACTGGCACGAAACCGACCCTCGATGAATCTTTAACGGACAATAACTTGGCAGCCAGAGCTCCGATCACTGATTTAAAAAGATGAACGCGCTCCACAAAGTGAGAACTCCAGGCCCATGCATTCATTTCATCTTTGTCCCGTCAGCTGTAGTTGCCCAATCCGGTATAGCAGATCTGCATCAAATTAAACTTTAACCTGCCATAACTTTTGCACCCTAGCTCCAATCGACGAGTCGTAAAGATAGGCTCGTAGAACACTTCAAGCACTGCAATTCTAAATCAAAAACTCCCATCTGTGATCACTTTAGTCATAATATCTTTTTGGCATCATTAAGGTATCTGTTGTCCCTTTTAAGCTGCATCTGGCATACATTAATCATTAACTTGGCATGTTAACAAGCCCTGATCACTGCTCAATAAATGTGTAGGCTTCAAAGAATCTTAGCTTGCTTTTCTCTGCTCTTTTCCTTTTCATGGCAGCGGAGCTGCACGACATCGTAGCTGCAAAAATTATTAAAAACATAGGAGCAGAAAGATCAACTCAACGCCTACAACTTCTTTTTTGAAAAAATTTTCCAATTTTGTAATGGAAATGGCCTATGAACTTTGAGAATAGCGGAATTAACATAATTAAAGTGAGCATTTTTGTGACGTCACTTTGAGAACATAGAGGGTGAATCTAATTGATGGTAGCAACATAAAAATAGTACTTAATTAACTTTTGCATGAACAATACTTTTGCAAGTCTAAGGCAAGTCTAGACCACTATCTTCATGGAGCCACATCTTTAGAGGAACTCACGGATTCACTTCTTTCTGATTCTTTGGATTCCTCCTCTCTTATGAGAGGGAATATTCTTTTGGGAGTCTCATCAAGAGGCCTCCTTAACTATCTCTCCTCTTGGAGAGGAAGGGAAATCCCATAAGCACGAAGTTGTTGTGCAACTTCGGCTTGCAAAGTAGAGTTACCCATAGCTTGATGCAACCTAGTAATAAGATAATTGATAAACATGGGGGCATCATCATTAGCACCTTCATGTGCAAAATCAAAGTTATCAATGTTCATTCTACTCTCTCTGTCATTGTCATCCATGGTAATTATACTTATGTGCTGACTTAGTGTATCCTTTGGCAATTCAAAACCTTAGTTGTTGCTACTCCTCTTAGCCTTTGAAAATAAGCACTTAAGTATCTACACCCACATCTCAAATTGGTTAATTATAGAGAGTAGTGGAGTGGGTCTAGCATAGCAGAATTGCCGAGGGATAGCTCCTTTCAAACTTCTTATGGCTCAATAATGGTAAATCCATAGGCAAGTCTAAAAAGACCCCATTATCAAGACCGAAGCTCCCGAGGTGTGCACCATATTTCACATAGTGGGCTCAACAAAATCGATAATAGATCCCAGTACCACTTACCCTAATATAATTAACAAAATCAAACATTAATAGGCTACTTAAGGACCTCTCTTCTTAAGCAAGAAAAGAGAAGCCAAATGCTCTGATACCAATGTAATGGGAATGGCCTATGAACTTTGAGAATAGCAAAATTAAGAGAATTAAAGTGAGCATTTTTTTGAGATCACTTTGACAACATAGAGGGTGAACTTAATTGATGGTAGCAACATAAAAATAGTACTTAATTAACTTGGCATGAACAATACTTTTGCAAGAGAGAGAGTATTAGAGAACATGACAATAGTTGAGGACCGGATTTACTTGGAGCCAGTCCCCCCTCCAAAAGATGTTTGTATTATAAATTCTCACATCAAGAGAGACTTGTTACAATACAATCTTTGTGCTCCTTGTGACCTTGGTGATGCTATTAAGATGGAAAGCTTCATGCATCACGAGCATAACATAAACTTTGTAAAAAGCATTAACTATCCCAAGCCTCAGTCCCAAGGCCTCAAACACCTTCGAAGGTGGAGAGAGCTAGCGGGCAAGGAGGGTAGGGAAGAGGAAGAAGAGTCATTCATAGAAGAAAGAAATCGTTCCTTAGTTATGATCACTATTTTTTATTAGCATAGCATAATAGCATAGTAAAATGAAGATGAAGAAGATGGCAAACTTGAGCATTGAAGCATGGCTCTTGGTTGGATTTGCATTCTATAGCCAAGAGTTTTGGTGTAGGATCTCAACTCTCAACAGGCTTGGAGAAGGAGATGGAGCTCTTGCACTTTGCACTTCACACAAAGAGAGAATGTGCAACAATTCATCACCAAAATTGAGATCATGAGTTGTACATCTGTCATCCACAAATTTGACTACAAGTCCAAGTCTAGCAAGTGCAGATACAGACAAAAGATTCTTCTTGATCCCAAGTACATAAAGTGCATCAACAAGTGTGAAAGAAATTACATTTAGAGCAGTAAGCATAATTTTTCCAACTCCCTGAATGGGATGAGAGACATTGTTGGCACAAGTGGCTGAATTTCCATGAGGGAAAAACTCAAGAGAGGTGAACAAATCACGTTGTGAGTAAGGTGCTTTGTAGCACCACTGTCAAAATACCTCACATGTGAATCTGCAGCAATTGACATGCATGCATCATGGACAACAGGATTATAGGTACACTCTGCACTAAAAGCCCATTTTGCATCAACATCAGTATCATAGTCTCCTTTTACAGAAGACTCAATAATAGTTGTATTTGTAGTGAAACTAGCATTTGCAGTGGAACCGCCCTCTTTCTTCTTTGCCTCTTTGGCCTTCAACTTAGGGAACTGTTTGATCAAGTGATCATTAGCTTTACAATAATGGTAATGCATCTTCTTTTTGCCCTAATCACCAAAATTTCCAGACCAATTGCTACCAATAGAAGCATTAGGAACATGTGATTTTCACTCGTACA
Source organism: Adiantum capillus-veneris (assembly GCF_014529385.1). Lineage (NCBI taxonomy): Eukaryota > Viridiplantae > Streptophyta > Polypodiopsida > Polypodiales > Pteridaceae > Adiantum > Adiantum capillus-veneris. The sequence continues at coordinate 101,368,672 of NC_140958.1, forward strand.
AGAACCATAAGAAGTGGTTTCATTGTTTTTACCACCCTTTCTTTGAGAAGCAATAAAAGCCTGCTCAACTACACACTGTCTAGTCCTGTTTTTCCTAGAAAGTGACTCTTGCAACAGCAATGTGCACAATGCATCAAACTTGACAACTTCAGGATTTCCTTGGGTCATAAATCTCCAAGTACTAGCAAAACTCTGGTAAGAGTCTGGCAAGGCATCAAGAACGGTCTACACAAGGGAACTGTCAGAAATGACTTCACCTGTAGAAATAAGTTGCTCATTGATATCCTTGACACCAGTAAGGAAAGTGTCCATATCATCTTCCTCATGCATAATCTTTGACTCCATCTCTTTACGCAACAATGCAATTTTTGCTTCATTGCCGCTTGCATAAAGACTAGAATATCCCAAGCATGTTTTGTAGATTTCGATGGACGAATATGAGGAGTAATGGTGCACTTCATAGACAACACGATCAGCACATGACCTTGTGCATCCTTTACATCCGAGCGAGCTTGTTTTGCCGTAGGTAAAACAACTCTAACAGCAGCAATCCTTGGAGCAAGACCTGCAACATCCTCAACATCGCCTACATCCTCAGAATTAGGATGTACATCAATGCCCTTCACAATATTCCAAAAGCTCTTTGACACAAGAACATGTTGCATCATGTAAGCGCACATAGGATAGTTGTCCCCTTCCAATCTGTCCTCAACAGCAAACATCTTGAACACATATGTGTCGTTGTCAGCCATGGTAAATGTTGCACTTGATGTGAAAACTGTGCGAAAAGAGGAGAAATGGAGCGAGAACAGCACGTGCCATATAGCACAAACCGTAAAAGACTGTAAGGGACCTATTATGCAAAAAATGGCACTGACAAAAATTCTACACAAAATGATAGAATAGACTGTGCAAGACTGTCTGTAGTGGAAACGGAGGCTGAAATGAGCCCAGATCAGAAAGCTGAGCAGACTAAACTCTATGAGTTTCCCCAAAAATTTTGTCGACCTATGAACGCTCTCTACTCACTAAAATCGAAGAAAGTGAGCAGGCGTATACTGGAGCTACTAGCAATTAAGCTCGGGAGGGTGCAACCTGCTATGATACCAATTGTTGGAATTATGGATGCAAGAAAACACACCCAGCTTGGAGAAGACGAAGAAAGCTCAAGGCACACAATGGAGAGTGTATTACTTAGTGTGCAATGGAAAGATCGATAGCCCTAGAGTGATGGGTGTATATACAATGCACGGGGGAGAAAACCTCCTCAAGAGGAAAAAAATGCCTCGGCGGTCCTAAGTTTGTTCACACACATTGCTACCACATGTATATGCATGGTAACAGCATAATCATGACTTCTTCTTATGTGGACAGTTAGGCTCCACCATTTTGGCCATATCTCCCAAACCGTAGCTGCAAAAAATATTTAAAAATAGGAGTAGAAAGATCATCTCAACGTTACTGTTGAAAACTTTTTCCAATTTGGAATTAAAAAAATAAAGAAAAATCCCACAAAAAATATGTGTTTGTCCTTTCCCTTCCAAAAGTCTTCCAAGTGGTCCCCTCCTGACTTCATGTGCAAGCCTTGTGTCCACAAGTGAATTATGCTTGAATTTGATAATATTTTATTGACTCCAACTCAATAATGCGTAAGATTTTCCTCCCTTTCACTATTGACTCTTATTTTTCACCTATAGTGATCGTCAGGTAGAATCAGCATCCAGTGAATTTTTTGTTTTCATAGGGTTTGTTTCTACCTCTCCTTATTTCCAAGACCCAAATGTGTTGAAACCATATCTATGTACAATATATATATATATATATATATATATATATATATATATATATATATAGATATATAGATATATAGATTTGTTTGTAATTTTCATGCATCAGGTCCTTCCTCCTCCACAAAGCGTTGAAGCCTTGCCATCAAGTGTGTTCCAAGAGAGAGGTGGGCCAAAATTGAAAATCGGCCCTCAACGTATGATGTTCCAAGCCCCATATTTGAATCCAAAACTTGCATGTGATCTTACAAAAGTGTTTTCCATCACAAGATAGGCCTAGAGACCAAGTTTCATTCAATTTGGATCACTTTTGGCTTAGCTAACCTCCCCAAGAAGTTGCAAGCAACCGGACAAAAAAAGGCGTGATAGACCTGTCTAAAAGTGTCAGAATCAAAAACTGAGACCTGGAGTGGTTAGAGTACATCAAAGAGAGTCTATACTTAAATTTTGAGCAATTTTGAGCCATTTAACATCATACTCGTATGAAGTCTCCAGGCACTGATTGACTGTTTTGGCCATAACTTGAGCTACCAATATCGGATTCAAACTTTTTTATGTAACATTTAATGGCCTAAAATCTTATGTGTAGCGGAAATTAGCATGAACATAGTGGGCATTTCATTAGAATAGATTCCTAATGAGAATTACAAGAGTGCTTGGGTGGAGAGAGCAACAAAAAGCATAACACCTAGTTAGATAGCATCGACAATGCTTTCAAAAGAGAGAGATATTAAGCTATTGACAACAGTTGAGGACCGGATTTGCATGGAGCCGGTCCCCCCTCCAAAAGGCTTTGTATTATGGTTTCTCCCATCAAGAGAGACATTGTACAATACAATTCTTTGTGTTCCTTCAAGACTAGCTAGTGCAATGAAGATGGAAGCTTCATACACCAAGCAAAACACTTAATCAAACACAACTTGAATTATCCCCGTTCTCAGACCCAAGACCTCACACACCTTCGAAGATGGTGAGAGCTAGCAGGGTATGAGAGTAGATTGAGAGGAAAAAGAAGTATCTTACGAGAAAGATGTACATCTCCTCACATAATCACTCATATTAGCATAGCTTAGCTTAGTAATTAGCTTGGTAGAGAAGATGAGCATGCATTGAAGCTTGGCTCTTGGTTGGATTTGCATCCACATGCCAAGAGAGTGTTGATGTAGGCTTCTATCTCACAAGCTTGGAGTAGGTGATGAGCTCTCCATTAAAGCTTGGGAGGAGATAGAGTATTCTTCCTTCACACATGGTCAAGTGTGAGTGTGTGTGTGTCAATCCAAGCAAAAATCAGCCCCCCCTCTCTCTTGGGCGAGCCCTAGCTGCTAAATAGGTCTGGCTTTTGCCTCATTGGACCTCCCCAGGTCAAGCCAATAGGAATTAAGCAGCATAAGTGATAGCCTTCTGACATGTGTCCCCCTTTCCCCTTTTGTGAGAGCTTCAGGTAATTAAATAATTAAACTAAACTCTCATTGGACCCCTTTGCCTCCTGGCCAATAGGAATCAGGCAAGCCATGGGGCTCCTGAATGCTCATTGGACCCCTTGGGAGACTGCCCAATAGTCTTCTAGGAGACTTAATTCTCATTGGTTTCTTTTATTAAATGTTTTTAAATTAATTAAACTAGATTTAATCTAGCTTAATTCTCATTGGTCCACTTCAAGGGTCTTCCAATAGGAACTGGGCACACCTTGTGGGCATCTGGCCTAGGGAGCTGACATGTGTCCCTCATTCCCTTTGTGTAAAGGGAGCCTGTGTGTGTGTGTGTGGCTTTCTCTCTCATCTCCTACCTTTGGGGCTCGCCCCCTCCCATGTAGGGATGTGCAAAGACTTTTAGGGCACACACTAAGCATCCAATTTTCCCTAGGGTTGACCTTTGGACACAACCTTTGAATTTTGGAACCTTAGCATTTTGGAAGTTTTAATGGGCTGAACCTTAGGGTCTTTTTGGCCCATTGTTTCACTTGGCTCTTTTGCAGATGGCCCCCCCTTTGGATCCCTATTTTCGCTCCTTTGGATCCCTACTGTGGCCGGTCTGCTAGCTTAACCAATATTCTAGCTTTTTCTCCTTGGCACTTCCCCACATTAAATGATCAGTTTAATATGAGAAAATCATTTAGGCGGTTGTTCTTTTGGGGACAAGCGCGGTACGCATGCCCTTGTTCGCCGCACTTGAAACACCGGTTATCTTTACGATAACGCTCAAGCTCTTCAGGAGAGAGTTTATTCTTTCCTTTGTAAACTCCCTTCTCTTTAGCTTTGTTGGAATTGCCCTTAGGAGACTTTTGGACATTGTCCTTCCCCTTAGGCTCATTGAAACCCTTGTTTTCCGGGGGCTTATTATTTCTTTTACCCCCCGTTTGGAAATTGATTCGCGAGGCCACCATAGTATGGTGTATTACCGCCGATATGGTACGTGGCCTTTGGGAGTTGACATACTCCGCCATTTCTTCGGTTAAGCCCGCACAAAATTGTTGCTTTTGCTCTCCAAAATCCAACTTTTTGAAGACAGTGGCTTTGAGTTGTAGGTCCCAAAACTTGTCTACATATTTGTGGATGGATTCATTGGGAGAGAGCTTTAAGCTTCGCCATTCGGTGAGTACTTTGTCTTTGGCATCGGTGGCCAAAAACTGCTTCATAATGGAAGCTCTTAAAGCCTTCCATGTTCGTGGAGCTTCACCGTTGGCTCGTAGGCTAGACCACCATTGTCTGGCGGACTTTTGAAAGTGCATAGCTACATGGCGTAGCTTAGAGGACTCTGTGAAGCCCTCATCTCCAAACACCGCATCGAATTGTTGGATAAAGGCCAAAACTTTGTCTGTAGCACCGAAGGTGCCATCATAGGTAAGGAAAGAGATGCTCTTCCCTCCCTCTTTGAATTTCTTCAGCTTGGACGACCTCTTCCATGCGGTATAGGATTTCCTATGGCCTCTTCTTTTTGATGGTTCAAAAGTTGCACCATCACTTTCTTCAAAAGATGAAGAATTTGAAGAAGGTGGAGAAGAGGGTGACCTCTTTCTCGCCTTTTTCTTGTCTTGATCTTTGTCGTCTTCACGATAGCTTTCATAAGAGGAAGAGGATGAAGAAGATGGAGAAGAGGGTGTCCTCTTTCTCGCCTTTTTCCTCTCTTGCTTTTTATCATCCCTCTTTGAATTATGGCGTGGAGAAGAGTGTGATGGTCTTCTCCGCTTTGGTGGTGATGGAGAGCGTTTAGCCCGCCGTCTTCGTGGAGCCATCTCCGCCGAGGTGGTGGGAGACTCGCTTCTTTCTCGTTCCTTCGGTGGAGGCTCTTGAGTTCTCCTTTGGGAAGGAGATGCATCATCAAGAAGTAAGTTCTTGAGCCCTTCATATGGATTCTCTTCTTCTTCCCGAATCGGAGAGAGACCTCTTTTGGTAGTCTCACAAGGAGGCTTCCTAGGTGTTCTCTCGTCATGGTGATGAGCTTGGAGAATCCCGTGAGCACGGAGCTGCCGTTGCACTTCACTTTGGAGAGATGGATTGCCCATGGCTTGTTGAAGCCTAGAAACAAGATAGTTAACAAGCATTGAAGCATCATTAGTAGCTTGCTCATGAGCAAAATCAAAGTTATCAACATTAATTTCACTCTCTTTACTATTGTCAGCCATTCTAACAACTTTTAGGTGTAAACTTTTTAGGTGTACTTTGGCACTTCAAGCCCTAGTTGCTACTCCTCTTTACCCCTTTAGAAAAAGCACTCAAGCTACTGTACCCGCGGCTCGAATACCATTAATTGCAAGGAATAGAAGAGAGGGTCTTTCGACACCAAGACAGCACCGGCTCCTGTCAAGCTTCTAATAGCTCAATAGTGGTTAAGCCATAGGCAAGCCCCGTAGGACTCCACTATTAAGACCATAGCTCTCGACGGTGATGCCCCGTTAACTGCACAAAGGCAGGCGCACTGCAAGGCTGAAAAATCCCTATTCTACTTACTCACAGGCAATTAATAATACCAACCATTTGTAGCTAGCTTGAGGACCTCCCTTCTTGAGCAAGAAAAGAGAAACCTTGAGCTCTGATACCAATGTAACATTTAATGGCCTAAAATCTTATGTGTAGCGGAAATTAGCATGAACATAGTGGGCATTTCATTAGAATAGATTCCTAATGAGAATTACAAGAGTGCTTGGGTGGAGAGAGCAACAAAAAGCATAACACCTAGTTAGATAGCATCGACAATGCTTTCAAAAGAGAGAGATATTAAGCTATTGACAACAGTTGAGGACCGGATTTGCATGGAGCCGGTCCCCCCTCCAAAAGGCTTTGTATTATGGTTTCTCCCATCAAGAGAGACATTGTACAATACAATTCTTTGTGTTCCTTCAAGACTAGCTAGTGCAATGAAGATGGAAGCTTCATACACCAAGCAAAACACTTAATCAAACACAAATTGAATTATCCCCGTTCTCAGACCCAAGACCTCACACACCTTCGAAGATGGTGAGAGCTAGCAGGGTATGAGAGTAGATTGAGAGGAAAAAGAAGTATCTTACGAGAAAGATGTACATCTCCTCACATAATCACTCATATTAGCATAGCTTAGCTTAGTAATTAGCTTGGTAGAGAAGATGAGCATGCATTGAAGCTTGGCTCTTGGTTGGATTTGCATCCACATGCCAAGAGAGTGTTGATGTAGGCTTCTATCTCACAAGCTTGGAGTAGGTGATGAGCTCTCCATTAAAGCTTGGGAGGAGATAGAGTATTCTTCCTTCACACATGGTCAAGTGTGAGTGTGTGTGTGTCAATCCAAGCAAAAATCAGCCCCCCCTCTCTCTTGGGCGAGCCCTAGCTGCTAAATAGGTCTGGCTTTTGCCTCATTGGACCTCCCCAGGTCAAGCCAATAGGAATTAAGCAGCATAAGTGATAGCCTTCTGACATGTGTCCCCCTTTCCCCTTTTGTGAGAGCTTCAGGTAATTAAATAATTAAACTAAACTCTCATTGGACCCCTTTGCCTCCTGGCCAATAGGAATCAGGCAAGCCATGGGGCTCCTGAATGCTCATTGGACCCCTTGGGAGACTGCCCAATAGTCTTCTAGGAGACTTAATTCTCATTGGTTTCTTTTATTAAATGTTTTTAAATTAATTAAACTAGATTTAATCTAGCTTAATTCTCATTGGTCCACTTCAAGGGTCTTCCAATAGGAATTGGGCACACCTTGTGGGCATCTGGCCTAGGGAGCTGACATGTGTCCCTCATTCCCTTTGTGTAAAGGGAGCCTGTGTGTGTGTGTGTGGCTTTCTCTCTCATCTCCTACCTTTGGGGCTCGCCCCCTCCCATGTAGGGATGTGCAAAGACTTTTAGGGCACACACTAAGCATCCAATTTTCCCTAGGGTTGACCTTTGGACACAACCTTTGAATTTTGGAACCTTAGCATTTTGGAAGTTTTAATGGGCTGAACCTTAGGGTCTTTTTGGCCCATTGTTTCACTTGGCTCTTTTGCAGATGGCCCCCCCCCCTTTGGATCCCTATTTTCCCTCCTTTGGATCCCTACTGTGGCCGGTCTGCTAGCTTAACCAATATTCTAGCTTTTTCTCCTTGGCACTTCCCCACATTAAATGATCAGTTTAATATGAGAAAATCATTTAGGAGAATTAGATATTGATTATTATGACATTTTTAAATCAAGAGGAAGATCCAAAGTAGCTCTACAACATTTAGCGTGACCCTTGAACAACAGTCAAGTATCATTCAAGTCAATCATTATTGGTCAGCGTCTGAAAAAACGTCGTTTAAGGCCTCAAAATTCATCCGGAAGTTAGGGGTGTCTAAAAGTGACAATTTGAGAGAATTGTAAGAAATCAGTCACGGTTTTGAACATAGTTTCAACTTTTCCCTAACCAAAGCACTTGAACACATTGAAATAAGTCTTCACATCAATCTATAGTTGTTAACCCCTTAGATCATGTCTACTTCATATTCAAACTGAGCTTACACAAGCTTCGAGATCCCAACGGTAGAGGACCATCCGTCCACAATGGATCTTTGAAACTTGCAATTGATAAAGACCAATTTTGTTGAGAGGGTTTGGATGAAAGATCATGAGAGTGAAGGATTGTATAAATACATTGATGACAGTGAGGTCAACCTTTATAGGTGCTCAGAGCCATACCATAGAGAGCTGACGAATTACAAGCTCTTATATATCTATACATACGGAGTCAATTGTCAAGGGAAATCTATAGTTATGGATACGAATATAGTGATGTAAAAAGCACAAACCCACACACTGTATTAGAAATATGTGGATATTTGGTCAATGAAGGACCACAGATACCTCCACCAACCACAAGGATTCCTACAAGAATTCCAAAAAGGGAGCCACCTGGATTCCCTTCTAGAGCAATAATGAGAGATGAAATGATCACAAAGATGGCATACATGCCTCCTCAAGTGAATCTTCCTTATGGACCAATCTCCAAGAGAACAGCCAATCCCTTCAAACAAGAATCTAGGCATGGTAGAAGGCCTAAAGTGAGAGAAGGATTGGGAGGGTTGATGGTTAGAATTTTAGATAATCGGCAAGTTAGATTGTCCCAAATCCAAAAATGGGTAAACACAAAGTACACCGGAGATAAAGATTCGAGAGATCACGTGGCAGCTATTTAAAAAAGTAATTAGAACAAAGAAAATTTTGGATTTTGCAACACAATTTGCGAGATTTGGGCTAATTCAGAAAGATGACATGGCTACATGGTTCGACTCAGTGGAAAGATGAGATTTTGAGACTCTAGATAAGGTGTTTGAGGAATTCATCGAAGAATTCTTGCAAAAAGGCATAGCTCACAATACTCTCTCACAAATCCACAGATTCAAACATAAAGAGGGTGAATCAATATGCAAAGCTGCTTTACAGCTCAAGAGATATGTCAAGTTATGTCCAAGAGCGGAACTCTCTACGTAGGCACGATTGATGTTGATCTTTATCCAAGGAAAAATACATGCGAGTCTTCAAAAGAATCTACACATGATAAGGAGTTTGATGCTAAACGAATTGATCAAAGAAGCTCTTTATCAGGTGGATAATTGTGAGAAATATAACAAAAAGGATTGTAAGAGTCAAGAGGATGACACATCCTCTGAGCATAGTGATTTAGAGTCCAATGCAAAACCAACGGTGCCTATCAATCAAGAAAAGTTTATCAATGAAATGGTCACGAGGTTAGCTCCTCTTGTAAAGTCTTATCTGGGGGAGCTTAAGTGGTGTGAAATTGCGAGTGAAATTGAGAGAAAATGGACAAAACATATGAGGGAAGAGTGTTACTATGGCATGGAATATGCTAAGGAGAGGTATGTATAACATATTCCAATAGCACCTACTTTACCTAGATATGTTATAGGGAATGCACCACATCCATTAGGAGTTTCAAGGCCACAACCTGGCTTAGGACAACAACCTCCATTGTCATGTGCTAGAATGCCTATAGACATGAGATACACACCAATGATGGCATCATCTAGTAAGCAAGTGCTAGTACCAACTACAATGTATTATAACAACCCTTGTAAGAACCAAAGCAAGTACTACCCTTTGAAGCGACAGAAGATGAAAAAAACACATGAATGGTGAGTCCGGTACAACTTCCACCTCCTACGTTTTAACCTAAAGAAAGAAGGTATATACTTGGAGCTTCAAGAAGATGCAAACAATGGAAATCCAGACAACCTAATAAAAAAAGATGACACTTTAACTATTGCACTATTTTATGATTATCCAAATCAAAGACCTAGGAGCCAATATCACCACTACAATAATGAAATGCATCAAAAGTGGAATCCAAAATCTCCAATGGTTGCAACAAGCTTCCTCATATGCGGCTCCTATACAAGAAGAAAATACTCAGCCAAGAATAACACCACCATGTCAATGGGCTAACAACACTCTAATCAATTGAATAGAAAATTCATCCCAAAAACACCAGTCCAGGAGCAAAGAGATAGTAACTTTCCATAACCAATTAAACCACAAAGAGAAAGTGCCAGAATTTAATCTTTCTAAAGATAGTAGCGATAGTGATGATTCTTATGACATCCCCTACCAAAAACTCACGTCATCACCCTCACTAGCAGCTTCCACAACAACCATAAAATTCCAAAAGAAAAGACAAGTCAGAGCCAAAGAGTCAGCTAGGCCAAAAGTAGGTTTGGATCAAGAAGATGAAGATCTCTTATGAAAAATCACAAGATCCAACACCAAAAGGAAAATAGTTTAAGCATGCAAGAACGGCTAAGAAAAACACAAAGTCTCAAGCTTTTGCAAAACAGATTTGGGTTCCAAAGAATTTGATTCAAACACAAAGAGATCATGAGTTTATTTGGATTCTAGAACGGCTAAAGTATCACTCCCAAATTCTGAACCCCATTCTCAAACAAGCGTACAAGGATTGAAAAAAAGACCGTTGTTGACTCAAACAAAGACAAGGTGGATCCAAAAGAAGTCTCTTGAAATACACACAAAGCAGGAACAAGTATGGGTTCCCAAACGAGCATCATCTCTGAAACAAACAGTAATCACAAAGAAAAGTCTCAAAGGAAACGAGGAATCCCAAACTCCAATCGAAATTTTTTGAGTGATGATAAAATCGAGCGAGTTAATGATAGAAAATTTATCAAAACAAGAGCTCTTATAAGTCACTCATTTGTGTAAGTCACTCATTTCTTCACTTGAGAGACTAACTAAATTGTCCCTAGACCTCCGAAAGATGGCAATTAAATTTAAGAATGGGTATTCTAAGCAAGAGGTAGGTGCCAGCAAGCTTTACATTGGATAACTCTTCAGCAAAAAAAAAATCTTGAACACTGGTATAACATTGTTGATATGTTGTTTGTAGGCCTTCCTGTGCATCAACACTCTACCTTGCAGGCAACCCTCTCCCCCTTTAGTTTTGCACTATATTTGAGTATTTTTCAACTCTTTGCTTAACTATAGTAGACCTTAGTATTTTTCAACTCTTTGCTTAATTATAGTATACCTTAATACCTTTTCAACTCTTTACTCATGGGGAAACCTTACTAGCCAACTATCATGAATATTTTAGGGTGCTGCAAATTGGGACAGTCACCTATTTGTTGCTATTTGCTGACTAGTATCAGTATCCTTGTTGAATTATATTTAGCTTTTATCAGGAATCTACCAAGATCCTAAAAGGAAAAATTGAAGATCGACTCTAGGCAAGAATGTTGTGTTGCATCCACTACTGCATACTTGTCTCTGTCTCTTTCCTAAAAGGGAGAGTCTTAATAAAATCCATTAATATTTTGTTCCCCGCTTTCTGTATTCTCCCCTCCTCTCTCTCTCTCTCTCTCTCTCTCTCTCTCTCTCTCTCTCTCTCTCTCTCTCTCTCTCTCTCTCTCTCTCTCTCTCTCTCTCTCTCTCTCTCTCTCTCTCTCTCTCTAAGCTTGCTTCTCAAAACCTGTGATGTAAGTAGGTGGCGGGAAGTGCTTCCACCCAAATCTTAACGGTGTGTGGCCTTATTGGAGAGGCAGGGTGATATTGTTGATGTACGTGAGACACGGTGAGGCCTTCATAGTCACAATCTAATATTGGTCTAGTCATGAATTTTTATTACGAACAAATGCAGTCGTTCAGTCTAGCTTTGCTTCCTCTCTATTGTGCAATTAAAAAAATCTTCCTCAAAAGGTTGCATCTGCAGAGACCGTACGAATATTTATATATATATATATATATATATATAAAACACATTGAAGAGTTTTAGAAAGGAAAATTCTATTCCTTTTGCATTCACTACAAGAAGAGAAATAGAGTAAAGAAAAAAAATCAAAACTCACTACAGTGAGTATGATTGAATAAATCAAAAAATTTACAAAGCAATCCCTGCTCAAAAATACCATTGAAACACAGTCAACAACAACATTACCAAAACCATCCCATACACATCGACCAAACAGGAGAGGCCATCCCCAACAACACAGAGAATACCAATGTACTGGATAAAGCCGAAAGGGAGGGGCCCCATGTCCCCATCACCAAGAGATATTGAGTTGCTACCAACAAGAAACCGCCTACCACCAGACGGCCCATTGCCTCAAAAGAGCCCAGACCAAACCAGGCAAAGAGAATAGCACCAAGAAGATAAGAAGATCAAAGCACAAGCCAAACCAACTCCCTGCATAGAAAGACCATAGAGAACCACCATTCCCTCAAGCCACCAGATTCGATTGCAAACCAACAGGGCTTTAGAGGGAGCCCATCCCCTTCCACCCCAACCAGCGATGCCACTAGTGATGCTTCTGTGCTACCACCAAAATGTTTGCCTCGCACGCCAAGGGAATCGAGAACTAGACATCAAATGTTTCCCCCCATAGTGGGGCCAAAGGGAGCCCACTCTAGGGTAAAGGAGCCACTTTAGAGACACTCAAGAAAAAAAGTGTAATTTTGGGCGGGATTTTGCAAATTTGGTCACATTTGAATTTTGAAAATTGTATGAGATTCCTCATGCAAAGGCGGATTAGGTAATACCAAGATTGATATTTTTTTAATTTAATTTGGGTAGTCAATTTGAGAAAGTTTAATTTTTGAGGTCTTTTAGGGGTTAGAGACACCCAAGGCTCAATAGTGGGACGATTTTCAACAAATCACAAGTTGAAACATAAGCAGTATATTCCAAATTTTTGTCTCTAAATTGGGGCGTGCATAACTTTTAAAAGGCACCCGTGTTATAACTGGCTCCTTTACCCTAGGTAAGCAAAAAATATGGGAGAGAAAGAGAGACAGCGGCCCACGTCGGGTAGAACTGCAGGGATCCCCCTCCCAAAGCACACCTAGCTCATCTGGCGAAGCCATATCCCCATCACGTCCACTGTTGGGATATAAAGCCCAATGTGGTCGCCCAGGTAAGTGGGCGGGCCACCAGGTATGTACACATATTCTTTTGTAAAAACCTGATAAGAACTCACTATGCTCTACACATTACAGTAGAGCGAGTTCACCATATCGTCGTGCTCTTCTTCTCGCACTCTCTCTCACGTCACACTTCCGCTCGTACTCCTTCAACTGGTATCAGAGCTTAGATCAAGGCCCGGGGTAGCATTTGCAGGTAGCCAGAGTCACCTGCTCAGATTGGAGTGAGATTCGACAGGCGAAGACACGGCCCCAAATCTTGTGGGACAGGTCGAAGGGCTTGGTGTTCTCAGAATTTCATTCTGAGGTCATCTCGGCCACCGTTCGGCTTCGACAAAGTTCTGTGCAGGCCATTTTCGACTACGTGGTCTTGGCGGGTGCAGATCCGACTCGGAAATTTTGGGGTTTCGGCCTACGACTACAAGTGTTGAGCATATCTGCACTTCCAGAGTGCTGATTTGTGGCTATCTACCAACAAAGAACGGCTTACAGTTCTTGGAGGCGTGTCACATACGACACGGGCGCACCTACACACAGACTATAGGCGACATCCACTCGTTCATCAGGTAGCTTGTGTTTGCTGCTTGATATTCCAGATTTTATCTTGACATTGCAGGTACTTCCACATGGGATGTATTGTCAGAGATGATGTATGTCTGTTGAGGGTTTGCTGGCTATGAGTCACGTAGTAAACAACCGCCGCAGCGGTTACAGCATACAGTGGGAAATTTATGGATGTATGACTTTGTGGGAAGTCTATGTACTGTCAGATTAACTGCAGCCTTTGTTGAGGGTCGAGTGAGGTTTTATTGAGCTGGGGGATTCTCGAATGTTGAGATCCTTTCGGTGATACAGGTCTTGGAGCGATCCCTCGAGCACCCTTAGATAGGCAGCTAGGATGTATTGACTGTGAGTTAGACAGTTGGGATTGCATTCTTGCTTTACTGCCGTTAAGGCATTGTCGCAGTCTATGCTTACAGGACAGTGACAGGACAGTGAGAGACAGTACAGGTGCAGGACAGGTTTACCCACAGCTTACAGTGTCAGAGAGACAGTGCTTTTTGAGCTGTTTTTTGGTCTATTTTGAGTACACCAGAGCCATTTTACAAAGGAGACTCTGCCGAAATTTCTGCAGAATCTGAAGCTTTCTTGGTTCATTTGACAGGTTGATATTGGTTCAGAGGTTAGTTTACAGGGGAAACTCTGCCGAATTTTTCCCAGGAAAGCAAACTACTGTGAAGCGTAGCTATGGTGGCTGGATCATAGGACACTGCTCTTTACAATATCAAGAAGCTGGATGGAACCAATTTCCCATTGTCGAAGAAGTAGATTTGGCACGTGTTGGTACAAAAGAAGCAGATAAAACCTATAAATCTCAAGGGGATAAAACCACAAGATATGGACGAAGATGAATGGAGCGAAATGGATGAATTGGCACTTTCTACCATTATGCTGACTTTAGCACAAAGCGTTTACTTCAATGTAGCAGACGAGATGTCGGCTTATCAAGCATGGACAAAGCTGAGTGATCTTTATGAGAAGCAAAGTGCAGCTTCACAGGTATACTGGCTTAAGAAGCTTGTTGACTTGAAGATGAAAGAAGGGACACCTATGTCCAATCATCTGAATGAATTCAACACCATCTACAGTCAGCTGTCAGCTCAAGGTGTCAAGTTTGATGAACCTGTTAGAGCTATGTTCCTGTTGATCACATTGTCGGAAAGTTGGGACACTTTTCGCACAGCTTTGAGTAATTCTGCACCTCCAGATGGTTTGACCATAGTAGGTGTAGAAGGCAGTCTGCTTACTGAAGAAACCAACAGAAAGACAATGGACAAAGGCAAAGGAATAGCCTTAGTTGTCAAGGGAAGGACCAAAGAAAAGTACAAAGGTGGACAGAGGGATCAGTCTCGTAGCAAGTCCCGCATTGCTAAAGGTAAGAGTGACATAGAATGCTACCATTGTGGCAAGAAGGGTCACATGAAAAGAGACTGCAGAGAATGGAAAGCAAAAAAAGGCAAAGAGAAATCAGAAGACCATGGTGAGAAGAACAAGTCCTCAATGAAGATTCAAGAAATAAATGTGACAAACACTGTTGTAGAGGATGACAGTCTAGTGTCAGGAGATATCTACTTCTTGAAAAATACAATGGACTCAGCTCTTCTTACAGCATCTGATGGAAATGCACTAAGTGACTGGATTATAGACTCAGGGGCATCACTTCATGTGTCTCCAAACAAGGAGTGGTTTACCTCTTATGTGACCACTAAAGATCATGTTCGGCTAGGCAATGGGCAGACATGTGAGATCTTAGGTGTTGGAGATGTTCAATTGAAGTTTCAGAATGGCTCTTCTTTCACGCTGAAGAATGTGGGACATGTTCCAGCAATTACAAAGAGCTTGATCAGCACAGGTTTACTTGATGATGCTGGCTACATCACCACTTTTGGACAGAACATGTGGAAGATATCCAAGGGTTCTATGATAGTAGCACATGGAGTAAAGTCTGGAGGACTTTACATGATTTATGTATCAAATGTCTCTAAAAATGTAATCAATGTAACCGAGCAGCCGAACGTTTCTTTGTGGCATAGCCGGTTAGGACATATGTCCAAGAAGGGAATGGAAATCTTGTCTCGTTCTGGTTATTTTCCTGGCTTGTCATTTAATGATTTTGAATTCTGTGAACATTGTCTGTATGGTAAGCAAACACAGCAGCCACATAAGCATAGAAGCAGTAGAAGAGATGCACAGTTGGCACTTGTTCATAGTGATTTGTGTGGACCTATGCCTAACCTATCTCTAGGGGGAGCTTCTTACTTTATGACATTTATAGATGATTACTCGAGGAAAGTATGGGTTTACTTTCTCAAGCACAAGGATGAAGCGTTTAGTGTTTTCAAAACGTTTGTGACACTTGTGGAGAATCAGAGTGGCAAGAAGCTTAAATGCTTACGCACTGACAATGGTGGAGAGTATGTTTCAAAGGCCTTTCAGGACTTTTGTGAGTCAAAAGGTAAAAAACGTGAACTTACTGCTCCTTACAATCCTCCTCAAAATGGTGTTGCTGAGAGGATGAATAGGACCATACAAGAGAAGGTCAGAAGTATGTTGTCTAATTCACAATTGCCAAATGGGTTTTGGGCTGAAGTTGTATCAACAGCTGTTCATCTTATAAATAGATCTCCTAGCAAGGTTTTGCAGAAGGATTCAGTGGCAGAGATGGTATGGTCAGGCAGAATGCCCTCATGCAAGCATCTCAGAGTCTTTGGCTGTGAGGCATATAGTCATGTTCCAAAGGAATTTAGGAACAAACTTGAGCCAAAGAGTAGAAAGTGCATCTTTCTAGGCTATGGTAATTCTGGTGAGATGGGGTACAAACTTTGGGATCCCGAATCCAGAAAGGTTATCCGCAGCAATGATGTTCACTTTAATGAAGCCAAATATCATTCTAAACCAGAGAGGATTGAGGATATTAGAAGATTTGTCTTCCAAGAAGATGGACCTACACGTGCAAGACAAAATGTCAGGGCTCAAGAAGAGAAAGGACAGGATAGAGTGGAACCACAGGTTGTGGCTGAGCTTGAGCCACCTATTGTGCGTAGATCTAGACGTATCACGCGACCTCCTGATAGGTTTGTTCCATCTATGAACTATGTCATGTTGACTAATTGCAATGAGCCTTCATGTTACAAGGAAGCAGTGAAAATGAAGGACTCCGGGAATTGGAAATTGGCCATCCAGTCAGAGATGACAGCTCTGCATAAAAACCAGACATGGAAGCTAGTTAAATTACCACAAGGCAAAAAGGCTCTACCTTGTAAATGGGTTTACAGGTATAAGATCACTGCTCATGATAGTCAGCCAAAGTACAAAGCAAGGCTTGTTGCCAAGGGCTTTAAGCAAGAACAAGGCATTGACTTTGATGAAGTCTTCTCTCCGGTGGTCAAGATGACTACATTGAGATGCTTTCTTGCATTGGTTTCCATATTAGATTTGGTGTTGCACCAAATGGATGTCAAGACAGCGTTCTTGCATGGTGATTTAGATGTGGAAATTTACATGCAACAGCCAGAAGGGTTTGTTGAGAAAGGCAAGGAAGATTTGGTATGCCAGTTGTTAAAGAGTCTTTATGGCTTAAAACAATCACCGAGGGCCTGGTACCATAAATTCCACAAGTTTATGCTTTCTCAAGGCTACAAACATAGTGAGTTCGATCATTGTCTATATACAAAGAAGGCTAAGGATGGTAGTTGGTTGATCCTTATTTTGTATGTGGATGACATGTTGATTGGTGGCAAGCACTTGGAAGAAATTTCAACTTTGAATTCAAAGATGGAAAAATCGTTTGACATGAAAGACATGGGTTAGGCAAGTCATATACTTGGTATGCGCATTGAGAGAGATAGATCAAAGAAGTTTATTTGGTTATCTCAAACAGAGTATATTGACAAGGTTTTGCAACGTTTCAATATGGAGAAGGGAAAGGCATTGAGTGTTCCATTGCCACCATATGTGAAACTTAGCAAACAAGATTGTCCAGTGTCTGAGGAAGAACATGCTGAAATGGATAAGATTCCATATGCGTCTGCAGTGGGTAGTTTGATGTATGCAATGATTGCTACTCACCCAGACATTGCATTTGTAGTGGGAGTAGTAAGTCGATACATGTCAAACCCAGGCAAGAAACATTGGGAGGCAGTGAAAGGAATATTGAGATACCTGAAAGTTACAAAGAGTATGCGTATATGCTATGGGAATCAGGAGCTAAGTGTAAAGGGTTTTATAGACTCAGATTATGCAGGTGACTTAGACAACCGAAGGTCTACTTCAGGGTATGTCTTTACATTGGCTGGTGGAGCAGTATCATGGCGTTCTAGATTACAAGATTGTGTTACTCAGTCTACTAGAGAGGTGGAATATGTTGCAGCATCAGAGGCATGCAAAGAATCAATTTGGCTTAATCGACTAGTAACAGATTTGGGAATCAAAGACGAGATGCCTGTGTTATATTGTGATAGTCAAAGTGCTATACAATTGGCTCGCAATCCAGCTTATCACTCAAAGACAAAGCATGTGGATGTGAAGTATCATTTCATCAAGGAAATGCTCGAGGATAAGCAACTTCAGCTTGTCAAATTTCACACTACAGAAAATCATGCTGATCTACTTACAAAAGGATTTCCCTCAGAGAGCTTTGTGCATTTTCGCAAGCAGTTAGGTGTAGGGTAGTACATCACTTCTCTACATCTCTTGTATATTAGCTTGTATAGTATCTTCTCTCACACTTAAAGTACCACATTGGACTTTAAGTGGGAGGTTGTTGGGGTATAAATCCCAATGTGGTCGCCCAGGTAAGTGGGTGGGCCGCCAGGTATGTACACATATTCTTTTGTAAAAACCTAATAAGAACTCACTATGCTCTACACATTACACTAGAGCAAGTTCACCATATCGTCGTGCTCTTCTTCTTGCACTCTCTCTCGCATCACACTTCCGCTCGTACTCCTTCATCCACTACTCTGCATCTGCAAGCCACCAAACCCACCTTGTCATAGACCACCATGAGCCTCCCTGCTTGCGTGCCCCTCGCAGCGGGGCTGAAGGGGGAATCAAGTGGTGCTCTCGTAACCCTAAGTCTTTGTTTGAAAAATTTAAAGACAAAAATTTAAGCAATGATAAAATTTTGAGTCACGTTTGTATTCACTCCAAAACATAGTTCTAAAAACTCCTTAAAGGATCTGCATCGGTGCAAATCCTTTGAGGGAGGTTTTTTTCTCTCTCTCTTTCCATTTAGAGTGAATACAAAAGTGACTTTGACTTTTCTCTTTGCTCTCTTTCTCTTGTTTTTAAGAGTCAATACAAAAGTAAAAAAATCAAAACCTAGGGTTGGGAGTGTCTCTGCTTTTCTTCTATTGATTGTGAGGCAGGAGCGACGACAGGGAGGCCACATTCATGGCCTATAGTAGGGCGGGTGAGCTGCTGAGTGTGTTTTTGTTGGTGCATTACTTGACGACCATGGTCCTCGCGGAGTTGGGTATCCCTAAGGAGGCATGGCCCGATAGTACTGTCTCAGCGTTTGCATCTACTTCCTTGCCCAACCTTCTTAATTTTTCCTCTGGTGGAGGACACACCTCCACAGTCATACACGATCGCTGATGTTTCCATTGCATGCTGCGTCAGGCTCTACTGTGACTATGTTGGGGGTGAGGGGGTTCTGTGGTGGCAGTAGGCCCTTTCCTTGTGGCCTGCATGGTGAGAGCCGATCCGGTGGCTGCGGGTGCATGGCTCATCATAAATAGCCTGGTTCGGCAAGGTACTACAAGCTTTGATTATTTGCTGGTTTGGCAAATCTCTTCAGCATGTTGTTCTCTAGTGATGGCTCTTTGCTCCTTTTTTATGATGCGGCCTCGACGACACATTGGTAGTGGGTGGTAGGTGCTCCGGTGTGGTGGCAATTTGGACTTTGGCTCGGGTGATGGAAACTCCAGGCCCCGTCCTTTCTGTGATGATATCTTCTCTTTCTCTTGAGGATGGCACCCTGACTAGCCGATGTATCTGTGATGTTTATATTGTGGTGCGTGTGTATATAGATCTACATTGTGTGTGTGTGTGTGTGTGTGTGTGTTTTTGTTTGTGTGTGTGTTTGATTGTCAAATCCCATCATTTAGAATCAAATACTGAGAGAACTAAAATACAGTTTGCAATTACCATATTGTATAAAGAACAAAGCAAAGTAGAACTTTTTTATATAAAACTTATTACAAGATACTTCAATACATGAAAAAGTAGGAGCTTTAAGATGGAACTCCTATTAGATGAAAGCAGGGATCTTTACCTGCCAACCAGCCACAAGTACAATTAATTAGAATTGATTTGCACTAAATGGGTGACAGATATATCAAGCAATCCCCACTGCTTGTTATTGCTGTCACACCCTGGACCCCAACCTTACTCCTAATCATATGTTATGTTTTCTTTTGCTCGTCTATGCAAGTAGGGTCGATTACGGTCTGTGAAAGTTTTTATGGGTTTACACGGCTTGGAGATGGGATCTCTCATTGCTATTGGCTTGGTTCTCTTTTTCCCTTTATGTACTTCCATGAGCTTGTCCCGAATCTGTTGTAGCTTAAATACATCTCGAGTGATGCTCATCCTAGCTGTCTGCATGTACCCCTGTTTGTCACCAATGGTTACACATATGAGTTTCGCATTCTTAGATACTATACTAGATGTTGCCTTAAGGGCATTATTGTCGCTATGGTATATAAGACAGCATTCCAATTTATAAGTATATCTATTTTGTGAAATTTTGGCAGCATTTTGTTTGTAAAACCTTTCTTTTTCAAAAAAATCAGTCTTACATAATGACATCTGTCCGTACAGGAGGTTGTCATATACCCTCTTTCAAATCTCGATACATTTTTATGCTAGATAGTAATAATAAAGGAAGCAGATAAGAAGAAAACTTTTCTTTTTAACATCATTGTTTAAAAACAATTGTACTTGAGGCTTTCTGTACCAATTCTGTTATGGAATTGATATCTTATTATTTATTGCAGCTGTGAGAGGTGGAAAAGGCTTGACCGAGCTAAGCTATTGCAAAAGGATATCATATTTTATGTACATTTTATTATTCAAGTGCTCTTTATGAGCTTTGGCCATTTATGACCAGCCAGCCAGTTTGTAACCAATTTGACCTTTCAAGAAATCTATATAACAAATACGTGCAAGAGGGAAATGGTCACTCTTGCACGGGGGGAGATTGCACCCAGTGCTTGCGTTGTTCTTCTCTCCTCTTCTCTCTTCTCTCTCGCCGTGCCGGCGTAGCACTCCGCTCTAGGAGGTGCGCCTGCACGTGCTCTCTCGCTCTATCTCCCTCTCTGTCTCCCTCTACTCGTGTGTAGCTTGATTATGTACAAGGATGGTTTCCAAGTATGCAGATTTGTGTGTCTCATCGTCTATAGTATCGAGTTTGGGTATTTTGCAGGGCTCTCCGCGCTCTCGTCTGTAGCAGTGGTAAAAGAGCTGAGGCTACGTTCCCGAGATTGCAGATTCGGATAACCAAAAGCTAAGTGCTCTCGTTTCCTTTTGATTTTCAAAATTTATAATTCTATGTCCTTGTTTTACATTATTTTTTATGTTTTTATAAAAATATGGCATTAATTCCTTATTAATTCATAATTAGTGGAAGATATCTGAATCAGACAATAGGAATGACAAGTTTATACTATGAGCAAAGTTTACACAATATTAACGTGTATATATATATTAATAAGCACGATAAATATCGTCATAGGATCTGTATAGTAGACGACGAAGAAGAGTAGTAGGAGAAGTCATTGGAGAGTAGAATGAGATTTTGTAGGCCGTGATGACTTAAAATCAAGACCATTCCGATTAGGGGCTTGATTGAGATTGTAAGAAGAAGAGAGAAGTCTCTTTTTGGGACAGCTTGAAGAACTCCGTATCCAGCTCAAAGAATTGGGTGCTATGCGGGAGAGGCTTTGTGCCATTGTCTCCGAACTCGACAGTGCTACTCGCGTGATGCAGCAACATCATCGAAGCAAAACTGATGGCGACCCTCGCACTCTCTCTTCCTCTCACGGCTCTCGACATGGCATCACCCGCAACCAATTGCCCGAACACAACAGAGGCGTCCGCTCGCAGGCTTGCAACATAGTGCCTCACTCTCCCCCTTCTGATAATCACCAACCAAGACCCGTCCCTTCCTCTCTCTAACCTACCTGCTGCCGAACCTTCCACACACCACACACACACACACACACACCGGTTGTTGGATCCGCCGCCAGCACTCTCGAACTCCCTCTCAAATCTCAACCTCAATAATCTCATACTCTCTCAGTTGCCTGCATGGCGTGCCAACCCAACAGTTAGTCACCAGCCCATCCAATCTCTCCTTTTCTCTCATCTTGTGGCGCCCAAACCACCCGGGTACTCAGAACTGTGTGTGCCTGCATGGAGGCGCCTACCCTCAACCACACAATCATTTTTACTTTTTGGTTCCAACTACTGGAGGCCAGTCAACCTGGATCGCATGCAATCTTTGCGACAAGCACAGCCGTATCTGTCTCCCTCTCGCTCTATTGAGCTGTGCCAACCACACCTCTTCACCCACCAACCCCCCTTATAATCACACACACGGGCACAATCGAACTCTCTCTCACTCTATCCTTACCACCCATTACTTCTGCGACAACTGAACCTTCTCTCTCACACACTTTCTTTCTGCCTGTCCACCAGCAGCCACCCTTTTTGCTTGGCCAACCACCAAACTCACACACACACACACACACCCAGTGTCAATATCTCTGGCTCACCACCTTGCATCTGCCTATCTCTTTTCTCTCTCTCCCTCCAACATGCAGATGATCATGGACTGTAGCCACTGAGTGTGCCCACGATCTCTGACCCTGCCATCTATCCACATTTAGCATCATGGGAAGTGCCCTGATTACACACCCTTCTTCCATTCAGACGATCTTCAAGGAATTCAACCATGGAAGACAAAATCTGTTCACTGGCGTGCTCTGAGTACCAGTAGGCCCTCGACTACATCTTCACTTATGGATGGAGCTGCTTACATGGTTCTCTTGCAGTCTATTATACTGAGCTTTCCCAAGCCTGCCAACTATGTCAGATGCTCTGCACCTCATGCCGTTTCGAGAACACAAAGCGAGAGAGAAGCACAATACAATGACATGGAGCAAGCACGACATCGCAGTGGCATAGCAAGGGAGCAAGGAAGTTGTGCTTCCATACAGAACATCGTAAGCTCCCAAATCTCTCTCCCTCCTACTGTCTGTGAGGCTCATAAGCTGCCAAGATCAGGCTCACTAGTCGTCATCTAACCTCACTCTCTCTCTCTCTCCCACCTCCCCTGAATTCGATTACTCAAGGCTGCCATAGAGATAGGAGGTTGCTAATTATTTGGTGCTTTGCTGCGTCCGAGGTGTGGAGCACTCGCATCAGTAGAGTTTAATTCTATGCCAACAACCATCTTTCCTATACGGCCAGGTCCAATCCATCCCCACGGTGAAAATTTCTCTCGATCGGCTGCGGTTGGCGAAAGCAGTACTGCAACCAACAGCCCTGCACGCCATTTTCGGCCCTCCCTTGTGATCATGCAGCCTCACACTGATCTGGCGCTAGCGGGCAAACTCTGTAGCCTCCCCCTTTTTCGTGGAAACTCTCTTCTCGACGACCTTTTCTCTTATCACTGGCAGATCCCCACCCCTTTACATTCCCTCGTACTAAGCTGCTGGCGAGCTCCCCCTTCTGGTCGAAGCTCCTCACTGACTGCTGCGATACTTTCTCAGACTACTTCAGGACATGACGATGCTAATAATGAAGTTTCTTTTTTTTTAAAAATAATAATTTTTTTTTTTACGTTACTTCATTTTAATTTGTACCCAGACATTGTATTCGATTCACACGGATTGTATCCATTTAGTCTCATCGGTCATTTTGGCACTTTAAAGCCATATAATGAAACATTTCATTTCATTTTCTCGTTCTCTCTTCCCTCTCCCACTACGACCCCTTACAACCACGGACATCGAGGAAGCTCTTGAATGACCACAGGAAATACTTTCTCCAGATGTCATACATCCACGGGCATTAACGATGATGAAGATGATTTCAGTCTGAGGTTTTTCAACTTTTAGTTTTAATTTTTCCACTTTCATTCATTTTACTACTGTACCCAAGCATTGGATTAGATCCACCCGGATTTTGTCCGTTTGAACTCATTATTCTAAATGTCTAGTCTCTACTCTCACACAATCAAACATCTCCCTCTGTGAATGAATCTCCTCGTGTTGCCCCACTCTAGCATAAACAACCTGAGGACTCTCATAACTCTAATGAGTGATCTCACTCACTAAATAGACAATGCAAGCGACTTCATATCTCATAGTATACTGGACGATGACATATGTGATGTAACTTTATCTTTGTCTCTATACCCAAGTCTCTACTCGTATTCTCCCCTCCCCCCCCTCAGAATTACATTGATGATATGCCCCATCGACAATTACAATGTGACTAGATATTAACGAATGGTACAAATTTGCGGTGGGTAACAACACTAATTAAGGCAGAAAGTATTTGGAACAGAACTACAAAATGATATGCTACCACAATCAAGCTTCATATAGCGATCATAAGACCTAGGTTTATATAACTCTAATATCTTCAATGAATTCCATCACACTATTTGCAGAGATTTTATTTTACCTATAATCTGTGGACTTTATGGCATGATTTGCATGATCTTTTTTTCCCGTACCTAGCACAATATTTTAAATCCTTTGTGATACCTAGCAATGTTGTTAGCATTTTATTTTCAATTGCTTAATGTTTTTAATTAGCACAAGCTGGTACAAAATGTTCTATGCTCATACTCCTACTGCCAGCTTGCTCGGTGACCACTTTTTGCAACTTCATATAATTCCGGCTAGGCTATATTGCATGCTCTTTCTCCAATTCCTTGTATCGATTGACGTTCTCAATGTCATGCATTCTTAATTGGTGACTTACAATTGGTTGCACTTATAAAATTTTGAATATTTTCTAGGTTTTCTCCTCTTCAAATGGCTCAATGTTATATTTTAATAGTTGTTGTACAATAACACTACTCCACACCGTTGTACCTTTATTACGTTCACCACAATCTCAAGGAAATAAAACTAGCTATCTTGGTTGACCTTATCAAAAGGTTTTTATCATGATCTTCACTTGTTTTTGTTACATTTCTCTAACTCGTTTAAGGATTCACAAAACCTATGCAGACCATAATGCGAGGACGTCAGATAAGTAATCTCTTTACTTTATTTTATAACCTCATTTTTACAGCTTTTGTAATAATATACTAACCATATTCTATCCAATTTTATGATACCCTCTTACACTGCTAAGGTCACGCCCTCTAATTGTATTGAAAGAAATTTCTGTTGGGATGATTTGTCAGTAAGCTATGCAGTACTCATGCGAGCTAAGGTGCTCTGGGATAGTGCACAACCATTTGTAAGTCCTTTGGTGATATACTGCACTGTGATGTCAACAACGTTGTAAATATACTTTTTCTCCTTTATGTCTTGTCTAGTCCATTGGTCACAAGCACACAAATTCGCCGGTTTAGGCAGTGTGTAAATGCTCATCCTAGTGCACATTCGCCGATCTAGGCAGCACATTAATAAATTGCAGATTCATGATTTTTTAAACTTATACCAAATGCAGATTCGCCAATTTAGGCAGCATTGGTGCAGATTCCCCAATTTAGGCAGCACGTTTTATTGGTGTGCATTCGCCGATTTAGGCAACAACAATCACGAAATCATGCTACAGTGGCTGGCCACCACTGCAACTGGTATGATTTTGTTACCCGGGTATAGAAAATGAGAGATACTTTGGATTTGGAATTGGTATATGATGATTTTCTATCACGACAGTATTTATGAAAGTGAACTTGAGATTGATGAGAATTGATTTATACAATGATGAGTGTGACCAATGATATCCTGATTCATCAGGATATGACATATACTGCTTCTTCTAGTGGTATGGGACACTAGAATAGGTAGTATGTGGATGACAGCAGGCATAAGCAATCTTGTCTAATTTTATGGATTTTTCTTTTACTATTTGATACAGATCTAGATTTCTAATCATTGTTTTTGACAAGTATTATTTGCAAATTTTTATCTTCGCAACTGAGGACAGTTGCTTTCCAACGGAGAGGTATGTTATGGAATTGATATCTTATTATTTATTGCATCTATGACAGGTGGAAAAGGCTTGACCGAGCTAAGCTATCGCAAAAGGATATCATATTTTATGTACATTTTATTATTCAAGTGCTCTTTATGAGCTTTGGCCATTTATGACCGGCCGGCCAGTTTGTAACCAATTTGACCATTCAAGAAATCTATATAACAAATACGTGCAAGAGAAAAATGGTCACTCTTGCACGGGGGGAGATTGCACCCAGTGCTTGCATTGTTCTTCTCTCCTCTTCCCTCTTCTCTCTCGCCGTGCCGGCGTAGCACTCCGCTCTAGGAGGTGCGCCTGCACGTGCTCTCTCGCTCTATCTCCCTCTCTGTCTCTCTCTGCTCGTGTGTAGCTTGATTATGTGCAAGGATGGGTTCTAGGTATGTAGATTTGTGTGTCTCATCATCTATAGTATTGAGTTTTTGTATTTTTCAGGGCTCTCCGCGCTCCCGTCTATAGCAAATTCACCTGGTTATTGCTTGCAGTAGACACATGTAGTGCTCCTATTTTCCACTTAGATCTCAAGGAAATGCACCACTTGGTTTTTGTTACCTTCAAATGTCACATAATTTCGTGGAGATATATTAGTCCTATGATATAGCTTTTAAACTATGCATACTATACAACCTGTTTATATGCCAATATGACACTTTTCAAATGTGTTAATGTACTTATGCTTTTGTACATGAATGCCGAACCTAGCTTACCGTATGTATAAGTATGCCAATACTCAAGCTTGTTTGTGTCAATGTATTAATCTTGTGTAAGTTACATACCCTATTGCGTACACCACCTATATGCATGTGGATCTTCCTCTTTTTGTAACTGTATGTGAGATTCTCTACTGCAAATCTATGCATGTATATGTAAGTGTAAATCGACTATTTTACATGTGCATTCGTTACTTTATGGACTTCGTGAATGTAGATACGTCTTACTTTTACGGCTTAAAGTACAATAGCTAGCGTATGTAATATGATAGCTAGTGTCCCATTTTTTTCTTTCTATTTGTGTACACACATCTGAGCACACCCTTCGTGTGCTTCTGAGTGGTGTTTCAAGATAGTGTATTGACCTTATGCTACGAGAACTTGTTGTGTGTGTGTAAGCATAACAAGTACTTTAATAATTGATTTGTATACAAATTAAAAAAAACCCATTAAAAAAAACGTTTTCACCTTCTTCTGTTATGTGTTTTCGTACAGTCTGTCAGCCTGAGAATTGCACCTTTGTGTGTGTGTGTTGAGGAAGCCTCTTGTGGATTGATGCCTATCACTTTCTTATGGCAGCTGCACTCACCTTCTTTGCACCACTGTGTGGGTGTGTGTGTATCATGAGTTACAGACCAATTTCCTATGGCAATTGCGCCATTGTGTGGGTGTGTGTGTCAAGTGTGTGCCTCAAAGTTCGTATGCTCTCTGTGTGTGCGTTGCAGAGAAACCTCAACAATGTGTATGTGGTGGCGAGCCTTGTGCTGCCTGCATTTTATAAGCGGCTCTGAGCCATGCGGTGCCTTAAAGGCCTAGCCTTTGGGTGCCTTAAAGGCTTCTGCAGCCTAACATGCCAACGTTGGCATTCGGCGCCTCCAGGAATGCAATTTTCTTTTTTTAGAGGGTATGCAGAGTGCTACCTTATTTTAGGCCTTTTTAATATTAAAATCTTATCTTCTTTGTAGATATTGGCAAGTTTATTACTTGATATAGGAAAAACTAATTAATTCCATTGTTGTACGTAAGCCAATTATTGTAAAAATGAACCCTTTAAACAGTATATTGTAACTGTGTAGGTATTACCCTTGGGTCCGTATGCCCATTAATTTTGTGAATAAAAACCAATAACTTGGGTTTTGTAGGACTTTCTACACTCAATGCCAGTGAGAACCTGCCAATAACTTGGGTTTTGTAGGACTTTCTACACTCAATGCCAGTGAGAACCTGATTAAGGTATACATGCTTCTGGAAAATTTCAAACAAGTTACAAAAGAAAGGGCTTGTCCATGCTAGAAAATACAAATAAAAGATAAAAAAGGAGGGGGTTCTCTGGCTTTGAAATCCATCATCATGTCCTGCTTTGGAGGCATCGGTCCTTCTATCACTCTTCTGCCAATGATGTTGTCACCTATGTCATGTTTCGTAAAAGCTTGTTAAAAAAAACTACGTCTTTTTTCCAATGGTACTATGTAAGCATGTGTTTGTTGTGTGGTTTTGTGTCCATAATATCAGGAAGTGTTGTCAGCATGCATCCTGTGTTCCATATATTGTGTGTGTGTGTGTGTGTGTGTGTGTGTGTGTGTGTGTGTGTGTGTGTGTGTGTGTGTGTGTGTGTGTGTGTGTGTGTGTGTGTGTGTGTGTGTGTGTGTGTGTGTGTGTGTGTGTGTGTGTGTGTGTGTGTGTGTGGCCCTCCCCCAACCCTGAGGAAAGGTGCACTTGGTGGAGGATAGGCCACCAAGTGGACCTATCCTCTACCAATTCTCTGTTTTAAGTAAATATAATGCCAGGAACTTGATTTTCTGAAATTGATAATACATGTAATTATCTTCTCTTTTTTGAACCCATTCTCTACAAACATAGAGACTAGTTTATTTAAATATGTTACCGCATACGATTCTTGGGATGCATTATACATTATGGGAAGAACTTGTGATATGCATACATTATATGCCATCTTTTTTGGCCGATTACTGGCTGCATGAATAAACAAAACATTAGGGCATGGTAATTTGTCTTTTTTCGATGCGATGTATGTTACATACTCTCATTCTATTGATTTGCACAATTGGGTATGTGTATTTAAATATGTGGTTTGGTTCTTCTTGTGTGTGGCTTTAATCCCAATAATGTCTAAAGGGTAAATTGTAAAGGGGTCCTCTTGGGACAAAGATTTTTTGTGATTTAGACATTGTGAAATAAATGGATTATTAGCAAATAGCAAATTATCCATATACCTCCATGAATATAAGAACACTTTCATTATATCAAATCGTGTAAGCCGGGATAGCTTTTTTATATATTCAATTTCATACCATGCCAAATACAAATTACACCACAATGGTGAACAATTATATCCCATTGGTATACCTTTTTCTTGGCGATAAATATGTTTGCCTAGTTTTGTAAATCAGTTATCAAGAAAAAACTCATTGATGTTATGTAAGTACTCAAATGTCCATACCAATTCACTTTTCTTTTTTTTAAGCACAATCTGTTTGCTGTATTTCTTAAATCCAAGATATTTCATAGTTTTTATGAGTTTAATAATGTTGCCCAGTACCTCAAGTAGTCCATGCGTGCCTTTATGAGGGATAGCCTCATAACAGGATGTTACATCAAAGGAATGAATGTTTGTAATACGTTTTGGTAGATTAATCAAAAAATCTTACTGATTATCAATCATCCAATGCCCGTTGGCTTGTGTTCCAGAAAACAAATGTAGCTTTTTATGTATGAGTTCGGTGTATTCTATAAACCCTTGATTAGTCCTTTGAGTAATTTGGTGACTATAGTTGTAGCAGGAGTAAATACACAATTATGCACGTTAGTGATCCATCTGAAATCCATTTTATGGATTTTAAGATTTCCCATAAGATATGGGAGAGAGAACATAGATGGTGTTTCTAACCCAATCTCTTGGGTATAAGATCCTATGGCCTGGCGAATTTCTTCCTCTTGTGAAGAAAGAAGACGGAATTCGGGGCTTTCTAGCCTTCTCCTTGCTGCTAATTGAATGAGTTTCTTACATATATATGAATATTGGAGTTTGTGCAAATTTATCAAGTCCACATATAAATAAATATTGTAAAATATATTTTATTTCATCCATCAAGTCTGTGTTCTTGTACCAGGGAGTTTGGTTCTGCCTATAAAAGGAAAATCTTTGGGCCAACCTCTCATTTACTGAACCTTGGATACAATTGTAATGAGCTTTACTATCCTCACATCCTAAAAGGATACATAAGGACTTCCATACATTGCTAAGTTCTTTTATTATTTACTTAGGGTTTACTAGTATTAATGGTATGTGATTTAGTCCTTTTTTGATAAACTCTTGGAAAGCTTTATGTCTAGCTATGCTAGGGTTAGTGGTGATCACATGTCTTCCGAATGGTTCTAAGTCAACTGAAAAGTTGGAAAACCTTTTATGAGTTAAACAACCACATGGTTGTGTTTCATCAATTTCTTTGGTAAACACAAAAGATGGTTTGTATAGAGTATGGTTCAATTTTTTGGTATATTTCCAACCAAAGAAAATCCTCATCTTAGACAGTTCTTTATTGATGTGAAAATCGTTTATCAATGTTTGAAAAAATTTATGAGGATTAATAAAGTCCATAAATTTGTTACAAAACAATATGTGAATAAATCTTCCATGCATCCTGAAATTGCGTTCAAAATGTAATAATCCGTTATTTCTTGTAATAAGTGAGTGTACCTGTTCTTCAAAATTTGGGTACTCAAGTGCTTTGGGAGTATCCCCATAGTCATCAGATCCTCTGAACTGCCTTGGCTTCTTGCTTGTTGACGCCATGCTTCTTGGTGTGTCTGTGATCTTCTTTAATTGCTCCTTGCCTTTAGGTGGTTTGAGTAGGGTTTCTATTGTGTTGGAAACTAGTGTGTTGTGTAGCTTTTGAAGAAGTGGAGTCCCAGGTGTGTATAGGACCAGTCCCTTAGCTGCTTCTAGTATGTGTTCGTGAAACTGATAATAGATGATTACCGCATGCCTTAATTCACTTGGAAACGAGGCCACCCATGTAATAAAGGCATGTTCCGGATGAAAATTGAAAAAAAATTGGTAAATTCTGGAATACGTACCACAAAAATTGATCAAACCAAATGATTGAAGAGGAGAAACTGGAGTTTGGATCCACCCTTTTGCATTGGCATTTAAGAATGGTCTATAGGAATTCCAACAGTTTCTCAAAACCGTTTTTGATCCTTTGCCCTGTCCATAAGAGAGAGTCCTTTGGTGCGAGCAATGATTGAAGAGCTTGGACATTTTTTACCATCGACATCTGATAATTTGACCTATTTAAGCTCAAAGAGAACATCTTGTGCCAAAAGATGTTTGGAATGTAAGGCTAAGGTTTTACATTGCTCAACAATGTCCGTGGGAATACTACACAGCAACCCTAGAGAGGAAATTTTAAAAGGTGCCCGATGGTTCAAAATTTCATAATCCCAGAGCTTATGTTCAAGTCGAAAAGAATCCAGCTCAACTTGCCTGG
Source organism: Adiantum capillus-veneris (assembly GCF_014529385.1). Classification (NCBI taxonomy): domain Eukaryota; kingdom Viridiplantae; phylum Streptophyta; class Polypodiopsida; order Polypodiales; family Pteridaceae; genus Adiantum; species Adiantum capillus-veneris. The sequence continues at coordinate 101,399,347 of NC_140958.1, forward strand.
GTGGTGGTAAAGAATTACCTCTGAAAAGAGTTTAGAAACTGCTCTTTCTGGGGATAAATAGTTTGCATCTGCTAAAAAGTTGAGGACTTCCTTCTCTTCTTCCTCCAGAAGGTCTAGATCAAGAAGGAGATTAATAACGTTTTCTGAGTGCTTAATTTCTATAGGTATCGTTGGAAGGTTATTGAAAAAATATAACTTGTTCAAAATAGTGGATAGAGAAGTAAAAATAAAAATCAAGATCTGAACTATCTTGTGTGTCAATAATGGGTAACTTAGCTAGGAACGTATTAAAGGCTTCTAGAAGCTTATCCTTCCCCTTTCTAAAAAGAATCAATAAGGAGAGCCAGTCAATTATAGAAGCAGTATTTAATACCAATATAGAGTGGGTGCTTATAGCTTGTTTCTCAAAGTCAAGCAATTTTTTGTGAGTTTCCACACCTTTGAAACAAGAAATTATACATTGGGTACCAACAGGTGGAACAGAAATGCCTTCTTCTATTCCATATCCCAGACGTGTGAGAGATGGAATCCAAAAATCTTGAACAAATCACCATATAAGTATTAAACCAACAGTTATTTTTATATCAGTATTAAGTTTCCTCAGTATATGATAGATACCCGACCAAAGGTATCCCGGGAAAATTGTGTGTGTGTTTGATTGTAAAATCCCATCATTTAGAATCATATACTGAGAGAACTTAAATACGGTTTTCAATTACCATATAGTGTAAAGAACAAAGCAAAGTAGAACTTTTTGATATAAAACTTACTACAAGATACTTCGATACATGAAAAAGTAGGAGCTTTAAGCCGGAACTCCTATCAGATGAAAGCAGGGATCTTTACCTGCCAACCAGCCACAAGTACAATTAATTAGAATTAATTTTCACTAAATGGGTGATAGGTATATCAAGAAATCCCCACTGCTTGTTATTGTTATCACACCCTAGACCCCAACCTTACTCCTAATCATATCTTATGCTTTCTTTTGCTCGTCTATACAAGTAGGGTCGATTATGGTCTGTGAAAGTTTTTATGGGTTTACACGGCTTGGAGATGGGGTCTCTAATTGCTATTGGCTTGGTTCTCTTTTTCCCTTTATGTGCTGCCATGAGCTTGTCCCGAATCTGTTGTAGCTTAAATACATCTCGAGTGATGCTCATCCTAGTTGTCTGCATGTACCCCTGTTTGTCACCAATGGTTGCACATATCAGTTTAGCATTCTTAGATACTATACTAGATGTTGCCTTAAGGGCATCCTTATCTCTATAGTATATAAGTTAGCATTCCAATTTATAAGTATATCTAATTTGTGAAAATTTTGCATCTTTGTTTGTAAAACCTTTCCTTTTTCAAAAAAATCAATCTTACATAATGACATTTGTCCTCACAGGAGGTTGTCATATATTCTCTTTCAAATCTTGATACATTTTTATGATAGATAGTAATCATAAAGAAAAGCAGATAAGGAGAAAACTTTTCTTTTTAACATCATTGTATAAACAAAATTGTACTTGAGGCTTTCTGTACCAATTCACCTGGTTATTGCTTGCAGTAGACATCTGTAGTGCTCCTCATTCCCACTTAGTGCTCAAGGAAATGCACCACTTGGCTGCTGTTACCTTCAAATGTCACATAATTTTGTACAGAGATATTAGTCCTATGATACAGCTTTTAAATTATGCATACTATACAATCTGTTTATATGCCAATATGACACTTTTCAAATGTGTTTATGTGCTTATGCTTTTGTACATGAATGCCGAACCTAGCTTACCGTATGCATAAGTATGCCAATACCCAAGCTTGTTGGTGTCAATGTATTAATCTTGTGTCGGTTATTCACACACTATTGTGTACACCACCTATATGCATGTGGAGCTTCCTCTTTTTGTAACTGTATGTGAGATTCTCTACTGCAAATCTATGCATGTATATGTAATTGTAAATCGGCTATTTTACATGTGTATCCGTTACTTTATGGACTTTGTGAAGGTAGATACGTCTTACTTTTATGGCATAAAGTAAAATAGATAGCGCATGTGATATGATAGCTAGTGTCCCATTTTTTTCTTTTTATGTGTCTACATACATCTGAGCAGACGCTTCGTGTGTCTACATACATCTGAGCAGACCCTTCGTGTGCTTCTGAGTGGTGTTTCAAGACATTGTATTGACCTTATGCTACGAGAACTTGTTGTGTGTGTAACCATAACAGGTACTTTAATAATTGATTTGTATACAACTTAAAAACACCCATCAAAAAAACCGTTTTTACCTTCTTCTGTTATGTGTTTTCGTGTAGTCTGTCAGCCTGAGAATTGCGCCTTTGTGTGTGTGATGAGGAAGCCTCTTGTGGCTTGATGCCTATCACTTTCGTACGGCAGCTGCTCTCACCTTCCTTGCGCCACTGTGTGGGTGTGTGTGTCGTGAGTTACAGACCAATTGCCTAAGGCAATTGCGCCACTGTTTAGGTATGTGTGTCAAGTGTGTGCTTCAAAGTTCGTATGCTCTCTGTGTGTGCGCTGTAGAGAAACCTCAACGATGTGTGTGTGGTGGCAGCCTTGCACTGCCTGCGTTTTCTAAGCAGCTTTTAGCCATGTCGTGCCTTAAAGGCCTAGCCTTTGGGTGCCTTAAAGCTTTCTGCAGCCAAACATGCTAGCGCTGGCATTCGGCGCCTCTAGCAATGCAATTTTCTTTTTTTAGAGGGTATGTAGAGTACTACCTTATTTTAGGCCTTTTTAATATTAAAATATTATCTTCTTTGTAGATATTGGCAATTTTATTACTTGATATAGGAAAAAATAAAACCATTTTTGTACGTAAGCCAATTATTGTACAAACGAACCCTTTGAACAGTATATTGTAACTGTGTAGATATTACCCTTGTGTCCGTGTACCCATTAATTTTGTGAATAAAAACCAATTACTTGGGTTTTGTAGGACTTTTTATACTCTATGCCAGTGAAAACCTGATTAATTCAAGGTATACATGCTTCTAGAAAATTCCAAACAAGTTACAAAATAAAGGGCTTGTCCATGCCAAAAAATACAACTAAAAGATAAAAGAGGAGGGGGTTCTCTGGCTTTAAAATCCATCATCACGTCCTGCTTTGGGGGCATATGTCCTTCTATCACTCTTCTGCCAATGATGTTGTTGCATGTGTCATGTTTCGACTGTGTCTTTTTTTCAATGGTACTATGTAAGCATGTGTTTGTTGTGTGGTTGTGTGTCCATAATATCACGAAGTGTTGTGAGCATGTGTTTGTTGTGTGGTTGTGTGTCCATAATATCACGAAGTGTTATTAGCATGCATCCTGTGTTCCATATATTTTGTGTTTGTGTGTGTGTGTGTGTGTGTGTGTGTGTGTGTGTGTGTGTGGGGGGGGGGGGGGGGGGGGGGGGGGGGGGGGGGGGGGGGGGGGGGGGGGGGGGGGGGGGGGGAGAGAGAGAGAGAGAGAGAGAGAGAGAGAGAGAGAGAGAGAGAGAGAGAGAGAGAGAGAGAAGACACAATCTTGTGTGCTATGCTCAAAGAGAGAAGAGAGAACATTTGTAGTAGGAGAGAAAGAGCCAGGGGATGCAAGAGGAGAGATAGAGAAAATGCGGCATGTATATGCCCTATATCTCTTGGAGTCAAAGCCTCACGAGTCATGTCTCTTGATTAAGGACAGGAACACAAGAATCAACACACATACATCACTACTCTATTAGGCTTGAAAGGTGGCTTTGCATATGCTAGAGAGAGAGATAGAGAGAATATAGAAGAAAATTAATATACATGGTCCCTATGCGGCATGACCCCCTCTCCTTCATCCTTGATGTTGAAGATGGGGCTCAAACCTCACCACATAGGACAACATGGACCCATGTCATATAAATATTTGCTCGGATTTTTTTTCGCTTGAAAAATGATGCTCAATGTATGGTAAGACTCAAAGGAAACCAATAAAATTAATTTCACTGCAACACCGCTTGAATTCTTTCAATTCCTCCTACAGTTGCAGTACAGTTAGAAGAGATCATGTTGCTCACTTCACCACTACATACTGCACAAGGCTTATAGATCACGAGATGAAGTGAATGCACAGGAAAATCTCAGAATCAAAATAACCAGAGGCAACCAAAGAGAAATCAAAAACTCTCTACAACCTTCAATCAAGCAAAGGGCACATGAGCTTCAAAGACCATCACATCTCTTAGAATAGGAAGCCTCAACATCAAATGTCAATAAGCAAATTGCTTATATCCACATCTTGCACAACATTAATGTTTTCCATGCATTGACTATGTATGCATAATATGGCTACACTACAAGGAATGCATAGGCACAATTTTTAATTGCCCATGCACAACACATACCCTTAGCGATACCTTGTCATTGAGGAGGACTCCAAATAGAAGGGGGGGGGGGGGGGGGGGGGGGGGGGCATTCTAAATACGGCCTAATATTATGAATATTAAAGGGCAATGTTTTGTGAGTTGTATTGAATTTTTGTGTTTGATTGTGATGAGTTTTTGACAAAATTCAGAGTATATTCCCTCATAATAGCATTACAAGAGGAGTACGGGGACAAAAGACATATATGAGCCCCTAGGGACATGCGTATAGTGTACGTAGTGTTTAGAATTCTAATCAAATAATTTTGATTTTTGCTGAGTTGAGTTTTGATTTTATTTTGTTATTTTTGAGATTTTCTTTTTGAAAGGAAAAAAGGAAAAATCCATAATTTAGATGAAGAAAAGAGTGAAGAGATGCCTGAGCATTACAAAGAGAAGAGGGTACAGAAAAAATGACAAAACTTCACCGGGAATGTCTCACAAGCCATATGCACAAGGCTATACTATCATAGGTAAGAAAAGAATGTTGATCAGCCCTCATCAAACTCCAGTGTGGCCTATAAGGACAAAGAAAGTTGGTGATGCGACTAAACAAAAGCACCCATCAAGTGTAAAGCTGCCATCAAACATTTCATGAGACTATAAGGCTGTTTACAAGAAATATATTTCTATATTGTACATCTTATATCTTGTGTGTGACTTAATGAAGCCTAACAAAGAAAAGGGACTAATAATCCTGACAAGAACAAAAGGGGCAAAAATGACAGTTCAATCATCTATTGCGATAGATGTCTGCAAGAGCAACCAGGGATCAAGCCAAATTCTGATCATCATCATTGGTTCTACATAATGTTTGGCAATCAGAAGGTGCCAGTGATGCCCATCAATCATTTGCGAGACTGAAATTCAAAAAAGTTAGCTTGGAAAGGCAAATATAAGTCCAAATCAAGCCAAACCTTGTCAAAAGGCTACGAATAGAGAATACAAGCTAAGGGTTATAAAAGAAATTAAAATAAAAAACCCTATCCAACGATGCTATTTTTTCAAATTTGAAGCAATGATAGCCACCTACATACCATGTACATCATGTATATGAGTTTTGGGGGCAAGTGGGCACATTAGGAAAAATATGAACCCCAAGGACCTTGTAAGGATCCCTAATTTTAAGGGATTAGGACTAAAATGTGTGTGCTTTAGGAGACAGGGCCATTGAATGAGGGTATTCTCATAGACCTTTTTTTAGGCCGTCATAAGCTTTTTGTAGGTTGAAATAGAGGCTAGGGAGGGAGGATAGGTACATTTTCTCTCTACCCAAAAGAGTGGTGGTCTATATGACAATAACTACCCTCCCCCCCTTTCTTTTTTCACATTATCAAGGGCATCCCTAGCCTCAGCCCAAAAAATCATTTTTTCCAAAAAAAAATAAAAACACCTCACTTTTACTCAAAACTTCTCCCCAACCTATATGTATATCCAAAAATCATTTTTCTCTCTCAAAATCTCACTGCTAGACCTGCTAAATATCAAACTTCCCACCTTTTTTTATTTCCCTCCAAAATCACTCTCCTCTCTCTCACTCCTCTCCCTCTCTCTTCTCTCTCTTACTTTTTAGCACACACTCTTCCTCCTTACCTCTCACTCCTCTCCCTCTCTCTTCTCTCTCCTACCTTTCAGCACACACTCTTCCTCCTTCTCACTCCTCTCCCTCTCTCTTCTTCTCCTACTTTTCAGCACACACTCTTCCTCCTTACCTCTCACTCCTCTCCCTCTCTCTTCTCTCTCCTACCTTTTAGCACACACTCGTCCTCCTTCCCTCTCCTTGTTTGCAGGTCCACTCCACATCTTTGTTGCAGCTCTCCCCCCCATAGCTCTCCACTCCATAGATCTCCTGTAGCTCTCCATTTCATAGCTCTCGTACAGCTTTCCATCCCAAAGCTCTCCACTCCATAGCTCTCCTCTCCATTCTATAGCTCTCCACTCCATAGACCTCTTCTCCAATCCATAGCTCTCCTCCAGCTCTCCATCCCATAGCTTTCCACTCCATAGCTTTCATACAGCTCTCCATTCCAAATCTCTCCACTCCATAGCTCTCCTCTCCATTCCGTAGCTCTCTTGCAGCTCTCCATCCCATAGCTCTTCACTCCATAGCTCACATCTCCCCTCCGTGGCTCTGCTGCAACTTTCCACTCTTGCTTGAGCCATCTTTATTCCCCTTTCCATGGATCTAGGCAACATTACAAACCTCCCATCCATAGAAATATCGTCAAGTTCGGAAACGGTTTCTCTATATGTTTGGCTTCCAAAGGACTTTGCACCCTCAAAGCGTCATTACTTGCAAACTGCACAGCAACTCTGTGGTGCAGGTCACACCAATGTGGACCTTGGGGTGCATGGTTTCCTCTACCCTAATGATCCGGCCATTAATGTGTATCCAAAATTCAATAGGCTTGCTTCATTCTTACAATATGTAGATAGAGTGGAGCACAGTCCTCTTCGATACTGCAAGAGATTGTCGTCTATTGGAGCTGATAGCACACAATGGTCTTTGCAGCCCATAATATACAACCCATAATCTCTACCTTGGCCCCTCTCTACCTCCTTCATTCAGTTCTATACAACCCCATCTCTACAGGATATGGATACAAATGACAATACATGATATGGATACAAATCATTATATTCTATATTGTTGGCCCTCTATGATGAGAGATGCTTATTTTTGGTGCAAGTCATATCGTGAATGCCAAGTGTTTGCAAAACAAAATATTTTGGTTGAGCCTCAAAAATCTATAATGTCTTTTGATGCATTTGCAAAATGGGGAGTAGATGTTGTAGGTCCAATGTCGAGGACAAACAATGGCAAAAGGTATATCCTTGTGGCTATGGACTATCTAACAAAATGGGTGGAGGCAAGATTAGTAAAAGATGTAACAGTAGGAAGAGTGGCCTCTATTTTATATGAACAGGTGTGTTGCAGGTTTGTAGCTCCTATGGTTATCATATACATGTGGTAGCCAAAGCCAAGAAGATCCCATTCATTTGCTTACTAGTTTCCTTAAGAAGTCAGATTTCATATCTCTCCTTCACATACCAAAAGGAAAACATATCTATTTTGTTGTAACCAAGGAGGTGATGCGTAACTTCTCTAATTTCGTGAGTGATGTTGATCTACAGAAGGAATGTGATGAAGCTGGAATCAATACAAAGGGTTACACTACACTACATGGCCTCTTCGAGAACGCTTTGAGGGACTGAGGAGTTACTGAGAATGTATTCCCAGTGCCACGCAAGGTGAAACTTGCTAGAGAGGCCTCCAATGAAGATGTTTTCTCACGTCTAGGTCAATATTTGCAAATCGAGGAGACAATGCCCTCGTCTATCTGTGTACAATCTCCACAAAGTGCTAAGAAAGTTACCAATGCAAGGAATCGTGCTGATAATATTGACAAGGGGTTTCCTTACTCTATGTCAAATAATACTTTGTCCATTTTAAGAGGCTTCAACAGGCAATGGCTATCTTTTATTCCTTCTAATGGTGAGGAAAGAATCATGTGATGTTTCACTTTCATTGTCGTTGTATGACCTTCACTTTTTGCCTTTCTTCTCTTGCAGTGTTTGGAACTAAGTTGGTGTTTGTATTCAAACTTGACGCATGCCAAATTGTGAAGCAATGAAGTCTAGAGACAATGAGTGTCATATTTTTATTGTTAAGACCTCAAGAATACGAGTCTAGCAACAACAAAAAAAATCCTAGAGGATGCAGCCCCACCCTCCAAGCGCAGCCACAAAACAAATTTTTATAGCAAGACGAGCAAGTGGAACTACATAGGCAACCTTGCAAAGTATGCCATTTTAGTAGAGCCTTTGCTGATATTTAACATTATTAAAAATGTGTGGAACATCTCATCCGAAGGGCTCCTTTTGCACAGACATGCGGGGAGATTGTGCAAAGCTACAACACTGAGTTACGCATACAGCCCATCAGCCTCAAAGGACTCAAGAAGCCACAGAGGCATACTTGGTGGGTTTATTTGAGGATACCAACTTGTGTGCCATCCATGCCAAGCATGTAACCATAATGCAAAAATATTTGGCACTAGTCCGTTAGATACGAGCGAACTTGTAGCTAGTAATATGTACAACAACATCTTTTTGCAATGGATATGTGATTACTTCAAATTTGGAAATGAAATGATTGCTTACTCATTTTAAAAATTTTCGCTTCTTATGTCATTTAAGCTCTTTGTATTTAATTTGTGTTCAATAATTGTTTATAGGTCTATTGTACATTGTCAGGTGGTTCTTGGACACCATGCCATTGAATACGGAGGGGGAGACGGGGAGGGGGATGAGCATTTTGTTGGCTAGTGATACAAAACCTTCACAACAGGCTTCAAGTGCCATTTGTTGAAATGCTCACATAGTATCTATTTTGGCCAACATTTATGTTTTGTGGGCAGGGCTTTTTAACAATGTTTGGGCCAAAACAAGCATATCTAGTGCCTTCCAGATGTTACTCAAAGGAATTTTGGTTTTCTCTCAGTCTTCCACATGCACAAAAGGTTGGGAGCCCCGTTTGGCCCAAACTCGCTACCTTGTGGACAGGGGCCTTCTGCACCACCGGAGCCAAAACAAGTAACATGTTTGTATTTCAACTGGCAAATAAGACCCAACAAAGTAATCACTGATACTTTTTTTGCTACTAGTGGCTTCCCAACCATTTGTACCTGTGGAAGACTGAGAGAAAACCAAAATTCCTTCGATTAACATCTGGAAGGCATCAGATATTCTTGTTTTGGCCCAAACATCGTTAAAAACCCTTGTCCACAATAAAATCAATTTTGGGCAAAACAAGTGCACTTGTTTTGCCCAAAATTGGTGCCTTGTGGATAGGGGTTTACCATTTGGAAGCTAATGACACATCCTGTGACAATTATTTGCATATACACTGACCCCTTCGTCCGGCAAGTTGGGACCCTTGACATTGTCACAGTAGATAGAGATTGACCCACAAAGCACTTGCACAATCATATCTTTTAAATTGATCTAATGAACACCATGTCTCTATACCAAACAAAGATTTAAGGCAGCTAATAAAACTCACAATAAACTTGCTCATTCAAAACTAGAAAATTAAATTTCATTGAACTCCATGTATTTACACCAAATTTTAATTCAAGATAGGAAAGTACACATGGAATTGATATTATATTGATATATGAAATTACAAAAGGGGCTCATTACAGGTTTCCTATTAGGAGGCACTGTGGAACTTCCTTGTGTCTTGCTTCAGCATTAGGTAAAATGGAAGTTAGGACTAAGGCCACTATGGCTTGTGGATGTACCACTCCTAAGGCTTGATTGATAACTACATGCGCTAATGCCTTGCCACAAAAACCTATGCCAAAAGTGGCCATTGCAAGGTATTTGTTTACAAGAAAAACTACTTGCATAGTCTGAGGTATAGTAGACAAGCACAAGAGCTTGTTGACAGCCTCCAAGACCCATAAAGAGAAATGTCCATCAAGGGAGAAGTCCTTCTGGATAATGTAGATGTCTCCCATGGGTTGTTTGCTAATGTAGTTTGCAAGTGTTGCTTCTGGGCCAAAAACAGTGCTCTCTCCCACCTTGGGAGCTTCCCACACCTCCATGTCCAAAAGATCATACAAAAGTTTGTGCTAGGAAAATACACTGGGATGGCCAATTACACAAGGAAGACAATTACTGAAGTCGCGGAGCGGAGCGTGGGTCGACTCTCTCTCTCACACACACACACAGTGAGCTTACACAGTACACAGTACGCAGAGATCTGTTAGAAGGGTTATCTCCCAAATCCTTAGTATTCACAAAGAATATGTTAGTATATACAAAGAGTTAGAGGTAAGTGAGTTAGGCGGGCGGCCGGCCATATCCGCATAAGAGGCCACTTGGGCTTTAATCCCAACAACCTCCCACTTAAAGTCCAATGTGGCACTTTAAGTGACTGTAAATCTATGAACATAAATGTACAAAGATTTACATGGCTGCCATCTATCCAATGCCCAATAACTCACGACAATGCACAAAGCCCTCTCCTGGAAGTCCCTTTGTGAGTAGATCAGCAGGATTGTCCTTGGTGTGGATCTTCAGCAGTTGTATCTGCTTGTCTTCAAGTACTTCCCTAATGAAGTGATATTTCACATCAATATGCTTAGTCTTCGAATGGAACACTGGATTCTTTGCCAATTGTATAGCACTTTGACTATCACAATATAACTCTGGCATATCTGCATTGATTCCCAAGTCTGCAACCAATCTACCAAGCCAAATAGCTTCTTTGCATGCCTCATTTGCTGCAACATACTCAGCTTCTGTAGTAGACTGCGTAACACAATCTTGTAATCGAGATCGCCATGATATGGCACCTCCAGCCAATGTAAAGACATAGCCTGATGTAGATCTCCTTTTATCCAAGTCTCCTGCATAATCTGAGTCAGTGTATCCTCTGACACTCAAATCCTGACTACCATAGCATATGCGCATACTCTTTGTATGTTTTAAGTATCTCATGATACCTTTCACTGCCTCCCAATGTTTCTTGCCGGGATTTGACATATATCTGCTAACCACTCCCACTGCAAATGCAATATCCGGACGTGTAGCAATCATTGCATACATCAAACTACCCACTGCAGACGCATATGGAATCTTATCCATTTCAGCCTTTTCTTCCTCAGACACAGGACAATCTTGTTTGCTAAGTTTCACATATGGTGGCAATGGAACACTCAATGCCTTTCCCTTCTCCATATTGAAGGGGATCGGGGAGCACCACAGACGGAGAGTGAAAGAGAGAGAAGGAGACACACACGATGTGGGTGGGGAGACTCAAAGAGTGAGCAGCCCCCTATACACTTATGCTATGTATAAGGTATACAAGTCAGTGGGCGCCCAGACTCTGGGCGGCCGGGCAAGGCACAGACGCCTATACCCCAACAACCTCCCACTTAAAGGCGACTGTGCCTTTAAGCAAGGGAACCTAGTCTAAAGACTAAAAAAGGTGAGAGAAAACCACTCTCAACCGATGCCCACTGGCTGGCTGTGATCGTGTGCATCCGGCTGTCTTGCTCCCGTGTAAGTCCATACACCACCAGACGTACCGCACACGTACTGCAAGTATGTACACAATACCTGCATATCTCCCTCGTGCACTATGCCATCATCAGTCAACAAACGACTGACAACCCCAACTGCAAATGCTCCCACTGCAGCTGCGATATCCGGTCTCAAGATCAACATCTCATACATGAGACCACCGAATGCCGATGCAATGCTAGCGGGCCCTGCTAGCTCTACGGAGCATGCATCAACATATATATCCCTGGCAATAGGCATCTCTGACTGACAAGGCGTGTCAGCCACATGCATCTCCAGACTATCCGCAAAAGACGCATCAACCTGTCGTGCAACCTCAGAGCAAACCAGCTGCTCTAGGTGTCTGCTGGAAGACATATCCTGCACAACTATATCCCCATGCTCACTGTCGAGCATAGAAAGGAATGACTGCATAATCGCTGACATCTCAGCCTCCTCTGCAATCATCCACTGCAAACATGACCACTCAATCTGCTGTGACTCACTAGAGCTCTCTTGCTCTAACTCCGTATGCATAGACTCTTGCACAACGTCCTCCTGTCGTGACTCACTAGAGCAAGACCGCTCTACCTGTCTATCCTGCATAGAAGTATCTCGCAAAACTGACTCTCTGCTTTGCTCAGTCACTAGCAAAGCATGCATGTCTGACTCTGTCACCTCTCTGTGTGACTGCTCAAGTTGTGCCCCAACTGTGTGCACAACGAGCTCACTACTCTGCACTCCATGCAAAGTATCCTGCAACCCACAAGCAAAAGAGACTCGCCTGCTCTCTCGCTGTCTACCTGGCTGCATGATCACAGAGACAACACCGTCTCTCGCGTGATCCACATGCAATGGGTAACCTGTACCACTCCTGGCACCTCTTGCAATCACTAGCGAACCCAAATGCATCACAAAATCTCGCTCTCGTAGCGAAATCTGACATCCACAATCTCTAAGCTGACCAATCGAGATCAAACTCACTGTCAAATCTGGTACATAGCGCACATGTCGTAACAAGTAAGATGCACCACTCGGTAATGACAGTCTCACATCTCCTGCACCTGCTATCGCATGCACCGATCCATCGGTCAAACGTACACTGCCAAGCATCCCGCTAGAATAGCTACAAAACCATGCACGATGCGACGTGACATGAAACATAGCATCTGCGTCTAGCAACCACTGCGAAGGGAGTGCACTATCCACATGTATAGCATCTCGTGCATAGCTCGAGGTAAAAGTGACATCCCCGTCACTAGTATACTCCGACACTACATGTGCCTCAACTGTCAAAGCAACTGAGTCCATGGCATCACTACATACATCTCTGAGACTGCCATGTCTCCTACGATGTTGCATACGACGAAAACAGCGCCGTCTAACGTGTCCAGAATGACCACAATACCAACATGTCACCTGTCGGCGTGCTCCTGAATGTACATGTCTCACACGAGTCCGTGATGACTCAGATCTATCATACATATCATGTAATCTGCGCCAAAGTGCTCTCGAAGTAGTCTCATACATAACAAGAGCATATACAGATTCCGCAAGGTGCAAAGAGAGTGTAGATAGTGCCATCTCCTCTAGCTCCTACCACTGATCGTCAGACATGTTTGAAGGTCTACCTGCATCACCACTCAATGGTCGATGCAACCCTCGCTGTGTCAATGCATCAAGCATACACTCTCTCCATGCCGCAAAGTCTGACCCATCAAACACGCGCATCTGTGAGAGGTCACAATCTGATCGATCACCTATCTCTGCCATGAGCACAATGTAGCAAACTAGAAAGCAAAACCACCTCACCAACAACACCTGGAAACTGTCTACCAATATGGCCAGAAACACAATGTAAAACCTGTGAGACACACTCCAAAATAGAGCTCCCGCAATGTCAATACAAGCCTCGCCTGCTCTAGTATCACACTGCAATCTGTGAGCTAATCACCAAGCCCACACTGTGCGGTATCGATGCATACACACGCACAAATCTCCCACCTGCAGAGAACACCGCACGCAAATGTTGAGTGCAACCCGCAATCTCTACCTAGATCGCATAAATGATGCGCATAAAACTCCTGGGAAAATTTCGCCAGAGTTTCGTCAGTAAAACGGCCACAAAACCAGTAACCAAACTGACTGCACGCTCAAAACCATGAGCAACCAAAGCGCGTCAAATCACACTTCAAATGCATGCACCAATCTCCACATTTTGCATACATCATTGCAAACACCTGCAAATCTAGTACACAAATATCTTCTCTACCTGTGACTGCCAAAAAACATGCTCGAGGCATACATTGCCGAGCTCAAAATGCAATCACATTAGTCTCCCTGAGCATCAAACCACATAAGGCATACATCGTATCCTCCCACCTGTGAGGAAACTTGCAGCAAATATCACTCTCACATCTGAGAGCAAACCATGTGTGGAATCCTCGACACACAATAAACAACTGCTGCAGCAGAAAATTCAGCGTTCAGAATTTTAAAATTCTGATATGACGAGCGCGTCCGGAGCGTGCCAAAACCCCAAGGTAGACTCCTGGATCATATGTATCCGAGTCCGGGTGTGAAAGCTATGCCAAAAACAGTGTTTTTGGGACCCGAGAGTGCACAAATAAACTTGCTGCTGTACCTGCTGTAATTCAAAGCATAATTTCAGCAAATAGACATCACCATCGCGTCCGGAGCGTGCCAAAACTCTGACCTAGACTCCTGGATCATGTAGATCTGACTCTGTATGACGGAGCTACGCAAAAAACTACGTTTTAGAGCCCGAAAATGGCAAAAACGAGCTGCACACAGTCTTGAACCTGCTCCTGCTCCACTCTGCGTGATGCAATGTCCTCTCAATGCAAGCTCCAACACAAGAGCTCTGCCACAACAGCATCCAAGCACTCGAATGTCAAGCTCTCCTCCGCCGAGCACTTCTCTAACGAGCTCCACTGAGCTCAAAAGCTCCTCTCACCAAGGAAGCCGCAAACGCCTCCTCGACCAAGCTTGACCACACCAAGCTCCTAAGCTCCAAAGACAATGCTCCTCAAGCTAAAATCGCTCTCTATGAAACTCCGCGATCGAACTCCACCGTCGAGAGCGAGCGAGCTATCGCCTCGAAGCTCTCAAAGCCGTCGTGCTCTCCGCGGTCACCATAGCTGAAAGCTCACTTCTCTGTAGCACTCCATCTGTCGTGAAGCCAAAGCTCTGATACCAATTGAAGTCGCGGAGCGGAGCGTGGGTCGACTCTCTCTCTCACACACACACACAGTGAGCTTACACAGTACACAGTACGCAGAGATCTGTTAGAAGGGTTATCTCCCAAATCCTTAGTATTCACAAAGAATATGTTAGTATATACAAAGAGTTAGAGGTAAGTGAGTTAGGCGGGCGGCCGGCCATATCCGCATAAGAGGCCACTTGGGCTTTAATCCCAACAATTACTACATGTTGCATGTCGTCGTCGTCCATAGTTGGTGTGAGGTAAAGGTTGGGGACGATCTCCTCTCATCAACAATGTTTGGGGCATTATAGTCAATTGAATCAACATGAAGAGGTTGTTTATTTCCACAATCTTGGCTTGGGTTTCCAACTTACTCCTCCTCCATGACGTTTGTCTGCTCTGCAACTGCAATATTTGAAGTGACCAAGGCAATTGTGTCAACAACTATGATCACTAACTTGCATAGTTTTAGAGATATTATTTGGCGTTGTAACAGGAATGTCAAATGTCACAAGATTACCTTCAAGGATTTGTAGAGGTATCCATTTCCCAGTCTTGCACATCCACCGCTCGTAGTGGAAGCGTATATACAAAGTTCTGCAAACTTTCATAAGTACCGTATCCAAAGCCCCTAACTTGTACGATCACTAACTTGCACAGTTTTAGAGGCATCATTTGGTATTGTAATATGAATGTCAAATGTCACAAGATTCCCTTCAAGTCTTTGTAAGGTATCCATTTCCATGTCTTACACATCCACAGCTCTAGGTGGAAGCGTATTTACAAAGTTGTGAAAACTTTTAAGTACTCTATCCAATACCTGGATCCCCTAGCTTGCATCAATATCTATCTCCCTAATGCATACCCTCTAAAAGTCCCCAATTATGTCCTAACAAGGGTTGTAATGCTTCAAAAGACATATTCTTGCATATAAATATAGTGGGTGTGACATTGAATGGAAGGGCCTTAAATAAATGCACAAAAACATGCATGAGACAATATCAACTTAGACCTAAAAACCTAAAATCCTTCTCAAACTTCAACAAGGAAGAATGTCAAAAACTATCTTCTCCTTTATGGATAAGATGGATGAAAAACATCAGTGCAGCGGCCACTCCATGCTAAGAAGTGATCACATGTCAATTCCGTTGATCTTACCATAACAATGCTCAGAGGTGTGCACTAGTGTGTGTGTGTGTGTGTGTGTGTGTGTGTGTGTGTGTGTGTGTGTGTGTGTGTGTGTGTGTGTGTGTGTGTGTGTGTGTGTGTGTGTAAGAATATTCTGCTTTGTAGTAGCATCGATGGTTGCACATTGGGAAGCATCATGGCACCAATGTCAACATGAAAATCTTGAAAGGTTCTAGAGAGACTTCTTAATTGTTGTTTCTCGCCAAGTTTGATGGAAATATATTTACATAGACATCAAATGGCCCAAAATAAACATACTAGCATACTTGAATACATAGGTCAACTCAATGCATATGTCTATTGCAACAACAAAGAAAAACAGCTTACAATTAGGTGGAAAGTCTTGAATTAGTGTGCCCCAAACGCATATTAGGCATTGAATACACATGTTGAATAGCAACCACCATATCGTTGGTCCTATGGTCTTTGAACCCCCTTTTCAATGTTGATCCAAGTTGTCACAATCTTGAACACAATGAGTCCCGGTGGCTGCAAGTTGCATGAAGACCCAAGCACCTTTGCAGAACACTTGAGGCACCCACTCCCCATCAGAATCTTTGGTATTGTACAAGACAACCCTTTCTACCTCATCTTTTGGCTTTCTATGAATAGTAGACTTTGGCATTGCTACAGAGAGGAAGGGGCTACAATAAGAGGGTTTGATGGTGGTTTTGAATGAGCTAGAGATGGAGAAAGAAGTAAATGTTTTTGGAGAGAGTGAGATATAGAGGATTAAACCTTCAATGGAGAACCTTGGAGTGCAATACTGCAGCCATGGCAAGGAGACAAGAGGTGGTAGATAGAGTTTTTGTAGGTGCTCTAGCCATGGGAAGCTTGGAGATGATGAGCTAAGCAGGTGTACCTGAAAGGGTAAAAGAGGGGTAGAGAAGTTTACCCCAATTCTGTAGCCATAGCTATGGATAGATTATAGATGATGGGCTATGAAGCGGTAGAAGAAAGGGTAGAAGAGGTGCTTGGTAAAGTCTCCACAAGTGTTGCAGCCATGGAGATCTTGGGGAGAGAGGCCAATGGAGGTGTAGATGAAAATAACAAAGCACGTAGAGAGAGAGAGAGAGAGAGAGAGTGTACGTGTTTAGATTGTGAGCAGCTATGGAAAGCTTCCATATGGGCTACAACCATAGCCATGTATAGCTTGTAGATGATGGGCTATGAAGTGGTATAAGAAAAGGTAAAAGAGGTGCTTGGTAAAGTCTCCACAAGTGCTACAACCATGGAGATATGGGGGAGAGAGGACAGTGGAGGTGTAGATGAAAATGGGAAAGCACGTAGAGAGTGTGTGTGTGTGTGTGTTTAGATTGTGAGCAGCTATGTAAAGCTTCCATATGTGTTTCAAGTATGGAAAGCTTCCATATCTGTTGTAGCTATGGAAAGCTTAGAGGGGAGAGAGAGAGAGAGAGAGAGAGAGAGAGGGGGGGGGGGGGGGGGGAGGTAGAATGGAGGGTAATGGCTGAGAAATGCAAATTTTGGTGAAAGAAAATAGACTTTTGACCATGTATTTGGTTAGGGGAGCTTATGGGGAGTGAAAAGTGAGTTTAGAGATTTTTTATTTTTTTTGAAATTTTAGGGTTACTTTATGGGTGCCCATGAAAATGGAGGGAAAGCACCGCCCCCCCTTTCCCCCTTCTATCTCTTTCTAGGGGACAAAGCTTTAATGAGGGGAACAAATAGGACCCCATGCCCGGTACTACCCTACCTTTATAGAGGGTATAGTTGTGGCCACCACCCTCTTCCTATTGGTCCATGCTTTATCACCCCTTAAGCTAAAAGGCCCTTTTGGGGTTCATGTTTTTGCACGCCAACTCATGTACTTTGCAACTCTCTGAAGCTTCCCATCTGTGCCTTGATTTTTCACTTTGTATCCTTCTCACCACGCTTCCATTGTGTTGATTGTTGGCCTCCTACTGCTCGTCTTACGATTCTCCCCTCCTCGTCACCCTCGTCAAAAGAGACCTTCTCTCTCTACAAAAAACCAACAAACAATACTGCACTCTTGTTTGCTATTGGTAACTCCAATCTTATGCACATATTCTCCCTCTAACAACGACGACTTTTTGGCCTTGCCTTGACCGCCTCTCTCTGCAAAAAAAATGACCACTATATTGCACTCTCGTTTGTTATTTATGCTGCCCATATTGCTTTTTCTTTATTTTAGGCTTTATGAATCAAGCAGCCACTCACACGCTCATAAGAGCGGTCATTACTTCAAGGTCAAGGAACACCTTCGGCTATGCTACACTTGAGTTGACATATAATGCAATCAAAATTCTTCAAATGGGGACTTCACGTTCGTATAAATATAAATCAAAGCATAGCCAAGAAAATTTTGTTTGAAGAATCATTAAAAATCTTCTCTGATTGTCGTCATGTTAGCCATATCCCTCTATCAATGTCCTCCAAGTAATGTTGTTCCAGACAATACCTCTTCTAGGGCATAATGTGATCTCTCATGTGAGTCACACTTGGTATACATATTGAGAGGCACCACCAAGCACAAAATTTGCCATACATATCTACCAAGGCCTGCAACCAAAAGCATTTCAAAACACCACATTAAAAAACCGACAATTCTTTGTAAGTAAACCTTTAAAAAATCTTTTCTTTTTGTGTTTTTCTCCCAATGGACATGGGGTATCCCAACATCCACCCCCTCTAGACTTGCACATCCTCTGGCATGTGCCAACCATCTTCAAGCTGTTAATATTCGTAAGTAAAAGTATCATCAGAAGCATTTTCTAGCAAATACATCTCATTATCTTCTTGGCATTCTCCAAAATCCTGATCGCCAAAAACCACTTGCCCTTCACACTTCTTGAATAATTTGATCCTCTTCCTTGCAATGGGCACTCTAATCTTGGTGCCATCAAGTTCACTAAGATTTTAGTTTCCATTATAATAAACGTGCATCACAGCATAAGGTCCAAACCATCTCTTAACCATCTTACACATGGACGAATATTGATTTTCCTGAGTGCTATCATGAACAAGTACCCAATCTCCATCTTTGATAGTATGTGGTCTCAACCTATGCTTCTCATCAAGTGTTGATTTTTTTTTTAATCGTGCCTCCTTGAGCTTACCTCTTGCTTGATCAATGTCTTCTTGGCGTCTTCAAGCTGACAAATGTGCAGAGCAAGCAAATCTTCAGTTGACATACCTGATTCCCATGGAAATATGGCACAAGAAATAATTGTTTCCTTTGTAGGCATGATTGTCTTTTGCCCATATTTAAGCTCAAATGGCATAAATCCTATAATTGAGATATGAGTAGTTTTGTTAGCCCACAAAGAAAAAGGTAAAATTTTAGGCCAATCACCAATTCATCGTCAACAAGCCTTGGCCAAAGCTTTAACAATAGGCGGATGTCCTCTTTCACTTTTCTCATTGCCTTCTAGATTATATGTTGTTGTAAGAGCCCTTTATTCCCAATCGATCAAAAAACTGATGACCTTCATCTGCATCCGATTCTCCTCTATCAGCAGTAATCTTCCCAATGCAACCATATCAACAAATCACATCCTCAAGAAAAAACTTGCATACTGAGATTGTAGCTTTGGTACGCAAATCTCTTCATTCAACCTGGTCAGTAAGATCCTCTCTAGCAAGGACAATATACCTCATTTTCCAAACACCAATTCGCATATGATCAAATCTACAACCCACTTATAATGCATAGCCAATGGATAAGTAGGATGTAACTCATCTCGATGTGGAAAATTTGAATAATGTTGGCAAGCCATGCAAGTCTCCATAAATTGCGAAATTTCTTTGTACATACCTTCCCACCAATAGTGGTCTTTAATCTTGGCAAATGTTTCCCAAACTCCTCTATGTATTGCCCATAAATTCTCATGAAACTCTTTGATTACTTGTTGTTGTTTTGCTTTGTTGCATACTATTCATTGTGGTATTCCACCTGGATGTTTTGGTTGATTCCACAAGTGTCCATCCTTAAGGAAATAACCATAAGCCTTTTTCCTGATCCTCCTCTATTCTTCATCACTCGATTTCTCTTGCCTGGTGAGAGTGCTAAGATAATGGCCTATCAAAAGCACTCTCCATCATACATATCCTCTGAAAAATCTTGAAAAACACGAGTAAGAGCACTATAGTTTGCATGTAAATGAGAAGAAGTATAAATCTTTAAGCCCACATCATCACTCTCTGTAAGCATCTCGTCCTCATCTTCATACCTGGCTCTTGATAACATATCTGCTACCGGATTGTCTCTTCCTGCAATATGACTAAATTTTGGATTAATGGACTGAATGAAAGCTATCCACCACAGTATAGCAATGTTTGGAGTGGAGCAATTTGTGATCATTCCTATCAATGTCAAACAATCGGTCTCCACCACAATTGAAGCCCCAATAAAATACCCCTTGTCAAAGTTTGGAGCAGTAGCAACACCCCAAATCTCTCTCTTAACATGTGGATAAGTTCTTTGGCAAGTGTTAAGCACCTTTGTACCAAACCAAATAGCATATATGTGCATATCTTCATCATTTTGGCCAGCTTCCACATCTAACTTTTCTGGTTCCTAGAGCTACTGTCAAGGCCAGAAAGGGCCAAAAGGCGGGTGGCCACAAGGGCGCACAGATGGACTAGACAGGGTCCATCTGTGCGCCCTTGTGGCCACCCATCTTTTGGCCCTTTCTGACCTTGACAATAGCTCTGCACACCAAAAAAGTACTTATGCAGCTTCAATTCAACTATCCATATATCACTTCAACCCCAGGAAACCCCCCCCCAGCCCACCCCCTTAACAGCGGTCCCACTTACACTGAGTTGTGGCTTAAAAAAGGACACCACTTATCAAATCACAACACTAAGTTCAATAATTCATAGGACAGAGACACCACATTGAAAAGAATGTATAAGATAGAGAGACAGTTCCATATAATTTATTACTTTAGAAGAAATTAGCAGCATACATCTGAGGAGCCCATAATTTTCTCTGCCATTTCTTGGCACCTCTCTTATGCATAAGGCAACACCTTGACCGCACAAGGGAGCGTGCTATCGTGTGAGGGCCAGTTGAGCCAACAAAAGCATGTATCCGTAGGCAAGCCCTTTGCCACGGAAGCCAGTGCTAAATGTTTTCATACAAGGGACCTATGCACTAGGAGCACGATGTGCAGTTTGGACAATGGTGCATAACCACAAAACCTTGCTCAGATCTTTCAACGACCATGTCATGAAATGGCCTTGGGGAGTAAACTCATTGTGTACAATGGAAACATCGCCAAGGGTAATTTTCCTATGTAACGTGCAAGGGAAGACTAAGGTCCAAAGGTCCGCTTGCCACCCGTGTTTAAAACTCATCAAGCTAAAGGACGTCTTATCATAAACACCAATCAAGGGTAAGAAAAAGACAATTTAGGTTAGTAAAAACAACCTTGAAAGTAGGGTGTATTTTACCTCATTCTCCTTGTCCTCCTCCTCCCTTTTTTCCTTGCCATCCAAGTTGATGCTTGATTTCATTGCATCCATGAGCTTTGGCTCATCAGAGGGGGGTCGTGAAATGGATTACGAATCCTAGCCACCACAACCTTGGGTTGTGTGGCCTAAAAATCTTCCTCGGCCACATGCAATTTCTTTGATGCCAGGACCTCTACACACACAACTGCAATAATGTCAATAACAGAATCACCAAGTGGCAAGAGCTTGCTTTCAAGGGCATCTGGTGCACTGTCTAAGGAAAATTGGGGGTTGGTGCATAGCACGCTCAGGCACTCATCCATGCGCAGGACAAATGCTTTTTCCAAGTCATAGAAAAATACATACTCCTCCCCATCCACTACCACTGAGGAAAAACGGTTGATTTCTACTTCTGGGATAGCCTCATCCGTCACTGGTGCATCCTCTAAAGTGTCACTAGTGCCAGCCGCCACGTCGATGGACTTTACAACCACCTCCTCAATCCCCCTAGGGTACTTGAGCCGAAGTGTCTGGCCTTCTATGGTAGGGTTCATGGGGACACCCTCTTGCTCCTTGGCGTCCTTGATTATGGACCCAACCTGAAGGTTTGGAAGGTGGAGCTCCTCTAAATCACATTCCTCACTTACAAAGAAGATAAATGTTGCCAGTCAAGAAAGGTACTCCACCCCCGATTTGTGCTTCTTGAGTGATGGCACCCCTAGGACCTGTTCATCCAAGAAATGGCCTGCATCGGTGGCAATTTCTTTTGGAACCCTCTCAACCGCTTGGATAATGGGCAATCACCTTTGTGTATGTAGCACAAGAGATTGCAAGGCACCTAGATCCTTGCATGTGGGGGGATAGATACAGCATATTTTAAGATGTGATCCTCCATAAAATGAAATCTTGGCAAATGCATCCATGTCGAGGAACTTGTGGCGTCGAGGTCGAGGGATGAGTGAAGAAGGTGTGGAGATCCAACTTTGCCTTGTAGTTGGTGTCCTCAAGGAACAAGACGAAGCGTGAAAAAGGGGTGGATGTGGGTGCAGATGCAAAGATTGTGGAGGCATCCATATCTACCCCGGGGTGTAGACAGATTGTGGAAGAGCTCAAGAGTTGCAAAAGTGAAAGGCTAGAATGAGTTATGCAGCCCTCCTTTTATAATGGTGCCTTTTTTAAAGAAGGCACTTTTACCAAAAATGAAATTTCATCTCAATGTGACAGGTAGATTCCAATAATAACTAAAAATGGTTTAGAAACAAGTTGTACACAAGATGGCTATTGCAGAATGAAAACTTATATTTGAAGTCTTAAATTAACCGAAGCAAAGCAAATTGATTACATAGGGGATTGTTTCCAAAAATCCGAGTTACAAAGCTATAACAACGACAGCATAGTTCCATCCATGCCCCAATCCTCATGGACCTTCATTTTATCTTCCATTCTCTTTCTAATTGGCAAACATTCTTAACAATAAGTAGGCAATGATCGTCAAACTTTAAAGGAGTGAAAATTTGGTTGGATGATTCTCACCTTGTGAACTTGTAGACAAAGTTGTGCTTGTTGAAGGTCCTCAAAATCCAATATAATAGCCAAATGTTCTCGTCCATTACTGAGAGTCCAATGCTTGTTCACTTGGACAACCTCCAAAGCATCATTGGGCATCCTCACTACAATGTCAAAGCTTGCATAGTGCCGTCTACACTCTGTAAGGGAGTCCACACTCCAAGCTTGCACATAGTGGAATTGTATGTACAAGAAGTTGCGGTATTTCAAATAGCGCATCCCAATACCTGATGCTCCAACCTTAATACGGTACCTATCCCCATTGTGCATGCCCTCCACAAAACCCCGCACCTCTTCTAGAAGCCTCCCTAAATCCTCATAATACACATCTTTACAAGCATTGTGGTAGTCTCCACAAATTCAAACTCTTTGAAGATATGCACGAAACAGTGAATAGGCAAACACAACTCAATCCCACATACCTAGAAGCTGTAGAATATTTCAAAGAGTTTTGGACATCTATTATCATATTCTACTTGAAAGATGCTACCAACCACAAATCTAGTTGTGGCCACTCCATACTTAATAAGGAAGATACTTTGATGGGTTCAAGCTTCCCATACCCTTGTGTAGAAGTAGGCACAATGTAGAAGTGAGAATAGAAGAAAATTCTTTTTTTGAACCAGTTTGGTTGGGCAAAGGTGTGCGAAAATTGTTGCTCCAATATTTGCCTGTATAGCATTGAATGTGCTGGAGAGGCTATGAAGTAGTTTTTCCTCCACCAATATGGATGGAAATATGACTGTAAAATCATGGCAAATCATAATTATGAATCCATAAAAACATTCCACTTTGATTTTACACCCAGCTTTGTATTCTCAAAACATGCACTTAGAATGTATTGGAAATTGAGATAGTTGTTGCAATTGCATGCTTGACATTGAGAAAACATGTTGCACAATGGATAAGATCACCTTGTCTTTGAAATTCTTGAAGTTAAGAAGCTAGCTTTCCTTTCCAATGATGATCCAAGTTTACACGATTTGGCACAAGATGAGGGCCAATAGAAGATGGTTGCATGTATACCCAAGCACCTTTGGGGAACTCTTGTGTCACCAACTCACCATTTATACCTTTTCTGTTGTGACATGCAAGTGTTGTGACCTCATCCTTTGGCCGTCTTTGCGGAGTAGAGCTAGTCATGGGTGAGCAAAGAAAATTAGGAGGAGGATGAGGACCTTGCTTGTTGCTACAATGTAGGTGGGAGAAAGTGAATGAGTTTTCTTGGTGTGCCAATGGGAGGTGGTAGTGGCGGGGGGGGAGCGTGGTGGCAATGGAGATAGGATAAGGTGGATGACCCTTGCTTGGTGTGGCAATGGGAGGTGGGAGGGGAGGAGAGAGGAGCTTCCTTACTGTAGCAATGGAGATTGTGTAGAGAGAGAGTGTTGGAGTAGGGGTGAGTGTAATGGTTGAAACCAAAAGGAAGGCTTGGAAAAGGAGTTCTAGAGAGAGAAAATCACTTTTAACTGAGGAAAACTTTTGGAGGGGCTTTGGATAGTAGAAAATGATGTTTCAAAAGTTTTTTTTTTAAAATGAACTTCAGGGTTTTTGGTGCATGTTTTGACTTTTGAAGGTCAAAAAGTGCCTTTTGAACCATAAAATAGATTTAGGGGGTTTTAAGAAGATAAGATTTGATTTTTGAAAAAAACAAAATTTTGGGGGTTTTTGAGAACCGGGTCAAAAAGGAGGGAAACTTGGATTTGCCAGTAATGTATTCATCACTTTTGATTGCACCAAAACTGTCAACCGCCTTTATGCATCACATTGATTAGTGATCTTCTTTGAACATAAGACCAACCATCACTTACAATTGTGCATCCTAAAAGCGATATATTCCCAGGTATTATTTTGGAAACACGCTCTTTGACTTTGATGCAACATTTGTCCAAGAGATCATTTCATATCGTGTAATACGAAGGAGCTGAAAATCTTGGGCCGAACTCGCCAATTTTCTTCCATGCATGTTTCCAATGATTGTGTCTACCATGATTAAAGCACTCCTAGTGAAAAAAATTGCTTTGGCGAGTGCAATTTGTGCCTCTTCTAGCGACTGTATTCAAAAGCTTTGATGCAATGATTTTTGATAAATTTTTCAAGTCCACCTTTATTGTGTCACTTAAAAGGAACATTGAGTTGCATTTCCTCTCCTTGCGTAAGACGTTCTGTAGGGTTAGTTGTTGTCACCATAGGATTAGGACAGTTGATATTTGAATCTGACTGCTCTTGACATGCATCCATAACAGATTTATGTACCCACTGTCTCTTGCCACCCTTTTTGGCGAGCTCTTCTCTCAAACGCTTTTCAATTGCAGGCGTCTGAGGATGATCACATTTCTTACATTTTTTGTAACGCTACCTAGAAAATGGTCTCTAATACGTGATGCACCGTCTGATTTTGTGGCAAAGCAAAATTTACATTGTCACTCCATATATCGACTACATATGTTTTGAGCATAATCCCACTCTTTGTGAGGAGATTTTTAATTATTTTTCTTCTTCTTACAACTTGTATTGATGATTTACTCCATTGCTTTGAATTTAATACTGAAGGCATAAGAACTAGATGTTTAGTTTTTTTAAATTATTCTCTTCAATATATATTAGAAAAACAATCTTTAAGAAAGCAATCAAATCTATACAGTGTGATTTGCAATGCACTCTTGTCAATCCACATACCGACCACATATGTTGTGACCAGGCATACACATTCAAATGCACTCTCTGCCTGGCATTATGCATGTACAACAATGCTATGAATTTGTCAATGCAATCATAAATATGAGGATTGGTTATACATCCTCTTCAATTTGTAGACAATATTGACACATCTACTTTCTCATGCTACAAAGAATAATCACTTTCTACGTTGAAACGATGATAATTATTTGCAAAACGCAAACGTAAGCAATAATATCTATGATTGGATATCAAGGGGACCAGGACAAGGGATACCTCCACAAGGACAACCAATTAGGCCACAAAAATGGTGTTAAATTGAGAGTAAATGGACCAACCATGAGACCCACGAGTGTTACTTCAGATCAAGGTGTGATGGGAATGTTCAGTACATGCCCATGCAGCCACATGAACAACCCATGTACAGATATAAACCTTATTTGGCCCAAGCTCAAAGACCACCAATGGGTATGGAAAGACCTCAACCTGTGTTGGGACAACAACCTCCGTATCCAGGACATAATGCAGTTCCTGTAAAGTACATGCACTCTGAAGGAGTCATAGATGAACAAGCATTAGTGCCTGCTACACCCTATGCAGAGCCTAGTCCATCTACAGTAATGGTAGAAGGAGATTGGTATAATCCACATCCACCACCAATGGAAGAAACTGTGACTTATGCTCCACCAGCGCACCAATGTATTATGTAGCTAATCAAGGTGTCAGACCTCCCATGGTAAGACCCCTAATGAAGCCAAGAACAGGAAACTGTCATAACTGTGGTGTTGATGATTATTGGAAAAACGAATGTCCAGAGCCTGACAAAAATCTCAAACCAATTGAAGCCTATTGCATACAATGTTGCAAAAAGGGAGGACACTTTCCAAAAGATTGTCCTAAAAATCCTTTGAACAAGGGTAAAACCGTAGTAAATGTAGTCCAAGTGATACCTAGTAGCTCATCAAAGAGTGAACCAATTTTTCCAATCAAGGTAATCACTAGAGCCCAGGCTAAGAAAAAGAAACACAACTCCTCTCATAATTCTGAAAATACTAAAGTTTCCTCTCAAGGAATCAAAATGAGCAGAAGCAAAAGATATGAGATGAGAAAACAAAAACAACGGGTTGAAACCGAGGAAAAAGCAAAGAAGCTATTCCAGGAAAAGCTAAAAGAAACTGGAAGTGAATTCAAGGAAACAACCATGAAATCCAGAGGATCCATTTTGGTTGATAAAATTTTTGAGCCTATTAATGCCGCCTTGGAAGCCTACCAAGCAGGACTTAAAGCAGGCCAAAACATGGAAAACAAATGGAAAAACTATCCTTCTCCAAACATGGAAGTAGCAAGGCTAGAAGCTTATCAAAATCTAGTAAGAATCATGCAAGAATGCTGGAAAAACAAAAACCCCAACTTGAAAGTATCGCAAAACCTAAAGAGCTTGTGGTAAAAGAAATCCGATGTGGTGGCAGGACCCCACCTTGACACAAAAGAACCAGAGCTTATAGTGCCTGATAGCGAAGATGCCTTAGAAGGAATTCCATTCATAGAAAAAGACTGGCCAGGACACATATGGGAAAAAGTGAGGGAGATCAATGATGGGATCCTAACTCTAAAGTCAGCTCCGATAGAGGAAGTCTGGTTGGATAACCTACCTTTTGATATGAACATGGATTTACAATCCTTGTACGGGGATTGCGGATTGGAAGCTTCGGGAATGTCAAAACCATTGACCTTGAAAACATTACCTTCTTACTTGGGAGATAACGAATATGAATCCATCGTGTGCAAGACCACTCAAGTAAAAAGAGCTGAACAGACCCTAGAAGTAGACAACACTCATTCGGTCATGTCTACACCCATACAATGCACTCTTACCTGGGGAGAACTGTCAAAACTCAGACCATACTTATGGAATGATTTACAAAAAACCATGGAGAAGGTGGGGATAACTGGGTTAATCTCAAAAAATTTGGGCAAATTGAAAAATGCAATGGACAACAAAGAGATTCGATCAGTTCCCATGAGCAAAGTCGGAGAATATTATGAAGGGGAAGAAGGAAACACCACCCTCCTAGTGAAATATAATGACATTGAAACCATGGCAATACTGGATAGTGGAGCTGGCATAGCCATAGCCACTAAAGCATTATGGGAATCCTGGGGATAGCCAGCCATTAGGCAAACTTGAATGAAATTGTAGTTGGCTGACGGACACATTGAGAGACCATTAGGGCTGCTTGAAAAAGTGATAGTCAATTCCTGTGGAATTGAATATCAACACACTTTTGCCATAGTAGACTTTGGGGAAAAAAACTATGAAATCATATTGGGAAGACCTTTCATGCGACAGGTACAGCTTATCTAAGATTGGGAAAACAATTATCTGTACTTGAAGCAAGTGGGATCTATAACAATAGTAAATCTAAAAGATCACACTTATAGAGATGTCTTGAAAACACCCATCCAAGAGTTTGATTCAGTCTCTTCGGCTAAAACTAAACTCCCATCCTGATAAAACAAAGACACTCCTATTTGGATGTGTGGAGCTTCAAAAAACGGAATCTTAAGAGGAGAAGAATGTATCCTAAAAAGGGATTGCACCGATGAAGCCTATGTACCTGAACCCTTTCCAGAGCATTTATTTGAGCCATTCGAGTGGACTCAAATTTTAGCGACAATGGATGTATGTGTGAATACGTCTATGCCTACTCAATTTTGCAATGAGGATGGCTACAACATAATTCCTATCCAAATGATTTCAATCCTCAACGTTGAAGATGAATATGAGGAGCCCAAGGACTTAATGAAAGCTCAACAAGTCTTTTCAGACCCCCATTATGATGCAACTAATGAGTTAGATGAACACTCGGCTACCTCAGAAGATTCGGGGTCAGAAAAAGAGCACATGAGAGCTAAGCTACTCTTAAAAGGAGGGGAGGAAAAGTTTTTTGACTTTCCAAACCAGAAATCAAGAAGATAAAAATGGTATAAACAAAAAAGAGACACCAGAATTGTGAAAACACGACCTATGCCATCAGTCTCTAGTAAAACACAATTCCTTATGCAGATAGATGCTAATGATTGTGTCAAGGACAAAATAACTTACAGATATCCTTCAAACAAAAACTCAGAAATGTCTCAAACATCGAGAAAACCAAGGAAGGGTACTTAAGAAAAATCACAAGATAAGAAACCACTCATGACCAAAGTCGAGCAGAAAAAGAAATATCAAGAGTTGAAAAAAGCTCTAAAGGAGATATACACAACAGAAATGGAAACCACGGAAGAAGATGGTAAGGATGTAATGTATGTTCTATCCCATTACAAAAAGTATACTCTCCAAGATCGGAAAATTATAGTCGAACAACCTAATAGGGAACTAAGGAAATAGGGCGAGTCTTACGAAGGGCCTGAAACGCTAAAAAGATAGACTTGACTGAACCAAGAGAAGAGCTTAGACCTGCTTACATTGTGATTGACCTAACAGAAGAAGAAGAAAAACTTTTGCTAAGCTTGTTAAAGGAATATCGTGATATCTTTGCTTGGTCTTACAAGGATCTCAAGGGTGTTGATCCAGAAATCTGTCAACATACCATACCCATGAGAGATGATACAAACCAAGTAGACAGAGACCATACACGTATAACGAAACATTTGCCAGGAAGATAAAAAAAGAGATTGAAAAACTAAAGGAAGCCAAATTTGTTTACGAAATTGAACACACAGATTGGGTGTCTCCAATTGTGGTAGTACCCAAGAAGAATGGAAAATTACAAGTGTGTGTTAATCTCAAAAAGGTGAATGCAGCTACCATTAGAGACAACTTTTCTCCTTCGATAACTGAGCATGTTTTAGAACGAGTTACAGATTCTTAGATGGATTTTCGGGATACAATCAACTTTTAGTTGACCCAAAAGATCAGCATAAAACTACTTTTGCAACAGAATGGGGTATATTTGCTTATCAAGTTATGCTGTTTGGGTTAACTAATGCTCCAGTCACGTTTCAAAGGTTGATGAGCCATGCTTTCAAAGAATATCTTAAGAAATTCTTAGAAGTATATATGGATGATCTATGAGTACATTCATCAATCCGGGCTGATCATTTTGAACACCTCAAAAGGGTATTCGAAAAATGTAGACTTTATAGGATTTGCTTAAATCTTGAAAACTGCACATTCATGGGAAAACAAGGAAAATTTCTTGAACATATAGTATCTAAAAATGGCATAGCTACTGATATTGAGAAGATTCATGTCATTGCAGATTTTCATAGACCAACAACAGTAAAGGGGGTACAAGCCTTCATGGGGCATTGTGGATATTACCGGCGGTTCATCTACATGCGCTATAATTGCAAAATCCATGTATACCTTGATTACGCACTTTGAATGGACCAAGGCATGCGAAGAATCCTTCATGAATCTTAAGCAAGCTCTCATCTCAGCTCCAATATGGAAAGCACCAGATTGGAATAAAGTATTCCATGGACATGTAGATGCTTCCAATTTTGTTGTAGGTTTTATACTAGCTCAACCAGGAGACAGGAAAATTGACTTTCCTATTTCTTATGCTAGCCGACAATTGAACATGGCAGAAAATAATTACACCACCACCGAAAGGGAAGGATTATGAATGATCTATGCCGTTAAAAAGTATAGACATTACCTATTAGCCAACAAGTTTGTGTTCTTTGTGGACCACCAAGCTTTGTTTTATTTGGTGAACAAGCCATGCAGCACAGGGAGAATAGTGAGATGGTTCATCATTCTTATGGAATTTGATTTCACTGTGGTTGTAAAAGAAGGCACTACACATCAATGAGCAGATCATTTGTCAAGGATTGTTTCAGGAGAATCACCTAAAGGGGTAGACGATGATCTACCAGATGCCTATTTATTCTCCGTGGAAATGATACCTAGATGGTCGGAAAACATTGTGTCATTGATGACAATAGCTCAAGTGGATTCACAAATACCACTTTCTATCACGATCAGATTGATCGAGCAATCGGCTATGTATCAATTACTAGCTGGTAGGCTATACAAAAGAAATCGGGATGGGATATTGCTTTTATGCATTACTCCTTAAGAAAAAGAAGAGTACCTTTAAGTCAAGCACATGTTACCATAGTAGGACTTCACTTTACGGAAGACCAAACTACGCAACGAATCTTGAGACTTGGAGTATTTTGGCCGACTATGAGGAGAGATGTTCGATCTTTTGTAAAGGATTGCCCTCAAAGTCAAAAACAAACACCCATACCTCATGTAAACATTACATGTTCTTAAGTGGAGTAATTATCTGGTTACTTACTTATCAAGCCGAGCATTTTCTTAGGATATGAGTAAACGCCGTCAAAGAGCAATTGAAACGGAAGCAAGAGACTATGCTCTTATTGGGAACCAATTGTATCGGAGAGATAAAGATCAACATTTGCGTCTTTGTGCAAATGAAAAGGAGTATATTCCGATTATAGAACAAGCACATGCTGGATTAGCTGGAGGTCACTTTTCTAGTGAGACCATCGCAAGGGCAATCTTGATGGCAGGCATATGGTGGCCAACACTTTTTGCAGATTCCAAAGAATATGTTCGAAGGTGTGATGCTTGTCAATGAGGCAAAAATTCCAACACGAGTAGATAGCATGTCCTTAAGACCAATGATGGGGGCTAGAGCTTTCGCAAAATGGGGTATAGATTTTGTTGGACCAATACAACCACCTCCTTATAGAAACTAAGTTCAATATATCATTGTAGCTACGGACTATTTGACCAAGTGGGCTGAGGCTAAAGCAACTCAAAAGAATGATGCCAGAACCACTGTTGCATTCTTATATGAGTATGTATTCACGAGATATGGATTGCCGATAGAGATTGTCAGTGATCGGGAAACTCATTTCCTCAATGAGATAATCGAGTATTTGCTTAATGAGTTTATGGTCATCCATAACAAATGAGCTCTCTATCACCCACAAGAAAACGGACAAGCTGAGCATACGAATAAAATTCTTAGCTCGGTGCTAACTAAAGTGGTTAGTTCAGAAAGGACAGACTGGAAAGTGAATCTCCATGCTGCTCTATGGGCTTATCGAGTTTCATTCAAAACAGCTTTAAATGCTACACCCTTTAACCTTGTTTATGGTCTTGATGCCATACTGCGAATAGAATTTCTATTGCGGACATTAAGGGTAGTACAAAATCTTGAATGGACATGAATTGTCGGAAATATTTGAAGGTTTGGAAAAGCTAGATGAGTAAAGGCTAACTGTTGTAGCTCATATCTATGCACAAAAGTGGAAACAAAAACATTTTTTTGATTCCCACTTAATCACAAAAATCTTCAAGAAAGGAGACAGTTTTAGTCTATTTCCTTAAGCGACACATTCCCAAGTTTAAGAAAAAGGAAAACGGACCATTTATCATTAAAGATGTATCTCCAAGTGGAGCAGTAAAATTGTCCAACTTAGATGGTGAACCAATGGCTAATTGGATTAGTGGATATTGTTTAAAGAAATACAACTTTCTACTAACCAATGAATTGATAGAGAGAATGCATGCAGCCAAGCAAAGAAAGATCAAACGACAGCAGGTTATTGATGAAGCCCAAGAGGAAGCTAGTCTTCGGGTACTTAAGCGGAAAGCTGCTCTCAAGAATCAACAGATACCGATTCCCATCAACACTCTGAAAATAGATGACTGACATTGGGAATTACGTAAAGACACAGTTTCAACAGATGATGAATGGTTAGATGGAATGGACCTGCGCATCAAAGTACAACTCAACAATCATAGCACCAATGCTTTGGTCGACACAGGAGCTAGAGTAAATGCAATCAGTTATTACATATACAAGAAGGCAAGAAGTCAAGCATTGATGGTAGGAATAGCGACAATCAAAGGATGCGACAAGAACCCAACTCCAACATTGGGAGTAGTCTACTTAAACGTGATAGTACATGGATGTTCATGTCCTTATCAGTTTGTATGCTTACCAGATGAACACATGAATGAGACGATGATTCTTGGAATTCCTTGGATGCAGACATACAAAGCAATACCAGATTGGGATACAAATCATCGGAAGCTATCACCTAAAGGAGGGAAACTCATTGTTCCAATTGCACCAAGCAAAGAGGAATGGAAAAGAAGCAAAATCTACAGACCAAACTACAAAGTAGTCAATCTTCTACATCCCCTCGACAATCAAATGCTACAAGTAGTATGCAAGGAGTCAGGAAAATTTGGGTACCAAAAAGCACAGCTTAAGGATAAACCAATTCAGATGTGGGTGCCTAAGAATTCACCAACAAAACAAAAGAAGGTTCCAAGGGTTAAAACATAGAGACGGGC
The DNA here is from genome assembly GCF_014529385.1 of Adiantum capillus-veneris. NCBI lineage: Eukaryota > Viridiplantae > Streptophyta > Polypodiopsida > Polypodiales > Pteridaceae > Adiantum > Adiantum capillus-veneris. The sequence goes on from NC_140958.1 coordinate 101,432,245, forward strand.
AACTCCGAACAAGGAAACTAACATGGAAATGGTTTGGAAGAAAAAGGAGCACTTATCTTCTCCACAAACCGCAAAACCAATGAAGCAATGGCGAGTTAAGTCTCAAAAAGACTCCACCACACCATGCAGCATCAAGCCGACTAAGCTACCAATGGCAAGAAAAAGCTCAACAATAGTCAAAAGTGCTACCAACAACTCAAGCAATTAGTGGTTGAAGCATCCGGATGGTACAATTAAACAGAGAGCACACAAGCTACAAGATTTTCTCTTTGGAAGACATCAGCAGCAAACCTCGACATCAGAAACCCTTGAGTTGATTACTAAAGACCCCGGGAGGTCACCTAATAAAAGTGTAACCTATCATGTGAGTTCAACAAAGGGTATTTAAAGTTCTTGAAACTTGCAGAAATATATATACAGAAGGGAATTATTTTTTCAAATTTGAAAAAAATTACAAATTTTAAAGGGAAAGGGTACATTATATTCCTAACAAAATTCACAGATAAGGGGTTTTACAAACATGTCTTCATGAATGCACATGATATGGTAGTTTACACATAGTGAACCCCCCGAGCTAAAGACCCAGCTCTTGCACAGCATATTGGTTTGAATTGCATTGATGTTCATAGCATGGTAGAGACAACCACGGCTATGCATAGACACAATTATTCAACCCATGCACACAGTCGTCTTGGAGTACGCCATCTAGGAGGGGTGGAAGGACACTAAGTACTAAGTAATTAAGGGCAATGTTTGAAGAGGGAGAAAAAAGTTTGATGTTAACATGTGTTTTTTTGCAAAATTACCTAATAATGCCCTTATAATTCAAGGGAAAATTCACTAATAATATCTTCCCGAGGAGTGTAAATAGTGTATATACTATCTAAAAATCATCAAAAATAGTCCTTTTTTGAGTATTTTTCATTATTTTTAGTGATAAGGAGGCTTAAAAATAGAAAATTTTAACAAAAAACAATAAAGATATATTTTTCAATGGATTTTCTTAATTATTGGATTTTTACTTTACTCTTTTAGAGCATTTTGCTATTTTCTTTGATTTTTTCAAATAAACAGGTCAAAAATTAATAATAAATAGCAAGGAAGCTCAGATGGAAAAATGGAAGACACGATGGTGGTCAGAAAGACAAGGCGGACAAGCACAAAATTTTTCAATGAAATCAGAACATGGAAGCGGGAACCTTAAATTAGGCGGCCAAGCCTACTTTTGCAAAATTCTTGCAGAATGAGCTACAGAAATCCGATCAGGGAAGTTTTTGAGTCTAACATAGATTTCACGGCCTAGTAGGACTAACGGGGAAATCTGGGGAAATTTGGTTTGGGAAGTCCAGGTATAGATATCCAGGGTAGGCTAAAACCACCTCATTTCCACTTGGAGTCTTTCCAGAGAGAGATTTCGGCCTCTTTCGTGCGACTTTTCTAGAGCCCACAGTTGACCATTTTCAACGCCGTCTCACACGAGATATAAGGGGTAAGCTCTTTACTCGTCAATGATCCATTTTGTACGGCCAATAGCTAGTCTAAAGCCCTAGAAAAAACCTTAGAAATCGAGCAGTGCACGAAGAGCTATGATAAAACACTGACCATAGCGGCCTGCTAGCCATACCAAATCAGATGGGATTTGAACCATAGCATACCCTAACATAATAGAATCTTTCTATATCATCAGTTGACCATTCGACAGGGGTCAAGGGGGTCCCAGTAGAAAAGCTAGGTTTTTGGCAAATGCCAGAATTTCGATCTAACTTCACAGATGGCTTGCTTATGAGGTCCATGTACAATGTATATGATTGGTTTGGTGAAATACATCAAGCAAAGCCCTCGAAAATCAAAAAACGACTCAAAGGATAAAGCGTCAAATTCGACATATGGAGTCAAACCCCAGGGAGGTCACCTAATAATAATGTAACCTATCACGTGAGTTCAACATAAGGGTATTTAAAGTTCTTGAAACTTACAGAAATATATAAACAGAAGGGTATTATTTTTTCAAATTGAAAAAAACTTACAGATTTTAAAAGAAAAGGGTACAATATATTCTTAACAAAATTCACAGATAAGGGGTTTTACAAACATGTCTTGAACGCACCTGATATGGTAGTTTTACACATAGTGAACCCCCCGAGGGTCAAACTAACTCCAAATGAGCTAGAATTGGACACGTTGCTTCACGACTATGTTGCGGACAAGTCCAAAGCTTCAAAGTTGACCGATCAACCCAACAGGCAGTGTAGTCAAAAAAACGGTGATTTTAGAGTCGACAAAGCACAAAGTGATGCCGGCAAGACCAAACTTGACCCAATTCAATTTAGGACTTGTATTAGGTGTATGGAATATATTTAGGTCCAAATTTGTGAGTTTTGCAAAGAAATTATCACTGTTGTAAATAATCACGATTATTTACTTCTGTATTAGTTTTGCTTGGAAATTGTCACCTCACTTCACCTATCATGTGTACACACCTATTACATGCCAAAAATAAAGTATGAGCCAAAATGACCACCCATTCCTTGGAAAATTGTCAAAAAAACGCAAAGAAGTCTTTGCAAGCCAATTTCTTGGTTATGGACCACATTTCTTGATCCAAATCAGCTTATATCTCATATATAGTGTCTATACAATGCCTAGAGCCAGTTTGTACCAAAAAATGTCAATTTTGGAAGAAAAGCTAATAATCGCGATTATTTACTTTTTGGTCAAAATTGGGGAGTTTTGATATTTTGCCATCACGTATCCAAGTACATGACGTGTTATGCCCACTAGCCAAGTTTGAACCAATTTAGAGCTCAAAATCTCAAATTTCCTTTATATCTACTGTTTCAAAGACCTAAAGCCAAAATCTGGTACCGTTTTCACCCTATGCATCCAAATGAGGCCATATTTCACTCAGAGCATTATACTTCAAGCCTATGAAGTGAAGTTTACAAAAAGTTGAAAATTTTTCTCAGCTATGAATAATCGAGATTATTTACTTTGGTTGAAAATATTTGTTTTGACTTTACAGTTTTGTTCCTTGCATGTTTTTATACACCTATGCTTGTTCAGAAATTGATTTGAAGCAAATTGGACCAAAATTGTTAGCATTTCAGACTAAAGAAAATTTCAGAGAAAATTCTAAAAAATCTGCTAACTTTTCACTCTATTCGCTGAACAGGAGCCATGCAAGCAGCAAAGAGGGCCAAGAAGAAGCTCAACCAAAAGGAGAAATTGCAGAAATTGCCCGCTTATCAACTAGACCCCGAGTCAGTCAAAGAAACGAAGGCATCATACCTCTCTAGAGAACAGTTAGAAGAGCATCACACTACAGTTTTCACTGGTAGGTTCAAAAGTGAAGAGGGGCATCAAGTGGAGTTGCAACTCCTACCCAAAGAAGTCTATGATGTAGCCACCAAGCCAGAGACCAAAGAAGCTAACCGCAGGCTAGGACTTAGGGATTTCTACAAACAAGAGCCTTGCGGAGTGGATTTTCAGAAAGCTTACGAGCTTTTATCCACCATTAAAGAAGATGAAACCGCATGCACAGATATCTAACCCCCAAGGGAACAAGGTCGAAGTAGTGATAACTAAAGATATAGTGGTAGAGGCACTCAGATTGCCCACAAAAGGAATGACCATGCGAGCAAGGGACAGGAAAACAGCCGAAACCTTTACCAAAGAGATAGCTGTGGCTACCTTCACTGATTTAATTCACAAACAAGTGGAAGAGCCAACCCGCTTGTACCACCAGCACTTCCATTTTTTGGCAAAAAGGCCACCAAAGTACACTACGCCAAATCACGCTGTGGCCACCACATTCACTCAAGTTCTCAAGTCGACAACAAGGCAACCAATGGACCACGCGCAGTATGTCCTGACTACCTTGAAGGGCACCAACAAAGAAGGCAAAATCACTTACTTGGGTGCGCCAGAGGTCTTGACAAGGATAGCATACCATGTCATTGGCATGGCCGACAATCTACCACCTCCTCCTAACCAGAACACCTAGATATTGGCGGCACAACCCTCTCCAAGAGTGACAAGGTCAGGAAAGAGAGCTTATAAATCCGATGAAGAATCAGCTGACAGCTCGTCAGAAAGGCACAGCAACGAGAGCTCGGATAACGAGGAAAAGAGAGCTCATAGAGAAGAAATGAAAAGAAAAGCTGTGGACGCCCACCAAGAAGAGCCTGCACAAAAGCAAGCATGCTTTGAAAGAGAGAAATAGGCCTACCAACGCAATAGACAAGCACAAGGGAAGGACCTAGAGAAATGGGTGCCTACTGGACTTAAAGGCCCTAGAATGAAGCATCACACAAGAAAAGAGGTTGAAGATCCGACAGAGCGTTTGTAAAGAATGTACCAAGAAGCTGAAGCCCTCAAGCTGAAGGAGGCAAAAGACGCGGCAAGGAAAGACAAAGAGGTGGAAGAACAAAGAAAAGCCGAGGAGATGGCTAGAGAAGAAGCACAAGAGAAAACGAATCTCCCAGACTCACCTCACCGCCTACCGAACGACAGGAACACCCCATGTCAAGCCCACCACCATCACCTGAGAGAGAGAAAACCAATGAATCTGAATTTAACAAAGAAGCAGAATCTGCACAAGAGACGCACCAACAAGAGAAAGAGAAAGATAAAGAAGCAGAGCCAAAAAAAGAGGCCACCACTGCACAAGAGAAAGAAACCGAGCCAGAGAAGGAAGCAAGTCTGTCACGAGAAGAGACAACAAGATCCGATCCAGCACCCTCTACTACAGCACAGTTAGAGAAGGATGGAGCACCCTCTACTTCCACTCAGCATGAAACGGCTGAGGCATCAAAGCCTGAGGATGGCAAAGAAAAAGACCGACCCTCTACCTCTACGCAAGAAGTTCCAGCAGCTACGATGCAGCAAAAAGACACACATGAGGCTTCGGGCATATCTCAGTTGGCAAGACAGGATGATTGACAGTCGAATGACTAAGTTATACTACAAGTAAACGAATATGCGAGGTAGATGCAGACATGACGGAGAGACTCCATTAAGCAGCACTAAACCGCAGCACAAAGGCCAAAGAGCTTGAGATGGTGATCGACGCTCTCCAAGGAGAGTTAGAAGACAGGAGGACAATCATCACCGATCTTCAAAGGCAGGTGCAAGAGATGATGACAAAAGCTGAATAGCATCAGCTAGCTAGAGATAGGCAGCAAAAAGAAATGGAGGAGTTAGGTGATCTGCTCACCAAACTATCCGATGCCTGCAAAGCAAAAGACGAGCAGCTGATAGAAGTAACAAATGAACTTCTTATGACATCCCTATCAGCTCAAAAAATCCAGGTGCAATTAGATATTGCAAATGCCTCGTTACAATACTCTGAACAGTGGATCAATGATCAGGCAATCTTCTTACGACAAATCAGAGAAAATCCAACCGTGGCCTCGATCAAAGGGACTGATGAAGTGTACAAGGTACTCGAAAGAAGAATAAAGATCTTGAGTTGGAATTAAAGCTGGAGAAATCACAGTGCAGGGACCTGGCACTGATGCGGGTTCAGAGAGAAGAAGAGCTCCTAAAGGAAATAGCAGAGCTTAAGAGAGTTAACCAACTCCTCAGAGATGGAAAACCAGACACACAGGAAGAGGCAGGCACTTTAGAGCCGCCACAGATAGACATACCCTCGGTCTCATTTGTTGAGTTTGAGACACAGTCCACAGTAGAGCCGAGTGGTGAAGAGGATTTCCAGATTCACATCACAGATCCAGACACAGTGCGTATGGTCGAGCTGTCAAAAGCTAAAGAAAATGCACTGAAAGAGAAGATCACCCTAGAGGTGGATGAGCAGTGGAAAGCCGCAATGGATTGGGAGTTGAGAGCTCTACACTCTGTCAATGTCACTCAACTCACTCCCAATCAGATCAATGCGCATTGGCATCAACAATCCGTGTCATACCCTCTCATCAAAGTGGAATTACTACAGGTGAAAGAGAGGCTGTACAAAGATATGCAAGAAGATGGTGCAGATAAAGACCACCAATAGTGGAGGTTAAGCTGGTTGAACAAGAATCCGAGATACCTGATTTTGTTCACAAGAGCACCTGCAGCCCTTCAAAGAGATCCAACTTTCTGTCCTGTACCCAAAGTAAGGACATGGCAAGAGCATGAAGCATTTACAAAGAAGAGGCCAACTTGGCTTAACTACCCCAGACTGCCAGCTCTAGAGAGAGAACAAGCGACATGGGAATACATGGTGAAAACCCTAACGGGCACCATGTCTTTCTTCAAGAGTCTACTAGATCTCTCCTGCACCATGTTATATATGATCTGCAGAATGTTTCTCACATGCATCCAAGTTTTTAATAAGCCTGAGCAAACAGAAGCCCCATGGATATCATTTTTAGAAGGTAACAGAGGCTTATGCTACAATCTGAGTGGGCAACCTTCGGAAGAAGTCCTTTACTGCTTCTATGCCAGATGTATGTTCTTGCCATCGAATAATATGTTGTCATTTGAAGAAGCTTTCTACACTGGATTCTTCACCTGGTGAACGAAGATATTTGCACCGGTGATTAGCAACCTTACATCCAGGTTTATAGGCTATTCAGCGGTGGAGCTGAATAATAAAGTGACCATGTAATTTTTGCAAGTGCAACGACAAAGAAGAAAAATCAGATACCAAAAGGCACTGGATACGCTTAAAGACCGCCTCACCAGTCGTCAACCCGAATACTATTTCAGTCCATAAAGTTGTGTCAAGGGACGACACAGGCGAGGAGGGGGAGAATGTTAGTAGCAAGCTTACACGCACACCATTTTTTGGAGTTCTCTTTGTGAAACATTTATTATATTGATAAATTGTTAATATTGTAACTCCTATTTTCTTGGATAAACTCTGTAATTAATGAGCCTGGGCTACAAGCTCTCAGATACCCAGCTTTGGTAGAAGTCCAGATTATTAGTTTTGACCACCCAAAAACCTTAGCTGTTAATATCACCTTGGAACTTGACCTCAAGTGGGATTTGATACCATAATCATGTGTGCTTAGATATTATAAACTTGTCCTATAAGTTTCGTTACGTTTGGATGTCATTTGTTGCTGTAACAGATGTGAATTGTTTGCCGATGAGCAATTGGCTTTTGGTGATTTCAGTCACTTGAGTGGAGCTTGAGTTAGATGCGAGTTGTTAGTTGTTTTTTGAGAGATTGACAACCTCTTGTAGCCTTTATGTACTAGTCGAGTCAGCTTCGTCCCATGGTTTGACAAATTAATCGTGGTTCTCGTTAATACTGCAATAAGATAGGATGGTGAGGTTAGACATGCGTCCCACATGCACGGAGATTAGAACCACAGGGTAATAATCTCATCTTTATTGGTCAATGACTATATATTAAGGTTCTTGAAGTCTATGTGCACTTTTGAAGTCAAATTTACTCCTAGCTCGAGCTCTAACAATCTCACATCCAATCCCTGCACACCTCGGTCTAGAGGTGCACGGAGATTAGAACCACAGGGTCAATGACTATATATTAGTGTTTTTGAAGTTTGTGTGCACCTAACCTAACGTATAACCTAATTATAACCGAACGTATAACCAAATTAAACCTAACCTATAACTTCACCTATAACAAAACCTAACCGAAGTTTGTTTGCATTTTTTGAAGCATATGAGTCATTCTTGAAGTCGGTTTGCGTTTTTTCTACTATTAATTGCCGCTAGCTCTAACCTAACTTATAATCTAACATAACCTATAACCTAAACCTAACCTAACCTAACGTAAACTAACCTATAACCTAAACCTAACCTAACTAAAGTCTGTTTGCATGTTTAGAAGTACACGAGTCATCTTCGAAGTCCGTTTGTGTTTTTTCTACTATTCATTTGCCGCTAGCTCTAAAAAAACCTATAGTCTCACCTAACCTATAACCTAAACCTAACCTATTTTAACCTAACCTAACCTAAACCTAACCTAAACCTAACCTAACCGAAGTTCGTTTGCGTTTTTAGAAGTATAGAAGTCATCTTTGTTTGGCCGCTAATAGATGGACATTGTGTTCGGACATTTAGAACTTATGGTATGGTGTGTAAATCGCTTAGGTTAGGCTGCTCCAAATTGGATTAAGATAGCAATTAGCCATTTCAATCCGCTTAGGGCTAGCCACCGAGGGTTAACCTCTTAGGACTAGTGTTGGTTTAGCCGCTAGTAGATGGCCGTATTTTGGAGTGTTAGGGTGCGCTATGTAAAGTTGCCTACCGCTCCAAATTGGAGTAGTGTAACATTTTTCCATTTCAATCTGCTTAGGGCTAGCCGCTTAGGGTTCTATGGATTCTGGTTTGGCCGTTAATAGATGACGAACCGTGTTCGGATGGTGCATTACGACACACTATGTAAACGCTAAGTTAAAGCGCTCTAAAACATATTAGGGTATCGTTAAGCCATTTAGTTTGTTAAGGGTTATTGGCTTTAGATTATCGACTTTTGTTTTGGCCGCTAATACAATACTAAATTTAGAGCATGAGGGTAGTCTATGTAAATCCGCTTAAGTTTGGCAACTTTTGATTTGGTCGCTCCAAATCCAATTAGCACTGTAGGGCTTGGCCATTTCAGTCTGCTAATAGGGTTAGAGGGTTATGGTTTAGACGCTGGAGAGGGGGAATGGTGGAACACACCCAGCACAAACAAAAGGGCCTCACTATAGCTCGGGGTATCCACAACACCCCTATCCTCTCGAAAAACACCTTCAAACACACAACTCACACTAGCAGACCACCGCCTGCTCTATTGCCACTGCTCACACACTCCACAAATCCACCACACAATGCACACTTGTTGCCACGGTTTGTCTCCACCCTTACACACACTCACAACAACTCAATCTCACTCTCTCACACAACACACCGTCGGTCCGAGGGGCACACACTTTCACACAACCAGCACCGAGGAGAACCATGAAAGCAGGAGAAAGAGAAAGGGGGAAGGGGAAACAACAGCAAGGGAGACAACAACGGCTCGATTACACTCCACCAAAAACTTATACAGACTCACACTGCCATCACCATGGCCATTTACACAAGAGAGATACAAAGGGCTTTGATAGGCACACTCCTCTGTCCAAATGCTCCACTTTGCAAGCTTCCAACGGCCCAAAAAATTAGAAAAAACTAGGCCAAAAAGCACCTAATTTGATTAATTTTTTACTTTTATAGGGTGGGGGGTTCAATTTGGGAAATTGCACTCTAATTGGTCCATATGGCACCCATTTTTGGTATCTTTTGGGAAGGGGGGCACCGCCTTTCTCCATGTGCTTCCTTTCTCTCTTTTTCACTTGGGGAGGGGGGCATTAGCGATGTCGCTATTGCCCCCTAGCATTTTTTTTGTTTTTTATCCTTCAATTTTTACCCTCTTTTGGTTTAGCCTTGCACTACTCAATTAGCTTGACTTTGACTTTCCCTCTCTATTCGACTCCTCCAGCCTTCGCTTTGGTCCTTGGCCACCCTTTGTCCGGCTTCCATTTTGCTTTGCTTCGGCCACTTGACGGACTCCAGGCTCACCCCTCTCCCATCTCTTTGCCACCATGGGACAGCTCCTTCCCTAGCCTCGCAATAGCGATGTCGCTATTGGGTGGGGGAGCTCCCTTTAAAAACTTAGGCCCTTTGGCTGCGGGAAAAACTCCCCCTCGGGCAGCCATGTCATCACTGGTTCTCACACCCTTATATGCGGACACGCCAGCGAGCCCCGCCGACCGCCGCCCAAAACTGCCACCAATTGCCATCCCGTCCAACGCAGCACCCCTAGCGTCGTCTATGCTCGACACCATAGCCAAGAGCTCCAAGCTCTCCATGACTTCCTTGCATACCAAATGGGCCTCATGCCCCAAGTCTTAAACCCCTCCTTTCAGACCCCCGCCTGCACATATGGGGCAATACCTGGGCCACGTGGCAGCTATGGACCTCTTGGCCCCTTAAGCCCACCAAAAACTTTCAACTTAAGTATTTAAAACCTTTTTTTTTCCCCTTTGGCCCTCTTCTGCAGGCTCCCATTCATCGATTCCGGACCCGATTACCTAGCAGAAAAACCTCACTAAAACTTCATATTCCCAGCCCCGACTACATTTATCGTCTCTGCATTCCAATCCCTCGGCACCTTCGAACCAAGGCCTCCAAAATGAAAAAAAATCATTTGCAACTGTTCACTGCCCACGGCTCCCAACTTCATCTCCCTATATCTGGCCGACCAAGCATCTGATTGACGTGCCGTCGATACATGCTAACTTCACATGGCGCACACTTCCACCAAGAACCCTGGCGAGGCTGAAACGATGCCAGATGGCACATCTTCCAATGCGGTCAAGTGGGCTCAAACCCGGCCCCCTTCAAATGACCATATCTTGCTAACCAGAGCTCCGATTCGCATTTCGAGAAGACAGGCACGCTCCACAACTCGAGCACTACACATGTATACACTGACATTATCCTGGGCCACCTGTCCCCAACTACCCTATCCGTCGGGGATCTGCTACACACTCTAGCTTTAAACTTCAGTATCTTGCTCACCGGGGCCCGTTTGACGAGCCGTCTAGACCGGCTTGGAAAGCACATTGAACACTACATTCTCACACATAAAACCCACATCTCGGGCACAATAGTCCACCAACCTGATTGGCTCTTTGCAGCACACCTTTGGCCTAAAAAACCACATCTAGCATACACCTCCGCTATCCTTGGGTTGCCTAGGGCTTTGGTACGTGCCCTAGCCTTCTGCATGCACTCACATGATGCCTCTGCTTGGGATTCACCATCTCCTAGCTCGAACCAACTTTGGTTGCACCAACGCTAGTAGATGGTCGTAGTTGGACGTTTCACAGATAAGTCTTTAAATTAACATAAAAGTACATAAGTTTTAACTGTCCGAACACAACGTCCATCTATAATCTAAACATGAGTTAACTTAACATATAACCTAACCTAACTTTTACATACAACCTATAACCTAACCTAACCTAACCTACAACCTAACTTTTTGCCTAAACCTGACCTATAATCTAGCTAACCTATCCTATAACCTATAACCTAACTTATAACTTAATTTAACCTTTAATATAAACCTAGCTTAGAACCTAACCTATAAGCTAACCTAACTTAACTTAACATGACTTAACGTATAACCTAACTCATAACTTAACATATAACCTATATATACCCTAACCTAATATATAACCTAAACTAAACCTAACCAAAACCTAAAACCCTAAACCTCATCAATCGCATAATCTCAAAAACGACATAATTAAAAACGAAATTTTTTCAAAACAAGATTTTTTCATAAACCAAAACAAAAAATTTCCTAATTCAAAACAAAATTTCACAACACAAACCATAATTTCTTTTAAAGCATTGAAAATTTAAAGGATAAAATTTTCTTTTATCAATATATGAATTAATTTAAATAAATTTAATATGCATTAAAAGTTCAAGCACTCACATGCGGCCTATTTGAGCAGGAAAAGGTGTTGTAAACGTGCTTGAACTTGCAAAAAATGCACACACACACACACACACCATGTTAAACCCTAAATCCTAAACCTACAAGTAAACTTGAAAACAATCTCACCTTAGTGCTATGGAGTAGTCCACGAGCAAGATTAGCACCTCCGACAACTTGTTTGGCACCAGATCTGCAAGAGGTGAGGAGGGAGAGAGCAAGAGAAAAGGCGCAATAATAAGCGAAATGCACAGGGAAAGCCCGCAAGTTCAATTTTTGCAGGTGAGTGGCATAAAATGGTAACCATCTTTTTGCAACATTTGTCAGCCTACTCAACGTCCTCTTCCTCATATGTGTATATATTTTTACGCTATTAAGTTATCTAGAGTAAATTCCCCCTCTTCGTTTAACCTTTGTGGCGACACATACATTATACTCTTCCCAAAAATGTCACCTTAGTCATATATTTATATTACCACCCTTTTCTTTTTTGCTTTGTAAATAGAATAAGCATACAATAACCAACTATATACCCCCAAACTTTCTTACCTCTTGTGAATTAGTAGTAGAAAAATAATATATCCATCTTCCACCCCATATACATAAATTCCCATGGAAATCAACTCTCCACTTGTCTTTACCAAAGATTATGGTCCCTCTCTACAAGTCTTCTATGCCCCCTACATAGGTGGCCCAATATCTCTTAAGAATATACATATAGTTTCTCTCCTTTCAAAAAGACTCCAATTGTATATTCTTTTCACAAGCAAATAATATTGGTCCCTCCTCTATTTGTTTAAGCATCATAGCCTTTTGAAAAAGCATGATTCCCCTTGGATGCATACAAGCAAAGGGCCCATACAAGAAGACTTGGAAGCAAAAGGTTCCCTAGCTTAGTGTGGACCTTCCAAACCGAATTCCTTGGTGCATGGGCATTAAGAATATTCCAAATTCATATCAAACATGTTGAGAAGGTCAATTTTGCCTTTTGAAGCATGTCATTCCGAGCTACAGGTAAAAAGTTATGGTCAAAATAGTGTAAATCTGTCAGATTCGCAGCAAAAGGGAACTGTAAATCAAGTAAATCAAGAGGGTGAGATCTTATTTTTCCCCTACTCATCTTTTAGAAGAGCAATGAGTGTTCAAGGTCACTTGCATGTGATGGGACCAACCTAAAGATGCTTTCTAAATGCCAAGACAGACAAGTTGAGATACCCCGCAGGAGCCACCCGTAGGGCCTCATGGTGGGGCCCACCTACATTATGCACCCCTATGGAGCCTTCACGGTCTAAAATGATATTTTTGGTGAATAAATAGTCCCTTTTATGTCCAATATTCAATGAGTGGTCAAAGAACACTTAATTAGGTCTAATCACTTACTCTAATTAAGTGTAGCATAATCCCACTCCTACACAACTATAAATAGCCCCCCTTGGAGAGACTCAAGGACACACACCTATATTTTCAACTTCATGTTGTTTCTTGATCAATAGTAGAGAAAACCCCAACTCTCCCTCTTCACATCCTCCCTCCTAACCCTCCTCTTTGGAGGAAGTGCAACTCTATTCTCCACTCTTTCCATTCTACAATCTCTTACTCCATCAACCCAATAAATCATTTGTAGCACCTCAATAACTTGTAAATACATCATGATCTCTCTCATGGTTATGTTAATGATCATGAAATCATCTTCAAAACTTTCAAGTGTCGCAATTCTTGATGGTTAGCCAGCGTCTGTCCTCCCCTTAAAAGGTGTGCGAGAAATCAAGTAAGTGTTCTATTCTCAATTTACCATTGGTTTTTTTCTCCACACTTATTCAATTGGTCTAAAGAAATTTCTCACTCCAACTCTCTTTTGCTTCATTACATATGCATGTAGCTACCTCTCATGGTGATTTTATTTGTGTCACGGCATTGCATAGATGGAGATGAGCTCTCTATGCAAAGTGTGTTAGTTTGATGTAAGTGATTCTCTTGTGTGTTTGAGAGGCAAGTCTTGTGCGCATGATTTTTTTGATGAGTGCTTGAGAGAGGAAGAGTTTGGATGTATTATGGGTATTCTTATGGGGAGAAGGTGAATGCTATTCCACAAATTGCATATTTCATTTTGATGCACGGCATTGGGTTGCATAATCGTTGATGGTGTTCGAGTGTCCAAAGTGTATATAGAGTAAGGGGGTTTTCAAAGTGTGTTGCTTGAGTGGGTGAGTGCAAGTGTTATTTTGATTGGTTTCCTTCTCCACTCCCAAAAGAAGGTGGTGCCCCAAGTAGTGTGCGTACCTCTTTACGAACATTTTGTGAGGGTAGGCCCATTGGTTTGGGTTTAGAGGCCCCATTTCAAAAAGCTCGCCCTCACAGGGTTCAACGGTACAAAAATCGGTACAGGCATCGAAATAGGTATCGGTACATGCGTCAAGAAATACTTTGAAACAGGTGTCGGAAGATTCATCGGAATAGCCTTCAGAACTTTAAGAAGTAATTTTTAAAAAAACTGCATCTCCCTCCATACTTACCTACACATATACCGACACTCACCATTGGCACCGGTAATTGGACGCCAGAATTTAAGTGACCTCTTGTAGTGCTGTTGAGGACATGGACAAAGCCACAAAGGTAATAGTTGATATAAAACATTATTGATAGAGGCCACAAAATTTTTCTTTTTAGTCCAAATGGAATGATTTTATTTTCTTTAGATGGGTAAGGAGATCAATCGGTTTGCTATGCGAAGGGGTGGCTCATGTGGTGCATCTCAAAGCAAATACTCCTCCCTCTGGCACTACTTATCAAGCTTCAATGCTTCCATCATCAAAGTGTTCCACTTAGAGTACTCAAAGAATGGGCATGGGGAGCTCATCAAATGTAGAGCCCTTAGCACCGTCTCGAGGAATCCCTCATCCCCAATGCCCACAAGTGTATCCTGTCATAATAGCTAATATCTAATTATCCTAAATGATTTTCTCATGTTAAACTGATTATTTAATATGGGGAAGTGCCAGGGGAGAAAAAGCTAGAATATTGGTTAAGCTGGCAGACCGGCCACAGTAGGGATCCAAAAGAGGGAAAATAGGGATTCAAAGGGGGGCCATGTCCAAAAGAGCAAGGTGCAACAATGGGCTTTGAAGACCCTAAGGTTCAGCCCATTAAGACTTCCAAAATCCTAAGGTTTCAAAATTCAAAGGTTGTGTTCAAAGGTCAAAAGCTTAGGAGTATTGGATGCTTTGTGTGTGTACCAAAAGTCTTTACAACTCCTACAAAGGAGGGGGCGAGCCTTGCATGTAGGGGATGAGAAAGAAACACACACACACACACTCACAAGCCTCCCTTACACAAAGGGAATGAGGGACACATGTCAGCTCCCTAGCCCAGATGCCCACAAGGTATACTCAAATCCTATTGGATGGCCATGGAGGTGGACCAATGAGAATTAGGCTAGAGTAAATCTAGTTTAATTAAATTAAAAACACTTAATAAAAGAACCAATAAGAATTAAGCTCTCTAGAAGACTATTGGACAGTCTCCCAAGGGATCCAATGAGCATTCAATAGCCCAATGGTTTGCCTGATTCCTATTGGCTAGGAGACAAAGGGGTCCAATGAGAGTTTAGTTGCATTAATTAATTACCTAAATCTCTCACAAAAGGGGAAAGGGGGACACATGTCATAAGTCTATCACTTATGCTACTTAACTTCATTGGCTAAGCTCGGAGAGGTCCAATGAGGTGCTAGGAAGATCAAATAGCAAGAGGGGTCGACCAAGAGAGAGAGGGGGCTAAATTTTACAAGGAATTATGTCATACACACTCACACTAGCTCATGTGTGAATCAAGAAGACTCTCTCTCTCCTTCTCAAGCTTTAATGGAAAGCTTATCACATGCTCCAAGCTTGTGAAAAGGGAGGCCGACACCCACAACTTTTGGCTTTGTGATGCAAATCCAACCAAGAGCCAAGCTTCAATGCATGCTCATCTCCTCTACCATGCTAATTAAAAAACTATGCTATGCTAATATGAGTGATTATGTGAGGAGATGTACATCTTTCTCGCAAGACTACTCCTTCCTCTCAATCTACTCTCATACCCCGCTAGCTCTCACCATCTTTGAAGGTGTGTGAGGTCTTGGGTCTGAGACCGTGAGGGAGTTTTATAAGTGTTTTGCTTAGTGCTTGAAGTTTCCATCTTCATTGCACTAGCTAATATTGTTTGAACACAAAGAATTGTATTGTAAAATGCCTCTCTTGATGGGAGAAACCATAATACAAACCCTTTTGGAGGGGGGACCGGCTCCATGTAAATGCGTTCCTCAACTGTTGTCAATAGCTTAATTTCTCTCTCTTTTGAAGTATTGTTCATGCTATCTAGCTAGGTGTTATACTTTTTGTTACTCTCCACCCAAGCACTCTTGTTATTCTCATTAGGAATCTATCCTAATGAAATGATCACTATGTTCATGCTATTTTCCGCTACACACAAGTTACTAGGCCATTAAATGTTACATATCCTAGTCTCCCTTGTATAGATCTGTGGGAAATTCTCTAGCTCCATTCTTGGTAGCTACATCCTAGACTTAGGCTAAGGAATCACAAGCCCTAATGAAGTTATAAGAGCCATCAAGGAAGTCGGTGGCTAGATCACTATCAAGAGATAGATTCCAAGAGCTTGTATGAAGGCTAATCTAGCCTCTTTTTGTAATACCACACTATATTGTAATAGTTTATATGAATAGATAACAATGGAGTTTTTGAACATGGTTTTTTCATTGTTTCTTTTTTTGGGTGCATCGTGTCTGTGTAGTTGAATTAATTTCTTGTGCTCAAATACATCAATTTTGTTGGTGAAGATACACACTTTGCAGTTTCATATCTTTGTGTAGTGTGGATTTTTTCCACGATAAACGGTAGGGGAGTTGTCTATTTCACAAATATCTAGGGGATTCTTCCACTTGGTGCATTCCTTCTTCCCATCAACTGCACTAGAGCCTTCTATTTTTTCTCCTCCTCTAATTGCTTTAGCTAGTCGCGTTTGACACGCTTCCTTTATCCTCTCCAAATTGGCCCTAAATTCAGATTCATGCTTTTAGGTCCTTTCACCCTTAGCAAGCTGCCTCAGAGAGGATCTTGTGGATCTTTTTATGTGAGAATTCTCCCACCTACCTGATACCTTCATCTCTTCTCCTCTTCTCATGCTCACAATGATTGTATCTATTTGCTCTTGGATGTATCCTTGAGAAAGTTAATTTACATTTCTCTTTGTCACCATTGCTGCAAAGTATTTTTGATCGCATTGTTTTCTTTGCTCCCTCTCTGACTATGCATCTTGAGATACCTTGTTTCTTCTCTCTTTCTCTAGACTTCGCTCAGGCTTCTTCTTGCAATTTGAGATGTGGCTTGTTGTTCTTGCTCTTGCCACACTCTCTGTGAGTGCACGAATGCGGTGTGCATGCGCAGAGAGTGAGAAGGGGAGAGAGGGAGAGAGAATGACACAGGATGTGGGTGGGGCTCTCAAGTCTCACTGTATGAGCACCATGTGAGAATGTGAGTGAGAGCTCCTTATTCTTTTTATGTATAAAGAATAAGGAGATGCAACCGGACACTAACCGGCGGACACAGGCAAAGCACGGTGAGGCACACCGCCTTTACCTAACATTCTCCCACTAAAGACTGTGTGCCGATAAGTGGCGAGAAGACTAGCCTACAACTAGTATATACAAGAGGTGAGAGAAGACGACTCTCAACCTATGCCCACTGGCTCACTCTGTAACCGCTCTAGTGTAGATGCAACATGCATACCACTAGGACTAGAGCTACGATGGCACTCATGATGCAGGTTTCGAGTGACGACCTGCATGGCTCCACAGTGCACAATGCCAGTGTCATACATCGCACGACTGACAACTCCCACTGCAAATGCACCAATTGCATAAGCAAGATCAGGTCTCAAAACCAAAAGGTCAGACATGAGAGACCCGAAATCTGACGAAACATGCACTATGTTTGCCAACCTATCCCTGTCAGCAACCTCAGTGCCATATGCATCCTCATTAGGAACCACCTCACTATGCATCACCATGTCAACATCATCTGGCAAAGGCATATCTGTTGAGAATGACTGCAAAACCAAAAAATCAGCACCACTACAATCACACTCAACTATCTGAAGGAGACTGTCACCCTCAAACGTATCAGACACATCATAGAACAATGCATCGGTCTCTGGCTCAACTGATGTCACTGCAACTGATGACTGACAAAGATGTGCATTCCCAGAGATAACGTTGTCTGTGTGAACGTCACCACAAGACAAATGCACAACCTGCTCTCCATGCAACACATCTTCAAAAGAGACACGCCTCGTCTCTCGCTCCAAACATGGCTGCAAATACACAGAGACTACACCGCCTCGTGTGTCATAAATATGCAAAGGGTATACCAGACCACTCCTAGCACCTCTGGATATCACCAGTGATCCCCTATGCATCTGAAATGATCGCTCTCCAAGTAGTACACGATATCCACTACTGCAACTGACGCACTGAATTGAGACTCTGACTGAGTCCTGGTACATAACGTACATCTCGTAGCGTAAGCAATGCACCGCTAGGCAAGGACATGCATACATCTCCAGCACCCTCTATGTCATATGTTGAACCATCAGCAAACTGCACACAACCAAGTCTCTCACTAGAGAAAGAGCAAAACAAATCACGACGTGGCATCACGTGAAAAACTGCAGGCTCGTCTAGAAGAAAACGTGTAGACAATGTGCTATCCCAAGACACAAAGTAGTCAGAAGGCAAGCTAGACTCAAAAGTGACATGCCCGTCACATGCATACACTCTAGCATATGTCCTCATAGTAGCACCATGCATCTGCCTCTTCCGTTGCCTCATACGCCTGAAGCAATGACGTCGAATATGCCCATCATGGCCGCAATGCCAACATATCAATCGCGATCGTGAACGAGAACCGCCTCTAACCTGAAGCGTCTCCATGCCAAAACTATGGCAAACAATGCTCAAGATCACAAGACTCTCCGACCCGAGAGCAAACCACAGTCTCAAGCAAAGAAGGTGACCAAGAGGTCAAGTGCACTAGCCTCTACAATAGGCATACATATCTAGCAAAATTTTGGCAAAGAGTAAAAACTCAACAATAAATCGCAACGGAGACAACAACAAATGCCCAAATGGCCAATCCGGGAATATACTCGTCCGAAATCACCTCACAAAGTCATACACAGAGCCAAACCGCTCTAGCCGCTACAAATGACATACATATGTGAGTGAAAAATTGCTGCCAAAATGTGTCAATGAATGACCAATGTGCCAGATAACCATAGCATACACAACTACTCACTCCTGCGAGAGTGGATACAAAAAGACAAAACTTAACTTCGAGCACCTGCCGTGCTTCCAAAAGTGCATCAAACTTGCACACTACGCGAAAACAAAAAACCTGCAATTTCTATATACAGTTAGTCTGAGCTGAATGTCAGCAAAACTGTGAGAAATTTGCAAAACATTTATTCTTCAAAGTTGTAGACCACGTCAAAACGGATGGGCGCACGAAAAGAATTCTCATATCTGCATTCTACAAGGAGAAAAACAAATTTGAAAACAGTGCTGCTGCGCACCCAGTGTTTAGGGCAGCACCTTCACTTACACACAATCTTCCACACTCCTCTCTCAGCTTCCACACTGGAGCATACATCACTCTCAACTGAGCTCACAAGGTCCCATTGCATTCTCACAAAGCTTCCAAGCTTTCTTAATCTCTCCATAGCCGAGCGAGCTATCGCCTCAAAGCTCTCGAAACCATCGTGCTCTCGGCAATCACCATAGCTTTGATACCAATTGTGAGTGCGCGAATGCGGTGTGCGTGCGCAGAGAGTGCGAAGGGGAGAGAGGGAGAGAGAGGGAATGACACAGGATGTGGGTGGAGCTCCCAAATCTCACTGTATGAGCACCATGTGAGAATGTGAGTGAGAGCTCCTTATTCTTTGTATGTATAAAGAATAAGGACATAAATGTGGGCAACTGGACACTGGCCGACGGACACGAGCAAAGCACGATGAGGCACACCGCCTTTACCTAACACTCTCACCTCCCCTTCTCTTGCCTCTTGCAATTCTTGTTGACACATTCTCTCAATCTCTTGAAGTAATCCAAGTTAATGAAATCATCCATGATAAGAGCACGACCTTGTCCCTCTTTGTGTCGGTTCTCCTTGGTGATGATGGGAGGAGGGCCCTCTTCTTCTCCACCTTGTTTCTCCATAGCGACAATATGAGGATCTCCATCTCACTATCCAGATACGGTAATAGTCGTAGATATATATTTGCGACTATTATTGCGTCTGTTGCCGCGCCTTTTACTGTACATATTGCTATACGACTTTAAAAAAATAAAGGTGCTCATTTGGGACACTCAATCTTGGATGGCCTAAATGAGCACCTTTATTTTCTATCTGCATAAAACATATGAGATATCAATTGCATTTTGGATGTACAGACTTTGAATATACCTTACCTTGACAATTTAAAGTGCAAAAGAGCAGTAATTTAGAAAAAGTACAAATAAGAGGGAAATTTTAGTTGAGTTGTATATACATATGATCATAGAGTTCTTTTGTGCAACATTGCGACTTTAAGATAGGACTACAAATAATTTTCTATTTGTCCTCCTCCTCCTCCTCCTGGTCCATAGCTTCATACATTTGATCACCCTACATTAACCAAAATCAAACTAAACAAATTAACAACTCAAAAAAATTAATATGATACAATTTTTCTAGACTTACTGCTTGTAGAGATTCGATTGTTGAGTTGAATTTCTCGGGAGAGATGTGATGGTTCTCCAACAACCATCGTCGCCAAGTATCAAATTTTGTGTGCCGCTGTCGATACTTGATCATCTCTCTGGTCAGTGACTCAGAGTGATATTTTCCTAAGTTATTAATATTAAAAGAAATTCATAAACTAAAACCTTTTTTGAACCGCTTTAGGCTCCAATTTAGAAAAAAGTATATATTTGTCCTTCCAAGCTTCTTTGCCTCTCAAACCATAGCGTGTGGGAGTTTGTCCGCCATGAGCTACGCGTTCTTGTCTATAACATGAGCCTATTGTAGCTTGTTTCCTCTTTTTATGCATTGCCCACTACCACTCCACATCTAAAATGTTGCTGCCACGATAGCTCTTGTCTAGATTTGTGACATGGTTGGCCGCTACATGTCGTACACTTCATTGCTTGTTTTTCAAATTTATTTTAATATATAACCCTCCAACCACTCTGCTGAAAAACACTCATTGGGGGAATTTGGGAACCGAACATGCAATGATTTCTTAATGTAGCATGCATGACTAGGCTACTAGTCTCTGAATTTTACAAAACAATTCTTATACATTGAGTATATAAGAATCTGAAGGTGATGTCAAAATGCCATGTCATGTGGTGTACCAAAGCCCATGTTGCCTCCATACCTTACTCTGTAGTAGTGTCCATGCATGTCTGGCATGGGCACGTCAGTGTCTTGGTCCTCTACAACTGGAGCGGCATGCTTTGAAATAGGGGACTCTATCCCCCCCACTACCATAACAAGCAAAGCCACAATATCCCCCGCCGCTCTGCCTCTCGTGACGCTCACTGCCATGAGACAAACGGTGCGCGCTTCTAGAAGAAGTGTGTCAACCAACTATGGATTGTCGACGATGCTTGAGTGAAGGAAGAGTCAAATGGAATGGCGTGGGGCCCTGTGATGGAAGGGGGGTGGGACACTGCAATGAAAGGGGAGTAGGTGAGTAAGATGGGACTATAGAAGGAGGTACCATCGGTGCCAAGCTCTATATGTAAGGAGCTCCTCCCTGGCTCCCCCATGGCATGGTCTGTTGAGAAAGACCAAAGGATGCAAGCTTCTGTGGAGTGTAGTAGCCAAACAATCCCTCCGTCAAATGGAGATACTCGTCCCGCAAAGAGAGTGCACGTTGGAGGTCTAGATCTACCACTCGCAGAGGAACCTAGGTAGATGGCCTGACACCTCTGTAGGTGTAAGAGGACCATGCTTGTTGAAGAGTCGGGTCTAATGGAGGTGACATCCACCTAGGATGGGGGCCCACTTGGGACGTGAACCAACCAAAGGAAGAATGACTGTGTTGCTCCCTAGTAGGTGGTCTCTCATCCAACATCTACATTAAAGGTAGGTATGTATCAGGACATCTTACACACACATATACTATTAGACCTAAGTAGGGGCTAGTTGTGCCAATAGTCTAATGGTACCTCTTTAGATATCATCAGGGCCAACGACTTTTGACTGCGAATCATCGGTCTAGTAAAGTTCATTCACATGATCACTTTTGTGTGATCACATTAATAACTCAAGTAATCACACATGAAAAAGATGTGATCACATTAATTGTTAACGTGATTTTGGTGGTGACCTACAAAAACCAATAAAGCCGGTAAGCCCACCGGGTATATGCATGTTCCCTGTGGACGTGCCAGGCTTCATAGTTCTCCTAGCGGTCTCGCCGGGAAAATGAAAAAGCCTGGTGGGCTTAATTGTATATAGTAAAACCTCTTTTAAGTTTTAACTTTGGCATTTTGACTAGGAAAATCTTGGGAGTATATCCGAGCATCAGTGTAATAGGACTAATCTTTGAAGTTCTTAAAGTCGAAAAGAATGTAGTAGGGCATATCTTTCGTTTAGCACGATTTGAAAGATTGTTGAATAGTCTATTAAATAGAGCTTATATGAATGAGTTTGAGATATTAAGAGAGAACATATATTCTTTTTCTAAATAATATACTAAAGACGTATTTGATAAAGATTAATGAATAACAGATAGTCTGTCTATGAAGAGTAAAATTTGAGTTTTTTATTAATATCAATGTTTTATATTTATGTGTTTTAGCTTAAAATACATGGGTAGGCTTAAAATAAGTTGAAAAAGTAGTGGAGACCCAAAAATAGAGGTTTTATGAGTCGTGACCTAAAAGTTGCGTTTTCAGCCAAAAAAAGACGTTTTTCACAAGTCTGTCCACGTGGCATTGTAGACCAGACCTATTCCCGTCGTTTTGAGTACTTGGATCGCTCTATTCTGAGTTCGTTTGTAAAAGTTATGATGAAAACAAACAGAAGATAGCAGAAGTGTAGTATACACAGGGACAGACAGACATACAACATCATACAGTTCTCCCTGCTATCAACCAAGAAGTGGATTGTTTCTTCATGGTAGAGTATGGCAATTGAGATTATGAAGGTATACAATTATGTTTTTTACTTTGATTATCATGTTGAATTGGTTGCACGAGTATGTTCTTTTGGCTATTTTGTAGGCGATGCAGAAATCAATGTGTGAAACAGGATCTGTGCAAAGTGTCATGATAGAAATCTAACCTTTACGGATCGCTTAGCGATCACATTCTTATATTATTCTCGCAGGTATAATTGGTGTGAAAATCGTGCATGCTTTTCGAGGAAAAGAAGGATAAAATCACGACGGGTGGTGCGTTTGGGGATCATTCACCGATCTCTTCTTCTGCGAGTGCGAGTGTGAGTGAGACGCTGCATGCAAGCGAACTGAAGCTCGGGGGTGGTCGGGAGGTTCGAGCTCCATACAACGGAGTGCGCCCATATTCAATTGCTCCTCTGTTGTATCAAAACTCTACAAAAATCCATCAATACAAAGATCTCTTTCTCTATCTTTTGCTGCCTATCTCTATTATTCGGTTCCTGTGACAAGTGGTATCAGAGCAAGCAGTTGATTCTGGACATAGAAGGATACGAGAGGAGGATGAAGGAGCAAGAAGACCTTATTCGACGACTATGAGAAGATCTGGAACAAGCAAATCGGGAGCGTGCTAAGGCTCTGTGGGGCAAAGCAGCACAAGAGCCTGATATCTATGTGGACTTGATGGCAAACATGAAGGCGAAAACCATGCTACTCCACCAGGAAACAATAATCATAGTGGCGTCACTGGGACACCTGGCGGTGGTGATGGCGGGAATGGTGGTGGACGTAAAGGTCGTCAACACGAAAAAGAAACGATGACGATATGAAAAAAGCGACAACCAAATCATTCTTAACGAAGACTAAGTATAAAGAGTTTGATGGCATAAGAAAGATATGCGAAGATTTAGAAGCGTGGATTGAAGAACTTAAAGATTTGGATTATACTTTCAATATAAAGTACACGACCACCAGAATTTCGAACGCTCGAGCAAGGTGATCGATAAGACAATACGTACCACGATGGCTCAATTGGAGACTTTTGGCGATGCGTATGATAAAGGTAAGTCATCTACCCCTTCTTTGTGATGTTTTATGTCTTTGATACGTCCTTTGAAAGCCTCTGTGATCGAATTTATGCATAAAAGTTGATATTTAAATTTGAATTTCTTAATTGATTTGGATAGTATTCATTGCTTCTTATCGTCTAAATTGATTGAGCAATTAAACGTGAAATTAAATCGAGAAGTCAAAAGACTTGTGGACTTAACCAGTGGTAATAATAGTTTCACGAAAGAGTTAGTAGAAAAAAAAAATTGTCTTTGAAGAGTCGGAAGCATAAAGATGATTTCTATATCATAAACATTGATATGCATGATATTATCATTGGTATCAATTAGATGATTTAAAATCATGTTTTGATTGATTGTTAAGAAAGAAAAATATATCTTTGGTCATTTGATGATGATAAGTCACACTCTTCGTGGAAACAAAGAGATTCTAAATCTAGTTTTGGCCATGGAATTGATAAGGTGACTTAGATAAGGGTGTGAGACGTTGCTTGTGTTTGCTAATGAGATTAAAGAAGAATCTGGGGATAAAGAGAAAGAGACAAATCTAGAATTTGTAGAGGATCTCTTACATGAATTTAAGGATGTGTTTCCGGATGATCTTCCTGGTATACCTCCACCTAGAGCGGTAGACCATGCCATAGATCTATATCCAAGAGCAACACCTTATTCAAGAGCTCCATATAGGTTCAATATTGATGAGCTTAAAGAGCTCAAGATACAACTTGATGATCTTTTGAAAAAGGGTTTCATTAAACCTAGTGTATCTCCTTGGGGTAGTCTTGTGTTATTCCAAAAGAAAAAGGATGGTACATATAGGTTATACATCGACTATAGGGGATTAAACAAACAGACCATTAAGAACAAATATCCTCTTCCTCACATAGATGAACTGATTAGTCATTTGAGTAGTGCCACAATATTTTCAAAGGTTGACCTTCGTTCTGGCTACCATCAAATCCGCATTAAGGTCGAGGACATTCCAAAGACTGCTTTTCGTACACGTTATGGGCATTATGAATTTACAGTTCTTGCTTTTGGTTTGACTAATGCACCAGCAACCTTCATGTGCTTAATGAATAATATTTTTCACCCGTATCTTGATGACTTCATTCTGGTATTCTTGGATGATATTTTTGTGTATTCTAAGAATGAAGAAGATCATGCATTGCACTTAAAGAAAACATTTGAGGTTTTGCGTGAACATAAATTGTATGCCAAAGCAAGTAAGTGTTCTTTTGCAAAGGATCAGATTGTGTATTTGGGAAGAGTGATTTCTAAAGAGGGGATTCACATTGACCTTGACAAAGTTAAGACTATTGTGGAGTGGCCAACACCAAAGTCATTAAGGGATGTGAGAAGCTTTATGGGTCTAGCAGAATATGAGAGAGCACACATAAAAGATTTCTCTAAGATAGCGAATCCTTTGACCGAATTGACCAAGAAAGACAAGGGTTTTGTGTGGACTTCTACCTGTGAGACTGCTTTTGAGACCTTAAAGGCTAAAATAGCAGAAAATTGTGTTTTGAAAGTTCCTGAGATGGGCAAACCCTTTGTTGTGTCATGTGATACTAGTGGTGAACAACGAGGGTGTGTTTTGACACAAGAAGGAAGAGTGGTTGCATATGAGTCTAGAAAATTAAGACGACATGAATTGAAATATGCAACCCATGATCTAGAATTGCTTGCTGTTGTTCATGCATTGAAACATTGGCGTCGTCTTTTGCTTGGTGTCAAATTTGAATTGCGTACTGATCATCAAAGTTTGAAGTATATTTTCACTCAGCCATTGTTAAACAATAGACAAAGCAGATGGATTGATTTGCTGGCTGAGTATGACTTTGATATGAAGTATTTGTGTGGAAAAGAAAATAAAGTTGCAGATGCATTAAGTCGTAGGTCCATGTGTAATTTGTTGACTGTTGTGCGATCCAATTTGATTGATGAGATACATGCCGAAGTTGAAAATGATTCTTTTTACATGCCTATTTTGAAATTCTTGTGTGAGAATATTGGTGAGATGTATGAGAACAGATATCACTTGTATAAGGGAAATCTGTATTATTATGACTGCTTGTGTGTTCCTGCAAATTTTGCTTTTAAGAGTCAAATTCTGCATGAGTGTCATAATTCACCTTTTTCTGGTCATCCTGGATTGAATAAGACATATGAAAAGATTAAAACTTCATTCTTTTGGCCGCATATGAAATTGGATGTTAAGAATTACGTGCGTGAATGCTTTCAATGTCAACAAGTTAAGATTGAACATAAGAGGATTCCTAGTGACCTTCAACCCTTAGACATTCCTTTACAGAAGTGGGAGTCTATATCCATGGACTTTATCATTAGACTTCCTACTACTCGCGGAGGGTATGACTCGATCTTTGTGGTGGTAGATAGACTCACAAAACAGGCTCACTTCTTTCCCATGAAAATAACTGATACTGCTTTGACCATTGCACGCTTGTTTGTGAAAGAGATATTTTGTTTGCATGGCATGCCCAAGAGCATAGTGTCTAACAGAGATTCTAAGTTCACTTCTCATTTCTGGAGAGCGACTTGTGAATCTATAGGTACCCAGTTACGCATGTCTACTGCTTTTCATCCTTAAACCGATGGGGAAACGGAGAGAGTGAATCGTATTTTAGAAGATATGTTACGAATGTATGTCAATGAAAACCAATCTAATTGGAATGAATATTTGCCTTTGGTTGAATTTGCATACAACAGTTCATATCATTCATCTATTAGGATGACTCCGTTTGAGGCAATGTATGGCTATAACTGTCCCACACCTATAAATTTTCTTAGCTCGAGGAACAAGGTAGAACTGTCACGTGAGATGCTTGAGAAAATGGATAACGAGTTGGCCAAAATCAGGGGGAATATTAGAGAAGCTCGAAAGAGACATAAATTGTATTATGACAAGAAACATCCTGTTGTGGAGTATGAAACTGGTGATATGGTTTTCTTAAAGGTTATTCCTGATAAGTCTCATTTGATTCTTGGAAAGGATAAAAGATTGTCTCCACGATTTGCTGGGCCATTTAAAATTTTGAAGCGCATTGGTTTATTAGCTAAACATCTGAGAAATAGAGATATTGTGGATGTTTTGGTTAAGTGGCAGAACTATCCAGTAGAGGATGCATCATGGGTTATTCTTAGTGTTTTGCAAAGAGAATTTTTCTCTCTTTCCAACTCTGAGGACAGAGTTAATTTTGATTAGGGGAGAATGTAATAGGACTAATCTTTGAAGTTCTTAAAGTCGAAAAGAATGTAGTAGGGCATATCTTTCGTTTAGCACGATTTGAAAGATTGTTGAATAGTCTATTAAATAGAGCTTATATGAATGAGTTTGAGATATTAAGAGAGAACATATATTCTTTTTCTAAATAATATACTAAAGACGTATTTGATAAAGATTAATGAATAACAGATATCTATGAACAGTAAAATTTAAGTTTTTTATTAATATCAATGTTTTATATTTATGTGTTTTAGCTTAAAATACATGGGTAGACTTAAAATAAGTTGAAAAAGTAGTGGAGACCCAAAAATAGAGGTTTTATAAGTCGCGACCTAAAAGTTGCGTTTTCAGCCAAAGAAAGATGTTTTTCTCAATTCTGTTCGCGATGTCTTGTAGAACAGACCTATTCCCGTCGTTTTGAGTACCTGGATCGCTCTGTTCTGAGTTTGTTTGTAAAAGTTATGATGAAAACAAACAGAAGGCAGCAGTAGTGTAGTATACACAGGGACAGACAGACATACAACATCATACAGTTCTCCTTGCTATCAACCAAGAAGTGGATTGTTTATCCCCGTTTTGGAACAAGCAGCTACAAATCCTTGAGCTAATGTGTTCAAGTCCATGATTGACCTTGGTGGAATGTTTTGGAACCATGTCAATGCTTTTCCTTCTAATGTCATTCCAAACCCTTTGAATTGAGTATGGAAATCGAATATATGCTCTGCTCTTAACACTTGCTTAAAGCTTGCTAAGTGGTCGTATGGATCCCCTGATCCACTGTATTTTCTGACCCATTTCTGAAAATCAGCTGGTCTGACGCGTCTATTTGGTTCAACCCCCGGTCTCCTTGCAGTTGGTCCTATTCCGAGTCCTTCAAACCAGTCTGTTGGAAATAGTGACTCATGTAGCCCTGGACTAACCTTAGTGTTACCCGGTTTTCTACGTGATGAGGCGGTTTTTTGTTTCTTTACATTACTCTTAGATGATCTCTCACGGTGTTCATCTCTTGGAATTGTTTCTTGTCCTTGCCCCAATATCCAATCTCGTATGGAATACCCTTGGTATTTGGTTTGTTCTACCTCCTCAGGAGTCATTACAGCAAATTTGTTGTTATAACAATCCCTAAGCAGGTAAGTTGGTAGGTCCGTTGATCCCTTATCTTTGATCTTGAAGATATAGATGATCTTCATGGCCATTAGTTGCCCTGGTTTGGCATGAGAAGTCCACAGAAGATCTTCTATGTTTCTATCTTTCCAACAATAGACTCCGATCCTAGGATTATCTATACTAAGCCGTTTGAAAGGCTTCAAGTCTACTTAATCATATCCCTTGAATTCTAACATTGCTGGTCCTTCTTTTGCTGACATATGGGATTATGGTGTTTACTTCTAAGCCCCATTTGTCTATCACGTCAAGGTTTTTGACTTGTAAATACTGAGTTCCGTTTCGATCCATGTACATTTTTTCTTGTTTGTTTGCCCTAATCTCTTCTTCGAACTCAATACCATGGTCATCAATGCGAATAACATACTCCTTGTAAGGGTCCAAGTAAACCTGGGCTCCATGACATTTAGTCTTGTAAAAAGATAGTATATGCTTATAGCGCACTATCGTTCCAGTTTCCGAGTAAGTCGAGTAAGAAGACATTTCAGATGTTCAATCTGAAAGCGTGTGTGAGACTTCTACAGGAATTGTGTGCAAGGAATTGCCTTGATTCACGCTTTCTTCGGTAGATACTCTACTGGAGGTTTCTCCGAGTATGCCCTGATTTCTTAGTACACGACCAGATCTAAGGTTCATATAGACTTATGAAGCCTTAGATAGAGTACTCACCTTTGGATTGACTTGTCGTCAATCTCCACTTGGTTAGATTGCAGTAATCTGTCAAGCCACTAATTCCTCATCTGCAACCTGATTCCTGTACAAATTTGATCAAGTTAGCTATTCTTTTATAAGGACAATAGAGTTTTTGCTACTCTCGTGATTGGTCTCTGTGTATCACTTCAAATCGAGCTTTGGGAGTCAAAATTTGACTTTCAAATTCGACTTAGCAAAAATTAAAGGTTTGATATGCAACCTGGAAACTGAGTGAACATGTATCAATTTTGATCCGATTGAACCCAAAATTGCCATGTGGCTTTATATTATGTTGGTCTAACACTGCATAAGCTCAAAGACCAAAATTGATGTCTCTGGATAGCAGAAGTAAATAATCGTGATTATTTACTTTTATCAGTTTTTTGCACTTTTTTGATTGGTTTGGCAAGTATACAACTTGTTAGAGTCTCTGGACAAGTTTCAACAAGTTTGGACAAAATTTGATCAAGTTTATCAACTATTTTCTGTCCGTAAATTTTGATTTTGAGAATATGGCTTAAGTCTCACTTTTGGAATCTAAATTTCACTAAAATTGATTTGTGAGGTCTACTTGATATGCTTGACCTTGTGGTATACTCAAATTCGCAAATTTCTCAAGTTTTGAAGCAGATGTAAATAATCGCGATTATTTACTCTAGCTATCTTTTTGCAAGTTTTTGCCCCAACTTTGACACAAATCTGTCAAGCACCTTATGTGAAGTTCACTAGCCAAGTTTCATAAAGTTTGGACAATTTTTTCCAATTTACACTCAAGATTCAAAAATTTAGTACAAACTTTAGTTTTTACCCAGTTTTTTGCCAGTTTAGTGATCCAAATCTTTTGGGCCTTTACAAAAGTTGTTTGTACACATACAATGAGTCAATGGTATGAACCTTGGTCAAATTAGAGCAGAAAGTTAATAATCATGATTATTAACTTTAGGCTTGAAATGAACACTTTTTGCAATTTTTTCAAAGACAGTCCTTATATGAGCTATTTTAAGCCTATGAATCAAATCAAAACTTAATTTGACCTTAAATGTCAAGAAAAAGTAAATAATCTGAGTTTTGGCCAACTCTTGAAATTTTTACCTCGAAGTGTCTTTGAGCTTACCAACTGGTTCAGACAACTTTTAGGCTTACTCTCCAGTCGGATTGAGTGGTTTTGAGTCTTTTCGAGCTATTTCTAGCCGTAGACCTAAAATTTTGCAACTTCCAATAACAACTCACACTTGATTCTTTCAGAGAGAGCAATGTCCTGAAATCCACCTCCGATCCTACTTACCCTACTCCTAGATTCTCATGCAATGGGGTTGTCAAAAGTGTCCACAAACACTCATTTTCTTGTGTTTTATGTTTTTCTGAGCACTAAACTTAAAACTTGTTTCATCCCCCAATCATTCTGAAAATCCTAATCTAATTCACAATCCTACAATCCTAAAGGCACTCAACAAGTACAATTACTTCCAAGCTACCTCTACACAGCAAAAGACGACAACCTTAAGCTATGCGGTTTCTAAAAGAAAGTTTTGAACTCTAGGCGAACCTAGAGGAAGTTAAAGGACAACTACATAAGACGCTTGTTTTTTTCTCTAGTTTAGGTCTCTTTGATCCCAAACAGCGGCGTCAAATGTGGTATGCGTGTCTAACTTCACCATTCTATCTTATTGCGGTATTAACGAGAACCACGATTAATTTGTCAAACCTTGGGACGAAGCTGACTTGACTAGTGCATAGAAGCTACAAGAGGTTGCCAATCTCTTCAAAAACAACTAACAACTCGCATCTAACTCAAGCTACACTCAAGTGACTAAAATCACCAAAAGCCAATCGTTCATCGGCAAACAATTCACATCCATTACAACATCAAATGACATCCAAACGTAACGAAACTTCTAAGAAAAGTTTATAAGACCTAAGCACACATGCTTATGGTCTCAAACCCCACTTTAGGTCAAGTTCGAAAATTGTGATTATTAACAGCAGTGGATTTTTTACCTAGTCGTTTTCGACCCAGAATGCATCTAAATGTTTAGCAATGATGCCCCAATACCCCCCCTATGCTTAGTTTTTTATTTGAAAGTGTAAATTCCTAGTTATGATGAAATTAGGCCACGGGTTGGCGACACCAAAAGCTACGAAATATTGTGAACTGCTTACGTCAATGCGTAGAGCTCTTACCTACGATTGCAATGCAACAAACACAATCGCAATGTGACAACCAGAGAGGGAGTAGAAAGTGTGAGAAGCAGAGGAGTGAGCGCCGTGAGCTCACGCTGTGTATTTCTTATCCAAAAACTTGTAAAAAACTTACAAAAATTGGCTTTTGTACCTTAGCCAAGGTTTTTGGGTGGTCAAAACTAATAGTCTGGAGTTCTACCAAAGCTGGGTAATGACTGGTTGATACAATTTGGAATCTTGTAGCCCTGGCTCATTAATTAAAGAGTTTATCTGAGAAAATAGGAGTTACAATATTCTCGATTTATCAAAATAAGAAATGTTTTACAAAGAGAACTCCGGAAAATGGTGTCCGTGTTAGCTAACAGTGCATCTCTAGACCGAGGTGTGCGGAGATCGGGCCTGGCTAGAGAATGTGAGGTTGTTAGAGCTAGCAGCAAATAGTTGAAAAACCACAATCGGACTTCCAAAGTGCACACACACTTCAAGAACCTTAATATTTAGTCATTGACCAATAAAGACGATATTATTAACATATGTTCCTAATCTCCGTGCACCTCTAAACCGAGGTGTGCAGGGATTGGACCTAGCTAAAGAATGTGAGGTTGTCATGTATTGTCATGTACTTAATAGTGTGTAGTTATAACAACTAGAGTGTTTTGATTATTTGTTGCATCATTGGTAGATAAAGTATGGACGATAGGATGGTGTGTCCTCGTGCGCATTGCAAGCATCAGATCTTTCAAAAAATCTACGACCAACACATACGCAATCACGGTCTCTTTTTGATTGAGCAACTACAAGACCTGCGTTATCGATCTCATGGTCTAGAGACTGAAGGTCAAACTCCGTAAGCAGATATTGCTCCAACTTCATCCCAGAGAAGACGATTTTCAAACGAGCAGCCATCAACTAAGTCCTCCCAACCAATACCTGATATGGCATTTCAAGAAGTAGAGATGGAGCAGATGTTGGATGCCTTCTTTGATATGGATCCCATCATTGAAAACATAGAAGACGACAACATTGAATGCAGTACTGCAGACCAACCTCAGTCGTTCCGTTCATATCAATGGCATAATAGCAATGATAAAGAGGGCGAGATGATGCAAAGTCTTGCACGCATGCCGCTTTACAGTGGTGCAAAAATCTCAGTTCTCCGTACCACATTGGCAATGCTTAATTTGCAGCCTGCGGTTGGTCTGACACCTCAATCATAGAGATTTTCAGGTAAATACATTGTATCGTAAGCATGATAAAGTGCAAATTATAGTTCAATAATGTGATCAAGGGGCTGACTTGTTCATGTAACGGCACGTTGCTCAATGAGAAAATCTTGCCAGAAGGGAATCACATGCCCCCTATCCGTCCAACTGCTAAAAAGCTTCTTACTAATTTGGGCTTGGATTATCACAAAATACATGCATGTCCTAATGATTGTATACTTTTTTGCAATGAGTATGCAAATTTGGAACAGTGTCCCAATTGAGGATCAAACAGGTACAGGGAGGACACACAAGGAAAATTTATCCCTACAAAGGTCCTTCAACAGTTTCCTATCATTCCAAGAATAAAGAGCATGTGCAAGTGCAAGTCCATAGCCAGTGCAGCTTTAGAAAGTTTGATATGTTTATCTTTGATGTCAAGTGGTCCAAAGTTATTACCAGTGGCCCAAATGCAACTGTGCGTAAAGACAAGAGTGGATTGATTCAAGTGAACTCTAGGCGGGTGTGGACAAATGCGCGGGATACTTTCGTACTTTTGTAGCATTGTGAACAAGTTGTGTTCCTACACAATCCACTATGAATAGAAAATGATGAGAATGATTTGTAAACCCTGTTGGCTCTATGTCGTTCAAGTTGCTCCACGTAGCAAGCAAGTGTGTGAAGGATTGGACGTTGAGGTCAAAGAGGTGATTCATGAACAAAGCGCAAGACCGATGGAAACTTTAAGTTTAGATTTTGAGGTGGATGTCAGCAGTGAGTAATTGTCTGAACTTAGAGATGAGGTGTCAAATACTAAAGCTGATGTGGAGAGCGACGAAGAAGTAGAGTTCGATGACGAAGATACAAAAGTACAGATTGAGATAGACATCTTTGGTGCATCAGATCTCTTAGAGGATGAAAGACTAACTAATGATTTTTGCTAGGAACTCTTTTGTAAAACTCTTTTTGTTAGTCTATAATACACTTTAGATTCATTCATTTGTGTTGCAGCTTCGTTGATTTGTTATTTCTATTGATCAAGCATTTCTTATGTAAACTAATGTATTTTGTGGGTGTTATTTATGTATGATTGGCCATGGCCGATGACGATGAGCCATACTCTCCTAGTTTTAGTTTTCCTGTCACTTCGGCCGGCATGTCACCCGAGCATATGGACTTGTTTTTGTCTCAATTTTCACACCAGAGTAGATTATGATGGTACAACACCTTTGGGTAGCAGGTTCCTCTAGACCTAGTACGTCCGACCCTTGGCCTGGGACTAGTGTGGTCCCTACACCGAGCGGCCCCACATCTCAGTCTAGTGTACCCCCTACGCCTAAGACTCATGTGCCCCCTACACCGGCGGGTGGTTCATCCTCGAGACGAGGTAGGCAGCGTTTTGGAGGCGGTGGTTGCTGTGGAAGCGGTTCTACCAATGCGTCAACACCACCGAGAGAGTGTCCACCACTCTCTTTAGAAGATAGTTCACCGATTGGCACACCATGTACACCTTGGGGATCACACAAGCATAGACCTAGTAAGGTGTACAAGAGCAGGGATGGGATTGTTGTGGCGGATAGGGTCGGAAAGGCCATGCGATAGAGGATTCGGCAGATCTGTATGATTTAGTTTGGTCACTATGTGATGGAGGTTTGGAATAACCTTGATCTTGAAAGAAAGAATTACATCGTCTAGGCCATTCACAAAGAGTACACAATGTCACACCATCTGTCAGAGGCGAGATAAAGATACAATGACGGCAGTCCCAAGCCAGCATGGTTGGACGCAAAGGAGTGGGCGGGGATTGCACGAGAGACACAAGACAATCCTGAGAGATTTCAGAGCAGAGAGGTGCAGTTAGAGCACGTTTGGAGTCTGCTGGAGGGTCACATCTTGGGAGCAGAGTCTACGATATGCTTCGTCATGAGTTTGTAAGTATTATACGTATACTTTAAATTATGGAAAATATATATGTTATTAGATTTATCTAATGATTAAACCATAATTTTGCAGGAAGTTGATGTGAAGCGCCCTCCGACACGTCGAGAGGAGAAGTATGGGTACAAGCATGGACTTGTGGCCCTTTTGACCCAGCTACTACAGGAGGAGGGAGAGGACGTCGATCGGGAGGTATTACCATGAGGGTCTTCTCACTCAGTGATTGTTTGTATATGTATAGTCTTATAGTGCTTATGTTTATAGTTTATGGTTATGTTTATGGTATGGCACATATGTTATCGTTAAGGTTTGGCAGTCAAGTTAAGGTTATGGTTTTGCTATGATGGTATGGCAATCATGTGATGGTTATGGTTATGGTCATGGTTATGGTTGTGCAATGATGGTATGGCTGTTACGGTTATGGTATGACAAGCAAGTTATGGTAATGGTTATGGTATGGCAAACAGGTTATGTTTATGGTTTTGCAGTTTTTGACTCATGTTTTAATTATGGTTATAAAATCTTTATGCCGTTATGCCATGATCAAGCTTTTGATTTTGTGGTTATGTTATTCTTACAATTTTGCTAATTGCCATACACTTGCTCTTTAGCGTCAGCTTTTAGGTGGAGTGCGGTTGCTTGTGCACTCTTCCTTTGGGCAGAGAGGGATGTTTTCTTTTGCTGTAGTACATACAGCATCAGCAGTTCCCAGCCCTCTCTGCCCAAAAAAAAAATTGCAAGTTTGGTCGTCGGTACAGAGTACGGTATAGGTGTCGGTACAGACCGCGGAAGACAGCGTCGGAATATGCTATAGTATTACCGATGGTTATCTCATTGCGTATTTCGACATCATTTCATAGTTTACCCCGACGCATAGTATACCGGCACTTATACCGATGTTACGATACCGGCTTCTTTTTCGAGGCCTATTTCAACGCTTTTTAGTTTTAAAACTAACTTTATTTCGTCGGTATCTGCACCGTATTGTAGTGCGGTCTTGTGGCCAAGCCAATAGTTCCCAAGTTGAAGAAGACCTTTCTTCCCAATGATGAGTATGTCATCCATATATGGGATCATGATAAAAGAAACTACTGACCCTTCTTCTCACAATCTAAGAGTTCAAGGTCAATGGTTGGCCAAGTCAATGGTTCCCAAGTCGAAGAAGCCCTTTCTTCCCAACAATGAGCATATCGTCCATATATGGGATCATCATCAAAAAA
This sequence comes from Adiantum capillus-veneris, assembly GCF_014529385.1. NCBI lineage: Eukaryota > Viridiplantae > Streptophyta > Polypodiopsida > Polypodiales > Pteridaceae > Adiantum > Adiantum capillus-veneris. Next base: position 101,467,636 of record NC_140958.1, read on the forward strand.
ATACAGACCATTCTTCCCAACGATGAGCAGATCCTCTATATAGGGGATCATGATTAAAAAAACTACCAACCCTTCTTCTCATAGTCTAAGAGTTCAAGGTCCTTATCCCAAGACTTACTTCGATGCACAAGATTTATTGTGCTCGCAAGACTTTCCCCTAAACTGCTTCCCATCAACACTGAGGGCGGCACTTTGCTTGCCTTGATCCACAGACTTCCATCTAATCTCCTCACAAAGCAAGTTGTTGACTACTTCATCAAACTTTAGGGTGCCAATACATGGTGTAGAGTTACCAGCAATAGTAACACTTGTGTCCGATGACAAAGGCAGTGAACATAAAAGACATATCTTTCACTTCCTCATCCAAGTTCAACTTTTGAGCTTATAATGATATTGAACTCATTCAAATGAGTAGCAGTAGTGCTTTCTTCTTTCAGCCACAAATTGAAGAGTTTCTTTGTAAGTGCTATAAAGATTTTTCCATAAGGACGTGCTAGTCACATGGAATAAATAGAATTTACCCAAGTAAAGTCTAATTGTAAATTCTACCAATGCATCTAGCTCAAGCCAATCCTCACCAGTATATGGCACTAGAGTTAGATGATGACAAGCCAAACAACGGCCTTAACTCCTTCTTTTGGACAAGAACATCTAGGGTTGGTTTAGGGTGGCTTTATGAACATCCGAGGACGTTTGTGATGCCCAAATCTGTGCTCATCTCTGAAAGTCTTTTTTTGGACAGATGTCTAAGCTCTATTTCACACACAAACTTGCACACACAAAATATTTTCAGCTTTCTAGAAATATCTGCAACATCGCGTTATTAGCTTAGTGGATGTACCCTTGACAGAGGACTAAGCTAGTAGATAAAGTCTTCATGAACGCTACCTTTTTGCATGTCCACCGCTTCGATGAGGGGAGGGTGTCATCTGAAGATCACAAACACTTGGGCATTGAGTCGACTACATAGTGGACGTCCATATAGTGTGTGAAGCTAATTCTCAGACTTCCAATGAACTGCCGCATTTCTCATTGGAAGTCACCTTGCTAGAGAATGATCATGGACGTTTGTGAAAGCGGCCTTAGCTATGGAGATGGTGACGTTGTCAGGAGTTTTTTGGAGCAAGGGATTGCGCATATGTACATACCCATGCATGGTGCATCAAATAAAGTATTGCCCATTTTCCAGAGCCAGGTGGTTACGTGGGGCCCACATGTGTACAGGTAGGACAGCATGTACATAGTGCATCGATTTTCACTATTACCAGTACCAATGTGTTTTTTCTACAATAAGGAGGAGTTGGTAGCGCGTAAAACTTCTCGAGGAAGCTATCCGCGGGCCGACGACGTGAGGTCAGCAGGTGCGTCAGATGGCATCTAGTGGCGTCAGGAGGGCGAACGAGGTCAATATTTGCACGCAGATGAGGACGGACACAACGTGGGTGTTTGCTTGTGAGAATTATGCAGAAAGATCATCATGAGGACCTTTTTTTGGGGCCACTTCACGTGGTGGCGAGATGCATTATTGGAAAAAAGCTGAGTGCCAGGTGTGCGAATGATGCAAAAAGGTGACAACTATGCACTGCGAGGTCAGTTTTTGGCCTGTTCGGGGTCCGTTTGAGGTCATCTAAAAGGCCAAGGGTGCCCAACTAATAAAGCTAAGTGTGGGAACTGAAAAAACTGAGAGAAGACCAGAAAAAACGTGGAGAAGAGAGGAGGAACAGCCGCAGGTGTGTTTTTTGCCCATTTTGGAGCCTGTTTTGGCCGTAAACTGCTCATCCGAGGTCGGATTTGAGCACTTTGACATTGTAGACTGGGGTTTTGGGCCGTTCCGGACGCGATGGCGCTGTCCATTTTGCCAAATTCCTCACTCTTTTCCTGCTGTTTTTCTGTGTAAGTTCCTCCTATGAGCGAAGTTTCTGCTCCAGTTTGTGATTGTATCTGGCTTCTTTTACCCATATTGTGTGAGCTATTTGCCCCATTGGTGTTGGCCCAAGCTCAATTGTATCTAAACATCAGAAATTCTCCTCTTTTGAGCTGAGTTTTTTGGGTGTGTGTGTGTGTGTGTGTGTGTGTGTGTGTGTCTGTGTGGAGTGGGCAAGTGGATAGTCTCTCTCCTCTCACTCCAGAGGTGTGTTCCCTGTCTCGGCCAGGTGTGTTGTCTAAGCCGAGTGGTGCCCCATAGTGTGTGTGTGTATCTTCCCAAGAGTGTGTGACGGGTCGTTATAGAGGCGCTGTGTGTGTTTTCATCCCGCTCACATTCTTTTGGCGCCCCCACGGAGGATCTTCTTCGAGTACCTTCTACTTCGAGCTTCGAGCTTCGAACTTCGAGCTTCGAGATTCGGGGTTACAGGTTACAGGTTACAGGTTACAGGAACAGGGACAGGGACAGGTACAGGTGATTCACACAGGTACAGGTAGCTGGAGTACAGTGATGTTACTTGCAGTTGTTGTGGGAATGCATCACTTGGCGCCTATTTGAGCGCATTGTCTGTTGGATTGTACGTTACTTGTGGAAACTGCCATTGTACGCCTTTGTGGAGCCATATATGGTTTTATTTGGCAGTCCCAGCCATTTCTGAGACTTGGTCTGGAAGATAGTCATTTCTGAGACTTGACTATACGCGATTTGCATTAGCTTTCGTGTGAGGGTCGATAGCGTGAGGTTTTTATTGAGCTGGGGGATTCTCAAATGTGGAGATCCTTTCGGTGATACAGGTAGCTGGAGCACCCTTTTCGTGACCTCGCCATAGGCTATGTACTAGTGAGTCCTACTTGATGCTCGGGTTCTATTGTTGACAGTTTATGCATACATAGACAGTCTATATTTTGGGTTCCTACTGCTCTACTTCTGGGGAAACTCTGTCGAAATTTTCCCAAGTTATGATGGCTGGTTTTTTGGTATTTTGAGCCATTTATGCTGTTATGCTGCTGAAATTTTGGCAAAATCAGAGGTTGAGTCAGGTGTGCCTTCTTGGGAGCTTCATGGTTGGCTTTAATGGATGATCAAAATGGCCCTCAGTTCACTCCTTTTCATTTAACGCAAAGAATTCAGATTAATGTTCATGTGTCCAGGAAGATCTTTTTCCAGCAGCGCATAGTCTTTATGTTTGGGCCAAGAAGATTGAGAGAGATCCTGGAATGTCCTTTGCCTGTTGTCATTCCGATGATCAACTATGAAAACTCATTTGATGTGCATGTGTTTGTCCTTATCTAAAGTTGAGCTCCATTGAAGTTTCTAGGGATTGGGAAGTGAAAAGTTTTGGGTTCTTGCACGTGTGTTCGAAGGGGTTCTGAAAGCATCATAATTTGGGTAGCCATGGCTTTCTCTTATCCCGAGTTTCATGGAAGAAGTGATGAAGATGTGGAAGAATTTTTGGAAAAGATGGAGGTTGCCTGCATTAGCAACCAGATTCATGACCCTACGCAAATGTTACGCCTTCTCCAAATTTGTTTGAAGAGTGATGCACGAGCTTGGTCCAAAGCATTTGAAGAGGAGTTGCGTATGGCTGATCCACCTATAAGATTGAGTTGGGACAATCTAAGGCATGGATTGGAAGTGGAGTTTGTGAAGATAGAAGATCCTGACAAAGTGTGGCAAGAAGTACAGGCTTTGGTACAAAAGGAAGGTGAGCCAGTAGATGCGTACATACGTAAGTTTTCATTGGCATGGGAGCGAATGTGCAAGGCTTTAGCACCACAGGTACCCCCGCCTGACATGATGAAGAAGGACAGGTTCTTGGCTGGTCTTTGGGAGAATATACGTTGGAGAGTAGAGCTAAAGAAGCCTAGGACATATGAAGATGCACTAGAGGTAGCAAGGAACAAAGAGTGGAAGCTGAGGAAAATGAGCCAGTTAGGGGTGGAGTCTTTGCCAATGAGGTCTGAATTTCAGCCTATAGAGTCTTTACAAGGGCGCATGTCAGGGGTTCATCATGAACCAGTGGTTCCTGTTACTACTCAGGTTATGCCAGCAGTGGTCACTACAGCAGTGCAAGATGATGGCCTAAGGCAAGACATGAGGCAAGTGGTTGATCTGATGAAGAATCTCAGCCTAAACATGCTAGGTCAAGTGGGAAATAATCGAGGTCAAGGGCGGTTTGCAAATCAGCCAGGAGGTGAAGAAAGACCTAGGAATGGTGCTGGACAAAGTAATAGTAGGTTTTGGAGGCAGACGCCCACATGTTATAATTGTGGAGAGTTGGGTCACATCAGCCCGCAATGTGATAAGCCACCAAGGATGGGGGGAGACATGTATCCATTGCCAAGACAGGTGCTAACTAGATCAAATGATTATGGCATCGAAATTAAGGGAGACGAAGGAACCAGTGGACTGACCCAGGAGGAAAAGGGAAAGACAAAAGTGCTAAGTGTAGTCACCTTGGAGAAGGCATCAAAGCTAGAGGATACATTAGTGATGCCTATTGGGAAGAGGACCACAGAGGATAAGGAAGGAAGAAGTGCCCCAGGTCCTAGTAAGAAGAAAGGAAAGAGCCATGAAGGCGAGGATGTCAAGGCCAAGAGGAAAAGGAGAGCTCGTCGAAAGTTTCATGTTTCAGATTTTCCACTAGGGGATGGGCAATTAAGCTATGACTTGAAGGAGGATCTGACGAGCAGGAAGGCAGATGTTACTTTTGGGCAGCTTATAGAGATGGTGCCTAAGCTAAAGCGACAGTGGAAGAGGATGGTTAACCCAATGGAGAAAGAGCCAGAGAGAGGTTCAGTGAAGGTGTTGGCAATGGACGAGCTACCAGACATTTGTCCAATAGTAGATGTGTGGCATAAAAGGAAAAATTTGGGACAAGGTTATGTGGATGGCGGAGCCCAAATATGCGTCATAACACACTCATGCGTTGAGAAGATGGGTCTCACAGTGGCTGGGGTGTCAGGTTTTCGGATCAGATTGGCAAACCATCAAAAAGTAAAATGCTTGGGTGTTGTAAAGAGCTTAGAAGTGGAGGCATATGATGCAAAGGCAGTGGTTGATTTTCATGTGATGCCAGCAGGGTTGGGAGCATATCCTATTATACTGGGCAGACCATGGTTACGTGCAGTGGGAGCTGTTCAAGATTGGCGACATGGTACAATTAGCCTCTATGGAAAGACAGGTACCAAGAAGCTTTATAATATGGACACAAGGAAACGATTAGAGGAGCTTTATGAAGATGAGGATGAGTCTAGTGATGAAGACTCTTCCACGGTGACAGATGAGGATAGTGATAGCACTACCAGCAGTGACGAGGATGCTGATGTTGCATTTATTTTGATGGATAAAGAAATCCAGGAGTGTGGTTTAGTCGCATTTGCGAATGAAGTTGAAGATGAAAGTGAAGGGCCTTATGAAGTGATTGAAGGGCTGATGCAAACCAAGGTTGAGTTGTCAAAGAAGCAGGAATTAATGACGCAAATGATTAGTGGAGACCTCTCAGCTATGGAGAAGGATATATTTTTGCATATGCTGGCTAGTTTTCCTGATTTGTTCATTACTTCATATGAAGAGATCAGAGGGTTCAAGGGTGAAGAGATGCATATAGAGCTGAAAGAAGGTGCTAAGCCAGTACGGCAAAGGCTAAGAAGGATGGGTCAAGAGCAAATGGAAGCCTTGCGAGTAGAGGTGGACAAGTTATTGAAGGCAGGGTTCATAGTTCCAGTGGAGACCACAGAATGGGTGAGTCCAGTAGTAGTCAGTCCAAAGAAGAATGGGAAGTGGAGAATTTGTGTAGATTTTAAACCCTTAAACGCAGCCACTAAGAAGAACCCATATCCTCTTCCATTCATCGATCAGATCTTGGATTCAGTGGCAGGTTATGAGAGGTACAGTGTGTGTGATGGTTTTTCAGGCTATTTTCAATTGAAGATTGCTCTTAAAGACCGCACAAAAACAACATTTATTACGCCATGGGGCTGCTATTGCTACACAGTGTTGCCGTTTGGGTTGTCAAATGGACCATCTTTCTATCAAGAAAGAGCAAATTGGGTGCTGGAACCATTCATTGGTAGTTGTGTTAAGGCTTTTATGGATGACTTCTGTGTTTATAGCAGTAGGGCTGAACACCATGAGAAGCTGCAGATGGTATTGGCTCGATATGATGAATGTGGAGGACAACTAAATCCAAAGAAATGTCATCTAGCACAGCCAAGGGTGAAGTTATTGGGCCATATGGTGTCAGAAAATGGCATTGAGGCTGATCCAGATAAGGTGAAGTCTATTATTCTTCTTCCATCACCTATGAGTACGAAGCAATTGGCAACCTTTATACACAAAGTGAAGTACATGGCACGGTTTATTCCATTGTCTTCGCAGCTTCTTTATCCATTACAGCAAGTGGCAAAGCATGATCCATTGCAATGGGATGACAAGTGTGAAGAAGTGTTTCAAGAGGTGAAAGAGGTGTTAGGGGGGTTGTCAGCCATGCAGGCTCCTGATTGGGAGAAAGTTTTTTATGTAAATCCATCAGTGGGGGATGATGCCATTGGAGCCATGCTATTGCAAAAGGGGAAGGGCAGCCATTATATGAGGCCAGTGTATTGTGCAAGCCGAGTGAAGTTGGTAGCGGAGAGAAAGTTATCGGAAGTAGAGCTAGTGATGGCTAGTGTAATATTTTCTTGTCGACGATTTCGTCATTACTTGCTACCACGGCCTTTTGTTTTCTTGACGAGTTATGCCTTTTTGCCACAGTTAATTAATGGTATTAACATGTCAAATGTGGTGAAGAAATGGGTAATTGAGCTGCAAGAGTTTGAGTTCTCTTTTCTAGTGGAAGATAGTACAAGGGCTACCCTAGCTGATTTGTTGACCTACAAGGAGAATCCCCTTACTGTTAAGGAAGAGGTGGTGAGAAAGGTAGTTGAAGAAGTGCCACAGATCAGCAATGCACATGTGTTGTTCTTTGATGGTTCATACAGAAAGAGCCATGATGCAGCTTCAGGGGGTATAGCACTTTATGATCCAGAGGGGAAGCTAGTATGCAAGAGAGGGTTCAAATTGGATGCTCATAGTAACAATGAGGCTGAATATGCTACATTGGAAGCCGGATTACACATTTGTTTGAAGCATGGGGTTCGAAGGTTGAGCATAAAAGGTGATGCCTTGTTAGTGGTGAAGCAAGTGTTGGGTGTGTGGAAGAGCAAGAACACCTCATTGAAGGAAATGTGCTTCAGAATTAAAGGCCTGTTAAAAAAGTTTGAAGCATGGAGTATCAGACACATTGAACGTGCTCTAAATGGAGAGGCACATGAAGCAGCTCAAGGCATGATTGGGGAGCTATTTGTGTTGAGGACCACTTTACCTCTTTATCATGGCCGGGAAAGTTTGGCTCAAGAAGAGGAGTTTTTGCTAACAGGAATCATTCCAAAGGAGATTCAGAAGTCTAAGAAGTATGGCTTTGTGCGTAGAGCATACATGTACAAATTAATTGGTGATGTCTTATACATGAAAGGGGCTGATCTCGTGTTGAGACGTGTACCTTGGCGGGAGGAGCTTTACAGAGTGTTGGAAGAGAATCACGAAGGCGCATGTGGTGGCCATTTTGCTCTAAAGATCACCTTGCATAAGATTTTGCAAGAGGGGTATGTATGGCCTAGTTTGCACAAGGATGTTCACCATTGGTGTAGGTCTTGCAATAGGTGTCAAGCATTTGGGAAGAGAGTGTTGAAGCCAGAGCTACGAAAAACCATTATGGCGTTTGATGTGTTTGAAAAGTGGGGGATTGATGCAATAGGCCCGTTACCTATCACAAGCAGAGGCAAAAGCTATATCTTGACGGCAGTGGACTATCTCTCTAGATGGGCAGAGGCTATAGCAGTAAAACAGATCACTGCAAAGGATGTGGCAAAATTTGTGTATGATGAAATATGTTGCAAGTTTGGGGTGCCACTGGAGTTACTTTCAGATAAGGGGCCTGGCTTTAGAGCTAAACTGCTAGATTTTTTATGTGCAAAGATGAAGATTAGGCACCAGCATACCACTCCTTATTACCCGCAGTGTAATGGCTTGAATGAAAGATTCAATGGTGAGTTGGTACAGATTCTTTCGAAAGTGACAGAGCACCAAGGAAAGAATTGGGATTTGGAATTGCCTAGTGCATTATGGGCTTACCGTACTTCGGTGAAGACAGGTACAGGGTTTACTCCATTTCATTTGGTGTATGGAAAGGAAGCACTATTGCCTGTGGAGGTAGAGTTGCCTGCGGTCAAGATGTTAGAGAAGTTGCTTGGGCCGCCTAGTGATGCATTCAAAGAGAGGCTCTTGCAGTTACAAGAGGTCCAGTTGGATAGGATGAGCGCTTTGGAGCATTATGGGCAGAGGCAGGATAAGGCTTTGACAAAGCTAAATGAAAAGGTCAAAAGTAAGGGTATCAAGCAACATGACTTGGTTTTGCGCTACAACAGTAAGCTGGACAACACCTTCCAAAAGAAGTTTCAAATTAAGTGGGAAGGCCCTTTCAAGGTAGTAGAGTGTTTTCCAAATGGCACATATCAGCTGGCTAACCTGGATGGTGTTCTACATAAGTCAAGGGTAAATGGATTGCGTCTTAAATTGTATCATGCTAGATTGATGATGGTGGAACAAGATGAGTTGTCGGTGGAGCAAGAAATGTTGGTGAAGGATGAGGAGACTTGTGATGCGGCGAGTCTCATATCTCTCTTTGCTGCTGCTGATCATGAATGATCTAGCAGGCTAGGGGATGGGCAAATTATGTCAGGAGTTTTTTGGAGCAAGGGATTGCGCATATGTACATACCCATGCATGGTGCATCAAATAAAGTATTGCCCATTTTCCAGAGCCAGGTGGTTACGTGGGGCCCACATGTGTACAGGTAGGACAGCATGTACATAGTGCATCGATTTTCACTATTACCAGTACCAGTGTGTTTTTTCTACAATAAGGAGGAGTTGGTAGCGCGTAAAACTTCTCGAGGAAGCTATCCGCGGGCCGACGACGTGAGGTCAGCAGGTGCGTCAGATGGCATCTAGTGGCGTCAGGAGGGCGAACGAGGTCAATATTTGCACGCAGATGAGGACGGACACAACGTGGGTGTTTGCTTGTGAGAATTATGCAGAAAGGTCATCATGAGGACCTTTTTTTGGGGCCACTTCACGTGGTGGCGAGATGCATTATTGGAAAAAAGCTGAGTGCCAGGTGTGCGAATGATGCAAAAAGGTGACAACTATGCACTGCGAGGTCAGTTTTTGGCCTGTTCGGGGTCCGTTTGAGGTCATCTAAAAGGCCAAGGGTGCCCAACTAATAAAGCTAAGTGTGGGAACTGAAAAAACTGAGAGAAGACCAGAAAAAACGTGGAGAAGAGAGGAGGAACAGCCGCAGGTGTGTTTTTTGCCCATTTTGGAGCCTGTTTTGGCCGTAAACTGCTCATCCGAGGTCGGATTTGAGCACTTTGACATTGTAGACTGGGGTTTTGGGCCGTTCCGGACGCGATGGCGCTGTCCATTTTGCCAAATTCCTCACTCTTTTCCTGCTGTTTTTCTGTGTAAGTTCCTCCTATGAGCGAAGTTTCTGCTCCAGTTTGTGATTGTATCTGGCTTCTTTTACCCATATTGTGTGAGCTATTTGCCCCATTGGTGTTGGCCCAAGCTCAATTGTATCTAAACATCAGAAATTCTCCTCTTTTGAGCTGAGTTTTTTGGGTGTGTGTGTGTGTGTGTGTGTGTGTGTGTGTGTCTGTGTGGAGTGGGCAAGTGGATAGTCTCTCTCCTCTCACTCCAGAGGTGTGTTCCCTGTCTCGGCCAGGTGTGTTGTCTAAGCCGAGTGGTGCCCCATAGTGTGTGTGTGTATCTTCCCAAGAGTGTGTGACGGGTCGTTATAGAGGCGCTGTGTGTGTTTTCATCCCGCTCACAACGTGATGAGGGTAAGGACCACAATACACACACACACACACACACACACAGAGATCTGCTAGATATAGTTTGATGCGCTTCTTCTCATTGAGTATAGCTTTTTGGGATCAATAATTGTGTGTGTGTGTGTGTGTGTGTGTGTGTGTGTGTAGGAGGATTTCAATAATCAAAGCACAAAGATGACAATCATCTACTAATAACGAGGGTATGCCAAAAAAATCCCAATTTATAATGTGAAAATGTGGGCAAAGTACAATCAAAGAAAAAACATCCTCAATACTCCATTTGCATGTAAGATATGGCAAGTCCTTCAAATGTTACCTGCCACCATCACAGCCAACAACAAAGAGAGGAGTTAGTAGTGGAAGGCAGGTGTCATCAATGAAGGAAACTTGTTATCGATGTCCACCATAGCTAAAAGCAGAAAAATGAATGAAAGAAAGAGGAAGTATTCTATGATGCCCGCCCGGACCTGAGTAGGAACTTCCATCTTAACCTGGTTGGTGAAGTAAGGTCCTATCAAGAAGTCCTGCAAGCTCAAGCTCTCAGCATCCCACACAACAACCTTCATATATATAGGTAGCTTATCCATTTGAAAGAGTAGTAGGCGGGAGTAGTCAGTTTTTTTTGCAGAGTGGGGTGTGGGGATATGGGCGATGTGGGAGAATTGGTGGGGTTTCTCCTTTTGAAAGAACTCACCCTCTATGCCCGCCATGCAGGGGTGCAAGCCTAGAGTAGTGGGTTAGTGGAAGCATGTGGATGTGACAAGAGGTGCTTTCCATATGGTGAGGCTTACCTCATTTACCTAAGGCCTGGGTTCCCTGCGTATCCCATTAATGATTAAATTTATACAATCCCTTTTGTTAATTTTTCAAAGAGACTACTCAAAAAAATGCCAAGGTTGGTTGCTTCATGCTTTGACACCATGGATTTGTGTGTGTGTGTGTGTGTGTGTGTGTGAGAGAGAGAGAGAGAGAGAGAGAGAGAGAGAGAGAGATAGAGAGAGAGAGAGAGGTGTTGGATATAGTTTATTGCACTTCTACTCATTGAATATAGCTGTTTGGGATCGATATTTGTGTGTGTGTGTGTGTGTGTGTGTTTCAATAACAATAACAAAAGACACTAGAAACTATGTCAATGAAAGGAGGTATAATTCCCATCCATAGTACAGAACAGTCTTTATACACAAGTGCTGAAATCAAGAGCCAGAAGATATAATAGTCTGCATCTTCTAGCCAAGGAACTTTGAAAACCATAGTTAAGAAGGTAACCCTCACGTGCACCCATGGAAACAACACAACATTTAATTAGCATTGGTACCGTATGCAGGTGATGCATGGGTATCCCACATGTTATAGATGTCACCCAACTAGATTGCTTTCAAAGATAAATAATAAGAAAGGTCAAGCTAAGCATATATTCAGAGATGAAATCATTTACAAGGGGAAAAAACTATATGAAGCCCCTTGTGCTTTACAAACTCTCATGAGATAAAGTTTAGCAGAAGAAGCTATTCAAGTGTCTCTACCAGCATATGCATGAGGAATACTCACAACCATCAAACAGTTTGCACATGAGTCCATTTCAATGCCAAAAGTCACCTGAGAGTGAGTTGGAGCAACCAACTCCACAATAGCCTGCTTATCCTTGTCGTTTTCCATGGATCTGACACTTAACACTACCCCTTTGCAGAAATCCTCACAATCCTAATGTACAGACACTTCTCCCAAATACATACACCACCAGTGCTAAGTGAGCATGTAAAGCTCACCTTTTTATAGGGTTTGGAGCAAGTGGCCACCTTCCTCTCTAGCCGTATGGCATGCCCGACTTTAAGAGGGGGATAGATGGTGTAATAACGCCACCATGTACAAAGAGAGAAAGAGGGGGTTGATTGATTGATTGAGAGAGAGAGAGAGAGAGAGAGAGAGAGAGAGAGAGAGGCACTTAAGAGCGCAGTATCGCAGACCTGTTAGGAGGGAGCCACCTCTCTATTAAGCGGAAGACGACATCATTTACAAAGCTAGGTAACCCGCCCATAACCCATTTAGTATCTAAAGGTTAGGTATCACCTTGCAAAAAATTACGTAGTGAATTTAAACGAGTTAATCACTAAGGTACCCCAGGCTAACATTCCCAACAGAAATATACTAGGGAAATAGCAATACGCTATACAGAGCCAGATGTGTGTGTGTGTGTGTGGTGTGCGTACCATTAAGCACCAATACCAGTACAAATATATACATTACCAATACAACTCCATTATTACCAGTACTAGTATAGAAGTATAGCAGTATCAGTGCTAGTAGTGTATAGTGTCAGTATCAGTACCAGTATAGTCTTGTAGTACCAGTATATACAGTACCAATACAACACTAGTAGTACCAGTCTAGTATAGCAATATAGCCATATCAATACCAGTAGAAGTACTACCAGTACTCTGTGTGCGTGTGTGTGTGTGTGTGTGTGTGTGTGTGAGAGAGAGAGAGAGAGAGAGAGAGAGAGAGAGAGAGAGAGAGAAAGAGAGAAACGCTTCCGTTTGGATAGCTTTTATGGGAGGAAGGCAAATTTTCTTTTTATGCTTCCCATCTAAGCATAATTTCCAGAGGTCATGAGGGATGCATATTTCCTTGTCAAAATGCATTATTATGTGAAGGAAACCTCATAAGCATGATTGATAGTGCCAACGAAATAGAAATCATGAATTATGTATGCAATGGAAAATTGGCAATTTCTCAGTGTGAGAGAGAGAGAGAGAGAGAGAGAGAGAGAGAGAGAGAGAGAGAACCTTCATAGTCTTGACCTCAAGGACGATTTGGAATAGGTTATTCCCTTCCTCCGAGAGAGAGAGAGAGAGAGAGAGAGGGGAACGTCGTAGGGGGGGAGAGAGAGAGAGAGAGAGAGCAGGTTACAGCATTTGAATTCAAGTGAAAACTCGTTAAGATAAAATTGGCCGCACAACAAACGCGAATGCAACTCACTGGCGATGGCTGCCTTCACTCTTTCTCCCTGTCCTCCTTGCTCCACACGGCCCGATCACCAGCAATGCAGCGTACGATTGGACCTACTTTCACCATGGTCTCATCATCCAGGCCCCCCTCGGTTACGAGTGTGCTCTTCTCTGCCCTCCCCTCCTCTCCTGTGTACAGACGAAGAAAACGCAGAGAGAGTATCCTCCGCTGCCCTCCTCCCTCAACAGAATTACCTCACCCAGTTTGATGAGCCCTCGCCATTCCAAGACTCTTCTTCCTCCGATGATGAGACAGAGCACTCCTTTCCTTCTCGAAAGCAGAAAATTTGGCGTCGGAAGAGCAAGGACCGCCCGGTCTCTACAGTTGTGCCCTTGCAACACCCTAATGTGCAGGCACTTGCGTACCGAGTGCGCAATATTACCAGTCTCAGCGAAGGAAGAAAAATCTACTCTAAGCTTAAAGCAGCAGGGCTTGATCAAGACACATACCTTGTTAATCTTCTCATTGGAATGTTTCACAAGTTCAATGACCTCCACAGTGCGCGTGCGGTTTTCGATGCACTCAAGTACCCATCTGCTGTTTCCTGGAACTGTATTATGAGGGCATACATCAAGCTCAACCGCAACCATGATGCTCTTCAGCTCTTTAGACAGATGCTTCAAAAGGGACATAGGCCAAGCAGGATCACATTTCTCACAATATTAGGTGCATGCATATCTCCACAAAACTTAGCAGTGGGAAAGTGGATCCATGCCTACATATACAAGCATCGTCTCAAGAAAGATATAGCTATTTGTAATTCTCTCATTACCATGTTTAGTAGGTGTGGAGATACCAAGCAGGCAGTGTCAATTTTCGAGAATATGCAGAACCGCAGTGTTGTCTCTTGGAATGCAGCCATTGCTGCTTACTGCAAGCAGGGAAACAAGCAGAAAGCCTTGGATCTTTTTGCACGGATGCAACAGGAGGGAATGCATCTAGACCAACGAACCTTTGTCAGCATGCTCAGCGTGTTCGACTCTCCAGCATGCTTAGCCGATGGAAAGGAGATGCACAACTGCATCTTGGATCATGGATTCCACAAAGAGCTCATTGTTGGTAACGCTCTTATCAGCATGTACAGAAAGTGCGGATCTCCGGATGATGCTCTTTTGGTCTTTGAGCAAATGGAGAGACATGATATTATCTCTTGGACTGCCCTGATTGACGCTTATGCTGAGAATGGGCATGGTAAAGAGGCGCTGAATCTCTTTCGAGAAATGCAAGAGAAAGGTGTCAAACCGAACAGAGTCACCTTTATCAGCGCACTAAGTGCATGTGCTGTCTTAGCAGATGCAGAGGAGGGAAAGGCCATCCATTCTCTTATAAACAACTCCCAGATTCCCATTGATGTTTATCTTGGAAATGCGCTTATCTACATGTATGGAAAGGGCGGTGCACTATCCTTGGCTCGCACAGTGTTTGATGAAATGCAGGAGCATGATACTGTGTCATGGACAATCATGCTTCATGCTTATGCATCACATAAGCATGCAAAGGAGGCACTTCAATTATTCAAAACAATGCAGGAAAACAAGCTAGAGCTGGAGAAGGCCCACTTTATAAGCGCCTTAGATGCTTGTGGCCTTCTCTCTGATGTCGATGAAGGGAATATGCTACATGAGCATATCCGTAGAACAGAGTTTTTGTCTGATAACACGGTTGCAAATGCGCTAATATGTATGTATGGTAGGTGTGGGGCACTCGGAGATGCATGTGCAGTTTTTGAAAATATGCGCCACCGTGATATAGTCTCATGGAATGCAATGATAACTACCTATGCAAACTGGAATCTGAGCATAGATGCCTTGAACTGTTTTACTGCAATGCAAAAAAGTGGTGTGGCGCCTAATAAGCTCACTTTCCTTGGACTTCTTACTGCATGCACCAGTGCAAATGCAGTCTTGGAAGGTAAGGGATTGCACATGAATATTGTTGAGTATGGATTCGATGGTGAAGAGCTACTTTGCAGTGCTCTCATTAACATGTATGGCAACTGTGGTGCTGCAGAGGAGGCGTTGGCTGTATTTGAGTACATGGAAAACCCTGATTTATCTTGTTGGAATGTCTTGATTGGTGCTTATTGCAATAGCCGCAATCCCAAGGGAGCACTTCGTTTCTTCCGATGCATGCAAGAGTGTAATGTGACGCCCAATAAAGTAACTTATCTCAATGTACTTGGAGCATGCACTGTTGCAGGAGCACATGAATTCGGAAAGACAGTGCATGAGCTTATAAAAGAAAGAGGTTGGGCTTCTGATGTGGTTGTTGGTGGTGCCCTTATAAATATGTATGGTAAGTTCAGAGATTTGAGAGCAGCCCAAGAAGTGTTTGAAAACATGGATGATCAAAATGTTGTGTCATGGACTGCTATGATTGATGCTTATGCAAAACACGGGCGTCACAAAGAGGCTATGGAGCTTTTGAAGTCAATGCAACAGAACAACTGTGAGCCAAATAAGATAACTCTTGTGAGTGTGCTTGGCTCATGCAGTAGTCCTGCAGCTCTTGATGATGGGATATCAGTACATTCTTATATCATTGATGTGGGCCTTGAGACAGATCTGCTTATAGGGAACACTCTTGTTGCCATGTATGGAAAGTGTCAGGCTCTTGATTTTGCATGCCAAGCATTTTACAGAACGGGTCAACATGATGTTGTGTCCTGGACGGCCCTGATGAATGCTTTTCTCAGATGCCAAAAACATGCAGAGGTCCTTCAACTCTTCGGAAAAATGCAAGAAGAAGTGCAACCGAACCAGGTTACCTTCATCTGTGCAATCAGAGCTTGCACCAAATTGAAATCATTAGCGGAGGGGAAGGTGATTCATGCTAAAGTTATGGAATCTATCCATGCGCCAGATATTTTGGTGAAGCAGGCCCTTATTGACATGTACCACAGTTGTAGTGCTTTTGAGGACCTTTATTCTCTAACGAGCTGATAAGGCCCTTGAGTTGCAGACTTGCATCGATTCTTAGCTAGCATGTGCCGATGAACACTTCATTCCAGCATGGATGGAGGAGAAGGGAAACATGTGAAGGATTGCCTACACCTTATCTCAAGGTGCACTGCATTCCAATTTTGGTGTACCTTCTTTGTGACTGCATAGCATGCTTGAGCCCTGCTGAAGATACCCAACAGCAGTTGACTACAGTGTTTCAATGTGCTGCTCAATGTGGTGGGCATCGCCACCGGGCTAGCTGCCTTGCCCCGGTGTTTGTCAATGCACTGCCGACAGTAATGCAGTCGTGGGTAGGCGCTTATTGTCGAGGTCGGCTTTCATGGAAGCTTTGAAAAATTATGGGTCTCTTTGCATCTTTACTCATAAAGGTGAAAGGTAAGCAAAATGTGTGGCTGGCCAACATACATTCCTGACAGATTTGAGAAGTGGGTGAATGATTAAAGGTTCAGACAATGACACCAAAGTGTATCAGCATTCCAGACGCCATGAGTATGGAGCAGAAAACGAAACTATCGTGGGTAAGGAGCACAGTGTAATTTGGTTTGGTGGTCAAGAATGACTATGGGATGGTAACATGCAGATGCCTTAAGGCTAACACTTGCATGAACCAGATTCTACTGGTGTGAGATGCTCGTTGGTGATGATACAATCTTTTTGGCAGGGGCTTCTCAATGTAAATGCTCTGTTGATAATTTTGTAAGTTACACAGTCAAATGGGCTGCCACCCATGGATATCTGCTCAACAACACATAAATATTGTTTGTACAAGGGATTATGAAACGTGATTTGGTGCAAACTCTGTTTTCTTCTGACCTTTCAGGGGACGCAAAAGGTTTTGTGGCTTTGAACCTGGTACTCTCATATGTTTCAGATCATTCAAATGTATGCCGACCTTACTATGTTGGAAGTGGGCCACATCTTGTCGGTGATAACGACGAGCAAAACAGAGTGTGTGATATGGTGAACAAATTTACTTGTTTGCAAGGGGATAGCTGATGGTCTATTTGCAAATGTAAGATCAGTGGTGTATCAGGTCGACATCCTTGCTGGAGTGTGTGTGCATGGGTATTCCAAAAAGAAATGATGATGGTACTAAAGGGGGGTTATAATTGTTATCACTTCTTGCAGTAGTGTCCTATCAGAGTTTTCATGGGTGGGAAGCCATGAAGACTGCATATTCATTGCAAAATGTTCTGGCAGTCCACAGGAGAAAGTTTTTCTTTGTAGCAACTGAGGATCAAAATACTTCACAAGAAGTGCCAGTGCATATAAAAGAAGTTGTGGATTATCTGATTCAAAGCCAAACCTCCACGTGCAGAGGTTCCTCCAAGTTAATCTATCACCGAAGTGTGGTAGATTGGTTATCTGAGTTCCCTCTGGAGTATCATCAGGTCTTGAGTTAAAGACTCGTCAGATAGGTCTTTGAGGTCTGTTGGGATTGTTCCTGCAAAAGTCTCTCCTCTCTTCTTCTCTTTACTGACTTTGGCAAACCACCAAACAAATTCTCCTTGCGAGGGGGTATGGGGATGAGGTTATGTACCCCAACTCATGTATACTCAAGCACCAGTTGATGATGAGGGTGTTGTGGATGAGGACAAGGGTGTGTACATAATTTGTTTGACAGGTCAAAGAAAGATCCAAAATAGCAAGGTTCATGGCGTTTGCTCATTGATAAGTACAATTGTTGGCATTGCCTGCTTGCAGGTAGTGATATAGGCATGGGTGCCTATCAAATTGTGTACACATTTTGTAGGTTTTATTTTAGGCAGTGCCGCCGTCTGTGCGTTAGTGTGGGCCTTGTTTGTGTTCTTGCATATGAAGAAGCAAGAAGGGTGTTGGAAAAGTTAGTTACTTTGTGGCACCACTCTAGTGTCTTGTTACTCAGGATACAGACACTTGTTTGAGAGAGAGGTTTTCTAATTGTAGAAATTGGGAGATTTGCGACATCTTAACTTTCGAGATGTGCAAACAAAGATGTATTTTTTAAAAAAATTTGTCCAGCAAAACTTACAAATCCTCACTAGGCATGTTGAAGCACGATTCACATAGCAAGTCCTTAGTGGCTTTTCAAGCTATTTGACAAACATAAGTCTTGAGCAAGAGGTGCATTTGAGTGGAGTGTTTAGAATTGCCCAATAATATTTTTGAAGTGGAGGTTTCACATAAATTGGGTAGGTTGTACCAATGAGCATTTGAGCTTGTAGATTTTGTTGATTGTGGCATTCACACCATGCAAACAAGATGGTGTAATCTAGCTATCGTAGATGCAAACAAGATGGTGTAATCTAGCTATCGTAGATGCAAACAAATTTGCATAATCTTCTCTCAACCATGGAATGTACTTTCGCTTTTGAACATATTTTTTTCTTTCCCACCATGCCAAAGTTTCACCATGCATTTGCATTGATCAATGAAAACATTTGAGTAAATTGGTTGCTCTTGTTTTCAAAGACGATATTCTTGGCCTTTACATTGTGAGCATTCTATATTTCTTCTTTTGAGGCTCATTGCAAATTTTAGAGCAAAATTTCTATGGCCATCATAGTGAGAGCCATAGAATTAGACATCGTAGGAAGCAAATAAAAAATTTGATTGTTAGGACTTATTGTTGCAACTTTTATCTAAAAGAAACTTGAAATTATTGAAGATATATTTAAATTATCCGCCAAACAAGATTCTAAAATAGATCGCACAAACAAATCACTCAAGGTTTTAATTATCAAATCTTTTGTATGGATAAACCATAACATTGCGAGTAAGATTCTATGAAAAGAAATTTTGGAAAAAAAACTCACTTAACTCCGAAGAACCGTGCATTCCGACAACATTAGAAAGAATATTGAAGTATTTGAACATGTATGTGATTCCATAGAAGAGCACAAGTGTAAGGCCTTAAGCTTGAACTTGAGTAGAAAGGCCGAAAATTGGTATAGGACCTAAAGGGTTAAGGAGCGCATGCATTACCTTACTCTTAAGAGATTGTTCTTGAAAGAGTATATATGAGAGGGTGTGCTTTGGGGCGTAGCATCCCAACTCCAAAAAGACAAACGAAAGGAAGGGGATTCATTGAGAGATTTTATTTGTCTTCTAAAGCATATGAATTCTCGTTGTACCCTAGATGAGTGTTTCAACAATAATCAGCTAAGGATATCCACAATGGCCTAGTCATTAGAGGTGGGAAGCAGTCATTGCCAATGCAATCCAATTAGAAGACAATTTAATGATTGCATGAGAAAGGGTGTCATTTGAACCGAAGTCTGCTAGCTTACAAGTATCTAAGCATGAGCCAATGACAATAAAGCATATCGTTAAACAAAAAAAGATATATGAGATAACTTTGGCGAATCTCACCCAAGCTATTCAAGAGAGAATTAAAGATAATCGTACTCCAAAAAAGAATCATATGTATCCAAGAAGGGAACAACAATGGTGCTTAGTTTTTTTGGGTCCACATAACACTAGTAAATACCCTATGTTTATTGTTTAACGAGAATTACAATGCATGTGGTAGGCAATGTCAAGGATGCTTAGTGCTTAAATGCATAACGAAAATAGACCACCTTTATCCTGAATAGACTCGCCTCGAGTTCTTGCATCAATATATGCCCCACATGTTGAGCAACCATCGCAACTAGTCCCTAGAACCCAAAATGTACCACACCATTACCACCTCAAATGCTAGAACTTTAGCCTCTCTATTCAAGAGTTACCCCTATAAATCAAGTTGGTTGTGAGCTATCTAGTGCTTATTTGGATTGCGAGGATGCCACAGACTGTAGTACTATATATGGATTCGTTATGCTTGAGTAATGTCCCCAATACTACATGGAGGCCATTGGGGACAAGTCAAGCATATATATCAAGCAATTGATCTTGCAAACAAGAGACCAGAAAATTAATATCACTGTCAAGAGACCGCGTCTTCAATGCTACAAATGTGGTGGGCCACATTTTGTAGTTGAGTGTCCTATTAGAATGTAAAGGAATGATACACTAGTGCAGACAAGGCAAGGAAGCACATTTACAGTGCCAATACTCAATATCAATTTAGGAATAAAGTGAGTGGAAGACATCATGAAGTAGGCTTATACACTATCTATTTGAGAGAATGTTTAGTTGGGGAATACTTGACCACAATGAAGAGGTGGAGATAACATCTTCATCAGCCTTAGGTTATGGAACAATACCTCAAAAAGAATTGCAAAGGGAATCCTTGATGGTGTTGTCCGGGTCATTATTTTTACTCAAAATTGTTGGGAATTTATGGAAAGAACTCATCGTAAAATTACAAACATAATGGTAAAAAGAGCCAATGGAACTATTGAGAAACCTATTGGAATGCTAAAAGATCTTAAGATCAAAGTCCTTTGACACAAGGTAAGGCATGCCTTCATTGTTATGGATGAAGTCGCGGAGCGGAGCGTGGGTCGACTCTCTCTCTCACACACACACAGTGAGCTTACACAGTACAGTACGCAGAGAGATGTTAGAAGGGTTATCTCCCAAATCCTTAGTATTCACAAAGAATATGTTAGTATATACAAAGAGTTAGAGGTAAGTGAGTTAGGCGGGCGGCCGGCCATATCCGCATAAGAGGCCACTTGGGCTTTAATCCCAACAACCTCCCACTTAAAGTCCAATGTGGCACTTTAAGTAACTGTAAATCTATGAACATAAATGTACAAAGATTTACATGGCTGCCATCTATCCAATGCCCAATAACTCACGACAATGCACAAAGCCCTCTCCTGGAAGTCCCTTTGTGAGTAGATCAGCAGGATTGTCCTTGGTGTGGATCTTCAGCAGTTGTATCTGCTTGTCTTTAAGTACTTCCCTAATGAAGTGGTACTTCACATCAATATGCTTAGTCTTCGAATGGAACACTGGATTCTTTGCCAATTGTATAGCACTTTGACTATCACAATATAACTTTGGCATATCTGCATTGATTCCCAAGTCTGCAACCAATCTACCAAGCCAAATAGCTTCTTTGCATGCCTCATTTGCTGCAACATACTCAGCTTCTGTAGTAGACTGCGTAACACAATCTTGTAATCGAGATCGCCATGATATGGCACCTCCAGCCAATGTAAAGACATAGCCTGATGTAGATCTCCTCTTATCCAAGTCTCCTGCATAATCTGAGTCAGTGTATCCTCTGACACTCAAATCCTGACTACCATAGCATATGCGCATACTCTTTGTATGTTTTAAGTATCTCATGATACCTTTCACTGCCTCCCAATGTTTCTTGCCGGGATTTGACATATATCTGCTAACCGAGAGAGAGTCGCGGAGCGGAGCGTGGGTCGACTCTCTCTCTCACACACACACAGTGAGCTTACACAGTACAGTACGCAGAGAGATGTTAGAAGGGTTATCTCCCAAATCCTTAGTATTCACAAAGAATATGTTAGTATATACAAAGAGTTAGAGGTAAGTGAGTTAGGCGGGCGGCCGGCCATATCCGCATAAGAGGCCACTTGGGCTTTAATCCCAACAATGGATTTCCCCAGGCATCCTATGTCGTACAAGATGATCTTAGGAGGTCCTTTCCTGAGCAAAGCAAGAATGGTGCATGAATGGCCTAAAAACCACGCCTACTTGCAGTTCCAAGACTCCATCATTAAAGTCAATCTTGTAAACGATCGAGTGCATCCTTTAGGGAATAAATTTATAATTGACAATTGATCTGACACCACGATTCACTCAGTCCCACCATAATATTGTTATACCTAGAAAAAAGAGACAAATAATGAGAAGGAATCTCCTTATCGATGTCCTACTTAGAACTGCTGAGTCAAACAACATCGATCAGGTACACCTAGTGGATGGTAACCATAGACAATTGGAAAAATAGAGGAACGACTTGGGTAATGACCGAGGGAAACGAAGTGCTGCAATTTGCACCAGTAAACATGTTAAGTGCAATGAATACACCCTCTGATGACATAAAGGGTGAAAGGATGTGACCAATGTGACTTAGAGACTGAATCACCAAAGACTATGAGCTTGATAGGGAATCAAAATCATATATTAGCTCAAGTTTAGAAACAAAACTCTTAGGGTCTAGTACAACATCTCATAACACGTTATCCTAGAGTAAAGAGGAAATGAATGAGGACAAATCCAGTGTGTCAAAGTCAAAAGAAACCCAGAATTAAAAACTATACAAGGGAAGTAAGAGATATAAAAGGTGACGATATTGAGTTAATATACATGTTAGGATAAAAGAAAAGAAATTCACCACAAAATGGCTCAGCTATGTGGGAGCATGTGATGCTCATCAAATTTGTTGACAATTAGGGTGAATACCTTCAGAGTTTCATGTGCTATAGTATGTGACCCCTTGGCATCACACAATTAGAGATCGCACAGAAGCTAGATTTGAGTCATACTACAAGGAGACACCAAAATTGAGAGTTAGTGCAATAACAAAAGGAAGCACAAATCAAAGCAAAGACCCTTGCACAATAAGAGCCCGTAGACTTACATCCTGCACATGAACATTACAAATCTTATACCACTTGGAAGTGAAAAGTTTTGCATATCAAAGCCCAATGAATGCCTATAGATGGTGCTACCATACATGAGGTAGTGATGTGTGTGTGAACACACTTAGGACCATTGGGGCATTTTTTTCCTCAGTGGGAGGTTTTTTCCCCAATGCATTGTATAAACACCCATCATTCTAGGTCTAACTTATCTTTCAATTATGCACTAAGCAATATACTCTCTATTGTGTGCCTTGAGCTTCATGATCTTCTCCAATCTATGTGTGTTTCCTTGCAACCCTAATTCCAACAATTGGTATCAAAGCAGGTTGCATCCTCTCGAGCATAGTTGCCAACATCTGACAACACCCCCTGCTCACTTTCTCTGATTTTTGGGTGAGCTTTGGTGAGCGTCAGCACGTCAAAAAATACTTCAACAAAGCTTGTAGAGATTGATCTGCTCAAAATTTTCATTTGGGCTCATGTTTCCAGTACAAGAACTACTACGCATGCAATTTTGTCCTTTTGTGCAGAGTTTTTGTCAATACAATTTGTCCTAGAACAAGTCTCTTATAGTGCCCATTCGGTAGTGCTATATCACACGTGTTGGTCCAACTTTGTTTTTCCTCTTTTCAAGAAATTTTCACGTCAAGTCCAGTCACTCACCATGGCTAACAACAACACACATGTTTTCAAGATGTTCACTACTGAGGATAAATTGGATGGGAATAATTACGCAATGTGGGCATACACGATGCAACAAGTTCTTGTGTCAAAGGGCATTTGGAATGTTGCATAGGGCATTGATGTACACCGCCTTCTGTGGATACATGCTCTGTTGTGAAGATGTTTCTGGTTCTGGTGGTAGGTCTATTATTGCTAGAGATCTTTTCCCTATGGATGAGCAATCTCATTGAAATGTTGGAGATGTGTATGCTCATGCATTGATTCCATTATCTATGTAGCACACTATTACTCCTCACATTTGCTCAGCTAAATTATCAAAACAAGCTTGGGATATTCTGGTTGGTCTTTATGCAAGTCACAATGAGGCTAAAATTGGATTGCTGCGTAGAGAGTAGGACTCAAAGATTATCCATGGGAAAGATGACATAGACACTTTCCTCGCTAGTATCAAGGATATTAATGAGAAACTCATTTATGTAGGTGAAGTCATTTCTGACAATTCACTTGTGCAGACTATCCTTGATGCAAAACTTTGGCATGCATGTTTTGGGCATCTGAATTTTGCCAATTTGCTGCATTTGTAAAAATCTAATATGGTTGCTTCTTTTCAGCCTCTTGACGCACATTGAAATCATGCTTGTGAAGGTTGTATTTTGGGTAAGATTCAACATTCAAAGTTTTTGAAAGATGGTTAAGGGCTACATGCAGATTGCAACTTGTGCATAGTGATGTTTGTGGGCCTATGCAAACTCCATCATTAGGAAATTACCTATACTTTGTGATTTACATTGTTGATTACTCCAGGCATGCATGGGTGTATTTGCTTAAAGCTAAGTCCGGATATGTCTCATGAGTTTAATGCATTTTTGGATAATCGTGGGATAAAACAACAATGTACAATTCCATATATATCTCAGCCAAATGGTATTGCAAAGGAAAAATAGGTCTCTTACAAAAAAATGGCACAATGTATGGTCAAAAGTCAAGATTTACCACATTCATTTTGGCTTGGTAGCAACAGGTGTCCTACGAAAGCTTTGCAGTCTATGACTCCTTATGAAGCATGGCAAAATAAAAATCCATCTATTGATCACATGCATGTTTTTGGTTGTTTACAAACGTAATGCAAAAAAATGGATGATAAGGTTGTTAACTGCATTTTTGTTGGTTATAGTACTAAAAGAAAAGGTTACAAGTTATACCATCCAAAACAAAATGTATCTTGGTTTCACAAGATGTGTTTGTGGAAGATCTATTCAACCTTCGTTATCATGTACTAGAGATAGTAATGTAAGCTTGCAAGACATTTATGACACTTTATTGTCTCTTTTAATGGTAGAAACTTGAATGTAAATTCCAATGAGGCAAATGTACAGCCTATGGGGGTTTTTGAAAATGCTATGAATTATCTTATTATTGACACAGATGTACATGATATACTTGATGTGGAAAGGGTTGAGAATGAGGAGGCTAGAAATATGCCAAAATAGCTGGTGCATACTTTATGTGACAATAAATTGGATGCACCTATGTCTAGTCATACTCGTTCAAATTCTCACCATGCATCTTATATGCCAGAGTGTTATGCTTTGGTTGTTTCTTGTTTATGTGACATAGACGAACCTCTTTCTTTTGATGAAGCACAAAATTCAAAAAAATGGATGGCTGCCATGCAATCAGAAGATGATGCACTTATAGAAAATGACACATGGTCTTTATGTGGTTTGCCTCCTAGCAAAAAGGCCATTGGTACAAAGCGGGTTTACAAGTTGAAACATAAGCCGGATGGTGAGATTGATTGCTACGAGACTTGACTTGCTACAAAAGGCTATGCACATTAGAAGGGCATAGATTACGAAGAGACTTTTGCTCCCACTTGTTGTATGACTACTTATTTTTTTCTATGTGCATTGGCAACTCAATTTGGATGGGATTTACATCAATCAAAGATTGTTATTGCTTTCTTGAATGGAGATATATTTGAGGAAGTTTATGTAACGCAGCCTCGCAGTTTTATGAAGGAAGGACAAGAAGATAAAGTGTGCAAATGTAAGAAAGCTTCATATGGGTTGAAGCAGTCTCCTCATGCTTGGTATGAGAAATTTTTACTCATTTGGTTAAACGAGGCTTTTGTATAATAGTCCAACAAAACCACTTTGTATGTAAAACATGAGGGAGATGTATTTCTCATTGTCATTCTACATGTAGATGATTTGATGATTGGTGGTCTAAAGGAGACACACATTGTTGAATTCAAGGCTGACTTGAATGCTACTCTCAAGATGAAATACTTGGGACTGTTGCATCATTACTTGGGCATTCAATTCAAACAATGTGATGGGGGGATTTCCTTGTGTCAAAAAAGCTACGTAGAGACTTTACTATGTAAGTTGGACTTGAGGGCTGCAAACCCATTGCTACTCCCATGGAAACAGGTTTGAAACTAAGTCTTCCTTATTTTGGTGATCCTCCTGATGTCACTCTTTATCAAACTGTTTGGATGACTTATTTATGGATGCAATACAAGGCCAAATATTTAGTTTGAGGTCTCATAGGTTAGCAAATTTATGCATAGCCCAATGTCTACGTATTGGCAGGCTGTCAAGAGTATTTTTTCTACTTGAGTGGCACTTTGCATGCTGACTTGTTTTATCCCAAGGGGGATCATTGCTGCCAAATTTACATGCTTTTTTGGACTCAGATTGGGCTGGTTGTTATGACACACAAGTTTCCACAAGTAGTTTTTGTTTCATACTTGGCATCTCATGCATATCATGGTTGATTAAGAAGCAACCTATGTAGCCACTTCCAGTTGTGAAGCTGAGTACAAGGCACTCTTCACAGCTACGGTTGAGTGTGTATGGCTCAGATGCCTTATGGATAATTTGGGTGTTGGATATGACACTACCAAAATCAGCTACACTGACAGTTAGAGCGTACTAGCAATTGCAAGAAACCTAGTTTTTCATGCTCGCACAAAGAACATTGAGGTACATTATCACTATGTCAAAGAGAGACCCCCAACAAAAGAGATCAGCCTAGCTTATGTGGCGACACACGAAAGCCTTGCAGATATTTTCACAAAGGCATGCCTCGTGAAAGGTTCAAAGCTTTTTGCAAAGATTTGGGTTTACTCCCCTTTGTGGATTAATCATGTCCTCGGGGCATGGCACTTCCCTATACACTTTGTGCTAGCTCTCATTCACTGCATCACTTCCAAGGGGGATTTGTTACCATACATGAGGTAGTGATGTGTGTGAACAGACTTCACTAGGAGGTTTTTCCTCCAGTTCATTGCATATACGCCCATCATTCTAGCGCTAACTTATCTGTGGAGTCTAAACCAATTTTTAGGTTTGGTGGTAGTTAGGAGATACAATTGGCAGACCCAGGTGTGGAGTCTAAACCAATTTTTATCACACAAGACCTTATTGAGATTAAAAAGGTTATACTTGAGGAGATTCTCAAGGACATATTTTTTTAGATATATCATGAAATGAAGGGCAATCTACCTTCTGTGATGCAACATGCAATTCCCATGATTAGAACTACTAATCAAGTCCAACAATGCTCTGAATCCTACGTATGCAAAGATTGTTCAAGAAGAACTTGAAAATCTTATCAAATGTGGACTCATATTACCCATTGAGCACTTCAAATGTTTTTCTTCAATATTCATTGCGCCAAAGAAGAATGGGAAACTCAGAGTGTGCGTGGATCTCAAAAAGGTTAATCTGGCCACTAGGAGAGATCATTATCCCTTGCCATATTTGGAACATGTGCTTGAGAGAGTTTCAAGCAAGGAAGCTTATATATTTTTGTATGGGTACTTCAATTACAATTGAATCA
The DNA here is from genome assembly GCF_014529385.1 of Adiantum capillus-veneris. Classification (NCBI taxonomy): domain Eukaryota; kingdom Viridiplantae; phylum Streptophyta; class Polypodiopsida; order Polypodiales; family Pteridaceae; genus Adiantum; species Adiantum capillus-veneris. The sequence goes on from NC_140958.1 coordinate 101,494,495, forward strand.
TGATTGGGCTAGAAGACCAAGTTAAAAAAACTTTTATAAAACAAAATTTGGGGTGTTTGCATTTTGTGTTATGCCCCTGCTACATTCTAATGATTAATAAGCATTTCTTTTGAGGAGTGTTTAAGTGAGTTTTGTGAAGCTTTCCTAGATGACCTTTGTGTTTATTCCTCTTGGAAAGAAGAGCTGCCATGCTTACATAAGGTGTTTGAAATGTGAAGATTATATTTCATCTCATTGAACCCTTTCAAATGTCAATTATGGATTAAACACAAAGTCATTTTGGGGCATATAGTGTCCAAGAATAGGATTTCTATAGATAAGAGTAAAATTAAAGTCATTCTAGAATTGCTTCTGCCTACAAACTATAAGGGAGTTTAGAGATTAACGGAACATGTTTTTTATTATCAACTATCTATTTTACACTTCCCTACGATAGCCCATCTGTTGTACAAGCTTCTAATCAAATTTAATTTGACCAAGAAATGTGACTCACTTATGAGTTAAGAAGGCACTAACAAGTGTCCCAATTTTACGAGTGTCCATTTGGAATTTAATTTTCCGTGTGCATAAAACTTTGATATTGGGTGTGCTCTAACTCAGCTAGGGGAACCTAAATTGGACTACCCCATTAACTTTGCTAGTCTTTAGTTCAATGATGTTGAGATAAACTACACACTATAGAGCAAGAATGTTTAGCTATGATTTATGCAGTAAATAAATTTTGATATTATCTTCTTGCAACCAAGTTTGTGTTTTATGTTGATTATCAAGCATTACTATATCCAATAAATAATCCATGCTCCATGGGAATAATTACGGGATAATTACTCATACCCAATGGAGAAGCCCCCACTAGAGTTGACAATGAGTTGTTCAATACTTCCTTCTTTATGGTTGAGACCATCCCCGAATAAAGTAAGAAGAATTCTAACTTTTTAGTTAATGGTTTTCCACCCAAAGAGATTTGAAAGGTTTTAGCTCAAAAGTTAATTAAGGGATGTGAACTTATCACTTAACTATCATAACTCCCTATAAGCAAGGAAAAAATGACATTCTTAGGTGTTGTGCCATTATGGATGAGTATTTGAATATTTTTCAAGAAGCACATATGGGCGTAGCTGGAGATCAATTAGGCTACTAATGGTCCACCTTATTTAGGGATGTATTACTTGTTGCAAAAGGATGTGAGGAATGCCAACATTACAAAACAACATAGTGGAAGGATAAGATGTCCTTGCATCCTATTAAGATAACCCAGCCGTTTGAAACTTGGGGCTTAGACTTTGTAGGTCCCATTAGTCGTGCAGCATGTAACACTTAATCCCAATATATAATGGTTTCCATTGACTATGTGACAAAGAGGGTCGAAGCTAAGGTTACATGCAAGTACAACATCTAAGTTTCTCTTTGAGAACATTATTACATGATTTGGATGTCCCTGTGAAATTTTGAGGGACAAATGGTATCCATTTTATGAATGAAGTGATAAGAGAACTCACATAAAACTCTCATTCGAAGGCTTCGACCATTTATTGAGTCTATCTGCACGACACTATAGGATCAAGGTAAGAGATATTTTATAGATTGGCTAGTAATCCTAAGGCTAGGCCTCTATCTTCATCATCAAGATAAATAAAGTCATCCATAGTGAGACCATAGGCTTCATCACTATCATCACCCTTCAGTTTACAACGCTGAAAACGATGCACGTCGTCGACCATGGATGAGTGGCTGCGGGAATTCTCCAATTGGAGAACGGAGGAGGAAGAGATTGAAGAAGCACTAATAGCCTTCATCAAAGTTCTGCTGCCGGAATACACCGTCGTCAACATCCCGAAAGTAAGAACCGTAAATCAAGAGCCACTAGAGGGAGGGCAGCAGGCTGCTCTCATTGTCCTTGCCCACCACACTCTATCAATGAGTGCCATCAACGGAAGTAAAGGAGAAGCAAAAATCCTCTACATCGATGTCCACCGCGAAGAAATCATCCATATTAAGGAAGGAAAAAGGTTAGTGAAGCCTCTCTTCCCGAAGGAATCTGAAAATAAAAGTATAGCCTCTGCTCCTAAGTGGCCCAAAGGGGCTGCTCGTGCCAAGGGAAAAGGAGAGCTAGGCCAATCCTAAATCACATGACCGCCAAGGAAGGAGAAACATCTGGCCACGCGAGTGCTTCAAGTTTGGAAAGCAGAATCGTTCCTAGGCTGCCAAAAAGAAGGTCATCCGAAGCAAAGTGGCAGAAGATCTCCTATTGATTTGCGGCACGCATGCGAGTGTTGCCAGTTCACTTCGACAACCCCAAAGAAAAGGTGGTAAGGAGGTTCCCATGCCCTATAGAGGAGTGGTTTGGCTATTGTCCTTGCTATTTTAGAGAGCCGGTAGAGGACCTTCCTCCTCTCCCCGTACAACTCATCCTGAAGAAACTGTCTACCATGGGTGAAACCCAGTGGGTCGGAGATGAGCTATAGTTAAATGGTGTGGAATTCATGCAACGAGCCAATTACGATAACCACTTGCAACTATTGCTAGCTAAAAGGCTAGGAGTGGTCAAACATGTCGCCCATCACTCCATGCGTGCTGAGCAATGAAGGGAAGGTGGAGCCTATGAAGGGCGATGACCTCCTATGGATGTGCCGACTTGTCCTCACCGGCATGGTAAGGGTATAAGTGAGTACTCCACACTTTGTGCATCATACAGACCAGCCGCTTTTCCATTTAGGTTTCTGCAACCACATGCACATACATATATATGTAGATAGGAACGAAAGATTGTGTATCTATTTGATGCTATGATGCTAGGAGAGATCCTTAGCTCTCCAAACCCCATTATCCTCTCCGTGTTGGATTACCATCACTCCTTTAATGTTTCAATTTTCATCTTGTTTTGATCTATCCACCCAACTTTATAAGAAAGCCGCTATAAGCTGCTAAGCCATTTGTGTTTAAGAAAAGAAAAAAAAGTTTGAAAAAATCTTGTTTTTGCAATGGCAAACGTTTCCTTCTCAACCTTCACGGGTAAGGTGGGAGAAGATGCTTCGATTTTCCTAGATAATCTTGAAATAGCATGTGTTGTCTCTAGAAGGGATGACGATGCTTCACGTCTACCTATTTTTCCAATGTTAATGAAAGTGGAAGCAAGATCATGGTACAACGCCTTGGTGCAAGCAACCAAGGAGAGGTGGGACTTGCTAAGAGCAACATTTCTAAGGCGCTTTGGATGGGTGAATATGCAGCATATGAATTGAAGTTCGTGGATCTATGGGGACAATGGGTTGCATCGCTAAGGGAGGGCAAAGGGGCACCCGATTTCCTAAAGAAAGACCGGTTTGTGGCCAATTCTTAAAGAGAAGGTGAAGGGAAGGTTTCCTGCTATGTATGAGGTAGCAGTTGAAGTAGCCCGCCTTAAAGATAAGAAATTGCGTCTACAAGCCAAAATTATCAAGGAAGAGGAATTGTGTAGGGCCCAACCACACCTAGCCGCACCTGTAGCAGCTGTCCAGAGGAATCAACCACAGGAACCACCGATTGAAGATCAGTAAGACCTGCTCAACTGAATTACCAACCAGCTAGAGAATCTTTCAGTACATCTGGTGCAGTAAGGGCATGCACGTGCCAGAAATCCAGAGCAAGGAAGAGGGTAGCGAAGACAGAATCAGTACTACCATTGTTACAACTGTGTAGAGGACAACCATAAATGGCATGTACTACTATCCTCAACCAAGAAGGCAGATTTTCAAAAGTGGAGTAAGGTAGAATCAGATTTCTCCACCAAGGGCAAGACCGCCACCGCCTAGGCAACCAGAGCAGATTCCACCGGTCCAAATCCTTCAACCGCCCATACAACCACCACCACCACAACCTCTCATTCCACCGCTACCTCCACCACCTGTTGGAAACCAAGCAGTAAGTGTCATTAGTATTGAAACTAAATGAAAGGCAAAGGTAGAAGAGTGTGTCAAAGAGAAGGACAAAAGAAAAGGAAAAGTGCAAGAAGTAGATGCCATGGGAGTGAAGCGTGCTAGGCACGAAGAGGCCTCTTCGTGCCTAGAAGGGAGGAAAAGATGAAAGGAAAAGGAGAGTCTAGCAAGCATGCGTCTAAGCCTCGACGGAAGATTGGAATTGTGGATTTTTTAATGGGAGAGTATGCTAAACCATATGACCTAGTTCAAGATTTTTTGATGCAGGGTCCAAAAATAACATGGACCCAATTACTCCATCTTGCACTAAGGATGAGGAGGCAATGGACGAAGATGGTAAGTACTAGAAAGTCAAGACCAAGGATATCCGGGGCTATCTCTGGGAGGAATCTAGATGAAATCCTACCTATCATGGATGCCCACATAAAGGGGCAACACATCTCAAACATCTACATAGATGGTGGTGCACAAATATGCATCATGAGTGAAAAAATGATGCACCATTTAGGCCTAGAGGTAAGTAGGCCGGCACCCTACCGAGCTAAAATGGCAAATAACGTCAAAGTGTAGTGTGTAGACATTGTGAATTCAGTCAAGGTGAAGGCATTCAACACAGAAGCAGAGGTAGACATTTTTGTCATGCCACACAAAGGGGAGGGCTACCCTATCATTCTCGGAAGGCCATGGCTCATGGCTATGGAGGCTAAGCAGGACTAGAGTACCGAAATGATCCAGATGAAGGATGCTAAAGGGAAGCCCATATTCTATTACATGAAGACTAGGAAGCAACACAACATGATCTTGGAGGCATTGGAAGATGAATTCACCAGTGACTCTTTGACCACCTCGGGAGAAGAGACAACAACAACTGAAGAGAGCGACAGTAGCATCAAAGTGATGGGAGTCATCCTTAGAGATGTAAAGAGATTGACACAATCTGAAGCACCATCAAGGAACTAAGAGGGACCATCAAGTACGCAACTCTTGGTGGATACAAGTAAGTTACAACGGATGCTCTCCAGTGAGTTAGCTAGTGAAGAGAGAGAAGAATACATCTCTATGATGGGTAACTTCACCACACTTTTCATTGATGTTTATGACAAGATCACAGGCATCACAATGGTGCAACACCACATAAGACTCAAGGAAGGAAGTAAGCATGTAGTGCAAAAGCTCAGAAGGCTTGGGGTAGTTCAACAAGAGGCATTGCTCAAAGAGGTGAGGAATTTTCTACAGGCAGGTTTCATTTACCCCCCCCCCCCCCCCCCCCGTTGAAGACTCAAAGTGGGTCTCTCCAGTGGAAGAACAGTAAGTGGAGGCCTTGTGTAGAATACAAATCTCTCAATGCAGAAACCAAGAGGGATCATTTTTCCCTGCCATTCCAAGAAAATATTCTCAACGAGGTAGCAGGTCATGAGCGCTTTATAGTATGTGATGGATACTCAAGCTACTTCCAGATTATCCTTGCAGAAAAAGACAATCTTCATAACACCATGGGGATGTTTTTCTTACAGAGTGATGCACATTTCAACGCTATGTAACTTTTTTCTACCAGCCATACTTTGGTAAGTCAATACGGGTTTTCATAGATGATTTCTGCATCTACAAACCCTCACTCCCTCCATTTGAGCAAGGTTTATGATGGCCTCACTAGGCTACAAACCTTGGGTGGCCAACTTAACATAGATAAGTGTCACATTGGTGAAAGCAAGGTCACTCTTCTCGGCCATGTAATTTCAGCTAAAGGAATTGAGGTTGACCCAAGCAAGGTTTAAGCTTTAGTATCTTTGTCATCATCCACAATAGCTAAGCAATTGGTCTCTTTCCTTTAGAAGGTAAGGTGCTTGAGCAGGTTCATTCACTTGCTCTCTCAAGTGGTTCTCCCTTTACAACAAGTCACCCATAGAGATGTCTTCCTATGGAGTGAAGAAAATGAGCAATAGTTCAGTGAAGTGAAACAGATCTTGGCTTCACTTCCCACCATTGCACCCCCTAGATGGGACGAGCCATTTTATGTTAACCCTAGTGTAGGGAGTGATACACTTGGAGCTGTACAAATGCAAAAGGACCCCCAAACCTCTTTCATGCGTCCTATCTACTTCTCTAGTCATGGCAGCACAATAAGGTGAGTGACACTATTTTCAGTTGTGGAGCTTGTCTATAGGTAAGATTGTGTGTTTGGATCACACACGACACATAGCAAGTCCCATGTAGTTGACATTATGCATGTGTCATAAAGAGATATCTTCCTTCAAAATATCATCCATATATCCATTAGTGGGATGCCTTGATTTTTTACATGTCCATTGTGCCACCGTTATTGTATTAAGTGCACCTCATCAACTACTACTTATTTGGGTGGTGCCATCCTCCACTTCTTGCACATTTCCTTGTGCTCCTATTGAGCATGGGTACATTGACATACATAGAGTGAAGCAAAAAATCCATTGCTATTTTCATTCATCACATTTTATTTCTTTCATTGAACACTTCCCAAACTACATTCCAATTTGCTTCTGCCTCATCTACCATGAAGCCAAGGAAGTTGCTTGGCCATCACCTTGTTCAAGGGCTATCACTCAGCTATCAAAAGAGACATTGTGCATCCATGCCATCTTTCATATGCACATGAAAATTGTAAGTAGTTCCCACATGCTGTGAGAATGGCCATGGCTCACATCCCTTGTTGTATGCTTTGAAACACAAGAAAAAGAAAGCTCAAATCCAATCTTGGGTTGTAGACATGACAAGCCATGGTCACCCCATCAATGTGTCTTTAGTGTGATCATATTGTATCCATGTTTGACAAAGATCTCTGATGCCATTACACTTCATTCTGCTCACAAGATCCACGCCAAATGCCATAGCAATTGCAAACATCTTGAAAACAAAGTATATCTTGGCCTCTTTATCGGGCCGTAGAAAAAAAAATCCACGAAAAAATCATACAAAAATTATTTTTTGAGCCTCAACAATGCATGCAGTCCGAGATAGTTTTCCTTGGATCTTTTAGTGTGATGAGCACTTGATACTGACCTTCTAAACCTATCTTAACAAAAATATGGTGAGGTTTTAATAGTGGAGAAACTAGCCTTGATAATGCATCCAATCCATAGCTTTCTTTGGATTCTTTGATGCAATGATCAACACTCATATTCTAGATCTATTTTACCAAAAAGATGGTGAGGTTTTAATAGCAGAAAAAATAGCCTAAACAAATGAATAAAGGGTTCTTTAAGTTTTAACAAAATCTGCTTGCGATACCACCCATCTTTGACTAATGGTCCCATCTCCTTAATGATGCTTTCAAGTTCTTCTTTTCCAATCAGGTCGCTTGCACCTCCATCCTTCACCACTGAGCCCATTACATTATCCTTCAATAAACATAGGTTGATGGTGTGGTGAGCTGAACTGAGTTATCATTCCCTTTGCGTGCTTCCTTAGGCTTTTAGAAGTATTGTCTCATGTGGGATTCTTGTGGTGAGCGCAATGGATCATCAATCTCCCATGGTTTCATCTTTGAATATCACATAGTAAACAAAAGTAGAACATACTTTCCCAAGGTGTGGTGCTTTAAGCATTCTTCTAATGAAGTGTGTGAAATTGGTGCAGCCAAATTACATTATCCTTCAATAAACATAGGTTGATGGTGTGGTGAGCTGAACCGAGTTATCATTCCCTTTGCGTGCTTCCTTAGGCTTTTAGAAGTATTGTCTCATGTGGGATTCTTGTGGTGAGCGCAATGAATCATCAATCTCCCATGGTTTCATCTTTGAATATCACATAGTAAACAAAAGTAGAACATACTTTCCCAAGGTGTGGTGCTTTAAGCATTCTTCTAATGAAGTGTGTGAAATTGGTGTAGCCAAATTTTTCCAAGTGTGGTACAACTCATTCACACACTTTAGGCTTCCCATACATATGTTTTTCCTACACATTCTAGGAATACAATGTTAAACACTATGGTTTTTTAATAAATGTGAGGATCTTATTTGGAATCCATTGAATTTGTACCTTTGTAATTCCCCAAATGTGGTGGAAACTCATGCATAACATCACCATTATAGTGCTTTTGAATCTCATTGACATGTATTACCTCCTTTGCATTGCGCTTAATAATCTTGCACACGATACTATTTTTGTCTAAGCTTAGTAGATATTCCACAACACTTTTTTCTTTCCAGAGAGTGAGCGGATGGTGTGCTCAACTTCAATTTTGAGCGAGGTGTATGTTTATTGTAAGTGATCATGGAATTTGAGCACACATTAGAAGCCTTTAACGTAGAACAAGTGGCCGTCTTGATTGATGGTACTAGTACACAAACAAAAGAATCCTCTTCACCAATTTGAATGGGTGCCTAAAATACCTAGATTCATAGTAGTTCCTCCTCTAGAAGGAGTTGAGACTACATAATTGATCACTTAGTTGACCATGTTCTGGACCAATTCTTTCCAAAATCTTTTTGTTGCTCCACTATAGCATGTATCCCCACTCAAGTACTTCGTAGTGCATTCCTAGCTTGATGCCTTGAACTAATTTGAAGTTGTTTTGTATGTTAATTGATCCCTTAGATATGTCACCCCTGTCAAAACAACAACAATGGCAATCTGCAACCCTCGATTATAGAAATCTCAACTTCAAGTAGCAAACAATGTCCAAATGAATTCAAACTTGCTAATCTAGTTTCTTAAGGTGTCAATCAACTATATGGACCCAAAAATGTCAATTTTGACCTTCCTAGCTAGTAGGAGATAATAAGCGCGCTTATTATTTACTAGGCCAAAAAGTGATGATTTTGCACTTTTTCTTGTCCAAGCGAGTCAAGTATGTTTCCCACAAGCCCTGAATAAGGTTAATTCAATTTTTTGCCAACTTGGTCTCAATTCCCAACAGTTTCCATATCTGACAGTTTCAAATGCAATTCTGGTGGTGATGCAAGTCAAATAATGTCCAAATCACTTAAAACTTCACATAAGCACTCTATTACTTCCTAAGACCCAATTCCTTTTGAAAAAACATGCAAAAGTCAAATTTTTTGGGCAAGAGATATTAACCACGCTTATTGTCTCCAGGATCAAATTGAGATGATTTTGCAACTTTTTTGGCTTATACTCATTGTTTGCACTCTACGCAAGCCACAAAACAAGTTCCAAGAATTTTGGTTGAGTTTTGAGGTTTCTAGGCCAATTTTTATGTCTGCAATTGGTGTCAGAGATTTGGTCAAGTTCTATTCAATTTTGAGTGTTTTCACTCCCAGTTGTCCGTTTGTTCAAAGAATGGATTGTTCTGGCCTCGTATCCAAATGGAGTAATAACAATTTGTGCCTTCACAAAAGTGTTCACTAATCATCTAAACAAGTTGTTCATGTGAAAAAAGTTCACTTTCAAGCCTAAGAAAAAAAAGTGCTTATTATGTATAGGACAGAATCTGCACTTTTTTGGAAGCTTGTTGACATTCAAGTCTTATACAAGCTACTACACACACTTTTAGCCAGTTCAACTCACTTTTCATGCATCTATTGGTGGGGAGATAATAAGATGAATTCTGGTTGAGCTTTGAAAAGTTTCTCAAAAGTTGATTTTTAACTTACCCATGGGTTGCCACAACTTTCCAAGATCAATGTTGACTAGAAATGCTAATTGATGCTTTGAACTCATCTTATGATTCCGAACCTAAAAATTTGAAATTTTTTACAAGCACTTCACTGATGTCAATTCAGAGAGAGATAGATCGGAGTGTATCCATAAGATCGTCTGATTGACTTATATACTTTTGGTCTCATAGCTTTGGAAAATCACAATGTTTTCTAGAGGTGTGATTGAGAAGTTATGTGTCTCCTTGAGAACTTGTGTCCACCTCTTCAACTTGGCTACATTGTCACTCACATAAATTATTTGTAGTCATGACAGTGACCCAATGACCAATGTCATCTTGTATATTGCTGTAAGAAATTGAGTCAATAACACCTACGTTGTTGAGCTACTGGGGATGCCATGGAAGGAGGTAACACCACCTTCATAAAGAAATTTATGATTAGTCCATGCACATCTTCTCAATTGCATAAAAAGCAAGGGTAAAAGGTATAAAAGATGGTTAATGTCATGGCTATGAACCTCCACCTTCGAGTTGAATCATTAGTAATATGTTAAGCATAACTATGAGAATATAGAAAATAGGACACTCCTTACCTAACAAAGTACCCAAGGAAGCTTACCGGTCTTACCAAATAGTGCTCTGTTGCATAAGAAGAGATTAAATGTTTAAAAAGAAGAAGTTCTCTAAGGGAATACCATTTGAGAGCTAAATGGAAAAGGAGGAGTAGGAAAGCTACTAAGGAAAGTAAATCCACTCAAGAGAGAAGCTTGAGGAGTAGGATATGGTTTGTATCTACATATTTAGGGAGAGGTGTGATGTGAGGTTCATAGTGGAGTGCTTCAATAGACAGTGGCTACCATTGAAGAGAATTTAGCAAGATTGAGAAGGGAAAGCTGTTTTCAAACCTCTACTAGAAGAGCCTTTTGAGAGGTAAAACTGACATTGAAGATGGAGATGCAACTTGCAAGGTGGAGTGGCGAGAGGATAGAGATGGCTCATTAAAGAGATAAAGAGGAGGGAATGACCAACACATTTTTGTAGGGACCCCCATTTAGGAGACATGGGGAGAAACTGGCAGCCATTCCAGATAGAAAAGATTGGTTTTGACCCCAGCTTTTTTAAAAAGCATTCAATTTTTTTATATTACAAGATATTTCTCATTACTAAATATTTATTTTCCACCACCTCTAAGCCTACAAGTTTGACCGCTCATTTTATGCTCTGCCATATCGACCACTTCAGTCCACATGGCATCTACCCATTTTTCCAATCCATAATCTCATTTTTAATCTCATGGCAAATAAGGAGGTCCTCCTAGGCCCCATTCCCTCCCTAATGTATTTGTGGCATCACTCATATCTTTTGTTTCAAAAATCCTTTCCAAGCCGTCTTTTAGATGTTTATGTTTTCTACTATTGTGAGATTGTAACCCTTGTAGACTTGTGGAATTTGTGGTACAACCTTAATGGCATACCAGAACCTTTGCTCCAAAGTCTTCGGATAGAAAATCAGTTGCATTATTGCAACATGGAGCTCCACATTCACCTTAAACCATTGCACATCAAATATCTCCACACATCGAATCCTTTGTAAACCGTCCTCAAGATTTCTTGCAATGCTCCAAGATACAAGATTTTTTTCACAATCAAATTTATGTACACCTCTTTGTATCAAACTACACAACCCTAAAGTATTGACCTCTACACTAAGTTAATGTGTACGACTTGTACTATGTTAAGAATTGTACAAGCTAGTTAGTCAAGTAGCCATGCCAAATGAGGCAAAAGAGTCAGAGATTATAGATTTACCTTAGGTCCGCAACCTTGCAAATACTCCCTCTACTCGTTTGTTGCTTGTTCACATTGTCACGTTGAAAGGGACGGTTATGTCGGGATAACAATTTGCAAACTGCTATGATGCTAGGCTCTTTGTAAGAGCATTTGCAGGATTATCATTGCTATGAAATTTGATTGTTTCAATTTAGTTGTCTATCAAGTTATCTTGAATGAAGTGATATCTCACATCAATGTGTTTTGGTTTGCATGAGAGACGGGTTTCTTTGTCAAAGAAATGGCACTTGGACTATCACAATGTAGCACTGAAGGCTAAACTTTGCTTTCCAAATCTCCCACTAAACATGCAAATCATACTACTTCCTTGCTAGCATCTATTGTTGCAACATACTTAGAATATTTAGTGGAAGAGGATGTGAAATCTTGAAGACATGACCTCTAAGAAATATCTCCTTGAGAAAATATAAAGACATAGCCAAAAGTAAACCTCCTGATGTCTACATTCTCTGCATAATCTGCATCCATGTATCCAACAATAGATGCATCATTGTTTTCAAAGCATAAGTGTTTGCTTGATGTACGTTTAGAGTATCTAAAGATATACTTTGCTGCTTCCCAATGTTTCTTGCTAGGATTTTCCATATAGTGACTCACCATTTTTACTGCAAATGTAATATATAGACCTGCTTTTTCCACCATTGCATACATAAGATTGCCAACAGCTACCTGATGAATATGGCACCTTTGCCATCTCTTTCTTCCTTCTTGGCATCCGACTTAGGAAAATATTGTTTGCTAAGTTTCACATGTACTGACAATGATGTACTCAATGCCTTCCTGTTCGGATAAAGGCACCATGTGCCTTGCCTCAGGATGTACGTCTAGTGTCCGCCACCCACTGACCTACTAACCTACTCACTTATTCTTTATATGCATATAAGATTAGGGAGTGAGTGTTGCTTCAGGCCACTCTGCTCCACCATACACTAGGTGTTCTCTCTCTCTCTCTCTCTCTCTCTCTCTCTCTCTCTCTCTCTCTCTCTCTCTCTCTCTCCACACATGCACCACATTTGTGCATTCCTTCAACTAGTATCAAAGTATATGGAGACTATAGGGAGCATGACAACATCAAGAGCTTTGAGGTGATAGCTTGCTTGCTCTTGATGGTGGAGAGATCAAGAAAGCTTGGAAGCTTTGTGAGAATTCAATGGGATCTTGTGACCTCAACTGAGAGTGATGTATGCTCTTGTGGAATCTTAAACAGCAATGTGGAAGGTAGTGGCACTACAGGTGATCATTTTTCACTACAGGTGATCATTTTGCAACCCTAAATGTGGAGTCTTTTGCATTGGCACTACAGGTGGAGCTTCTTTCATAGGTTATGGCATACAGTATGTATTTGAACTCATCTACTTGGCATGCATTTTTTCTCACCAACATACTTGTGCTATTCTTTGAGGTCTTAGAGATTTTTGGTAGCCATTCTAATATGATTTTGATGTATGGTCTTTGTGGATTTTGAGAGACTTCATTCTTTGATATTTTTGCATAGCCTCCTTGGATTTTGGACTTTGTTGACACACATGTCTTGGCAATGTTTCCACATGATACTTTGGCATTGATTCAATGCTTTAGTTTATGGTCATTGATGGAAATTTGCATATGTTTTAAATGCTTGTGCATGCATGGACACTCTTTTGATGTATGTTGAGTGTGGATTTCCATTCTATATGACATTGTGGATCCATTGTTGGCATTGAATAGTGTTCACAATTTATAGTATTGAGCCCTTTATTGGAGATTGTTGTGATCGAGGTTTACCCCCACTTTTCCATACTTTTGGTTGACAATTTTTTGGTCATTTTGTGATGGTAAAGATTATCTCCCACTTTGGTATCTTGGATGTGGTTTTATGGTTGAGATTTGAATTGAGTTTATGCTTCTCATGTAGGGGAGACTCTATTCAACTTTCCCTAGATTTCTTGCCATAGTTTGTTGATTTCCATACACATTTTTTATGCATTTGTGGTCATTGGACTGAGATGGTGATTCCCTCTTGTTGTGGTTAAAGGTTACAGGTTACAGGTAGTCACAAATTTTGGTTATTTAGGTTACAAGTACGGATTCTTTGTAGTTGTCAAATTTTGCACACAAATTTGTGGGATGCATATTGAGCAACATGTTCACCCTCTACTTATGCATATGCTTATGCATTTTATGCTTTGGTGAGAGTTGTATATCCCAGTCTTGAGTCTTTGCTACTTGTTGTGCGTGCATTATCATGTGGTGCTTATTTATGCATTGAACAATGCAGAGACAGTGGTCTTGTAGTTGCCGATATATGCGATGTTGGCATTGTGGTCACACAGGGCACATTAGGTGCCACTGTTTTAGACATATGAGACAACAACAAAGATCTATGCAAGATGCAGATATGGTATTGGCACATGCTAGAGAGGTGTCTGCATATACCAACGATGGTGATTCCAGCTTACATGTCTTCAAGAGGTGGCACTTCTCCCCATTGGTTGCTAGATGAGGATGCAATTTTCCACATCACACCACATCATGAGTGGCTTAGCACTTTCTCTAGTAGGATCTTTGGTTGTGTATACTTGGCTAATGGTTTGACATTTGACATTGCAAGTGCAAAAGCTTGTCATTACCTAGTGGTGCATCTGATGCGCTATGACATGTACTATATGTTCATCCTTCAGCTGAGATAGATTTTGATCTCAATGAGATAGTTAGTAGACTATGGATGTTAGATATTCCTTAGAGAGCAGTTTTTTAGATGCATTGTGGATCACTAGTGATTTCTAGAGGAGCACGTAGCAATAGCTTGGTATATCCTATGCATGTATATGAGGTATGAGACGTCATAGTCTTGATTTTGTTGTTGGCATGCGTTGAGCGATAGACAAAACATGTCTCTTTTGCTAGTGAGATCCACCATGCTCATGAGATAGAGCATGTAGTTGTGAAGGACATGTTAGTAGAATTTGTAAAGATAGAGCTAGAGCAGGATTTCTCTAATGGCACACCATGGGTGTTGTCAAAGTCTGTGCAAATTGAGATAGAGTGAGTCTGCTGCCTTGAGACATAGGTAGAGATGACATGGAGATCTTTGATATGATCATGCTAGATACTAATGAGTTTATGTCAGGACACATAGCTCCACCTATGGTTGAGAACATCATAGCCATCCCAGTGTTGGTGCAATGACACATCCATACGTGATGAGTAGTCCTGATGATGTAGTGTATGCAGATAGCACTAACCAATCTAGTACATCCAAGTTCGCACATGTTTTTTTAGTGTTTAGGCATCTCATGTTTGAATTGTTAGTGTCAATGCCTGACTTAGTAGCTTCAGTGGGAGAATTTGCAACAAATATTGTCAATCATACAATGGTTGACACTAACGTGATGCATTGTGGATCTATGTAGAGCATACATAGATGTCGACAGGATTTTCATGTAGGCTCTAGCATGGATACGTGTGCTCATTATCACTAGATCCAATAATATTGCATGTAGATTGAGTGAGTGAGTTAGTGGACATAGGTTGAGAGGGTCAACCTATTTCTAGTACATACTAGTAGTTTAGCTAGTAGGACCCACTTACCGGCACATTAGCCTTTCAAAGGGAGGTTATTGGGGTAAAGTGGCATGTGCCTTGCCCCAAGAAGGAGGTCCCATTTCCATCAAGATGTGCCTTGCCCCAAGATGGATTTCCCATTGCCATCCACTGCCCACTAACCTCACTAACCTACTCACTTATCCTTTATACAAAAAATAAAGGATAATGAGTGAGTGCTGCTTCAAGCCACTCTGCCCCTCCCCACTCTGCCCCTCCCCACACTGTATTCTCTCTCTCTCTCTCTCTCTCTCTCTCTCTCTCTCTCTCTCTCTCTCTCTCTCTCTCTCTCTCTCTCTCTCTCTCTCTCTCTCTCTCTCTCTCTCTCTCTCTCTCTCTCTCTCTCTCTCTCTCTCTCTCTCTCTCTCTCTCTCTCTCTCTATGCACATGCATCGCATTCACACGCTCCTTCACTTCCCGCCTTGCATATTGAAATGATGCAAAACCTTTTGAATGTATGCTTCTTGAGATAGCGTAAGAATATTTTTAGTTTTGTCCCATGTGCATATCAAGAAAGTGACTAGCTTCTCCCAAATCTTACAAATTTCTAACTCAACATTTGCTTCAAATTGGCAATCTTCTAAGTAGATTTCCTAGCAACAATAAGCATGTAACTGATATACAGTATAAGAATAAGCAATGAACCATCATTGATTTTTCTCATGTATAAGCAACGAATCTCTTGACTTCTCTTATAACCATGAGATTGCATGAATGTATCAAACTTCTATTACCATTACCTAGATCCTTGCTCAAGGCATAAAGAACCTTCTTTGGTTTACATACCAAGTTCTCTTTACCTTTAACCATAAACCCCTTTGCTCTTACCATAGATGCAATGTTACAAAATTGAAAAGTCACTAAAACTCAAGAAAAAATGGTAGTGAAAATGCTCAAGAATTTTAATTCCCTTTTGCTCATATGCCCTAGCTGGATATGCTATAGCTCAAGAGACTACAATTTGGCTACTATAACAATAACATTGTCTTTTACACATGACACATGCATGGAATACAATGAACCATAATTCTCACTCTTGAGAATTACCAAATTTTCCTTCTTGATAGTCTAAGATTGATTCTCAAATATGGTCGTGTAGCACAAGCTATCCCGTAGAAACTAAGCTCTTCACTAACTTAGGAACATGTTTGACGTTGTGTATTAAAAATCGTGTATCACTCAAAAGTACTAGTTGAATGTCTCCAATGCCAACTATGTCAAGTGCATAAGAGTCACCCAACTTGACAATACCCTGATAGCCTTTTGCATAAGTAGAGAACTCATCTCTCTGTGGCATAACATGGAATCTTGCACCAAAATCTATCATCCAATTTTGTGCATAGTTGCTTCATGCATAGCAAGAGCATCTGCACTAAAAGGTGAAAATCAAGATAATTAAAACAAGTGCATCAACACCATATGCACTCTCACCTTGAACAACCATGTGTGACTCAACCACGTTGATTTTTGTAATCTTAGCTTTTCCTTTAGAGTCCAAAATGTTAGACTTCTTGTCATCATTGGAATTTTTCTTATTGTCCCTCTTGGCTGCATTGCAATCCATCCTTATGTATCCCTTCTTATGTCAATAGTAGCACTCAAAATCACGGAGATTTACCATGAGTGCTTCTACACTCTTTAGACTTACCATGATCATGAGTATGACCTCTTTGCTTGTGAGAATGAGCAGCATAAGTATCATTAGATTTTGTTGCCTCTTCAAGAGATTTCCTACAAATCTCCTTTGTAAGAAAATTGCCAACAAGATCAGTAAATACCAATGTGCCTTTTGGGATTGAATTACTTATGGCTGTACAAAATGTATCCCATGAGGAAAGTAATGAACATAGTAAGAAAATACAATGAACTTTTCCATCAACATTAAGTCCTTGTAAGGTAAGCTAACCAAAGAGTATTGAAATCATTCAAATGTGTTGATACATTGCCACCTTCCTTCATGTATAGCTCATATAACTTCTTTAGAAGGTAAACCGAATTGCTGATAGTTTCCTTCTCATAAGTATCACGTCATTTATACCATAATCTATGAGTTGTAGCTTCACCAACAATGGTAAAGAAAACTGACTCTACAAGAGACAAGCATAAAGTAGACCTTGCCTTTGCATCAAGTAATTTTCACTCTACCTCAGACATGCCATCACCCTCTTGGTGTTCAAAAGATGGCACTAGCTGGTTCTTTTGAATCCAAACATCCTAGATTTCCTGCTTCCTAATGGAAAATTTAGTACCATTAAACTTTCATATATTATAACTATCCTTCTCAGAAGATGATAACATAGCTATAACCAAGAGTGAATCTTATGGCAAGAAAGCTGGAAAAATTTTGGTAATCTTCTCTATAAATGCAATAAAATTTCAAACCATCAAGAGTCAAAAAAATGTCATATGACAACCATGCACATAGAGAGTATATATCTGACAAAATGCACTATCATTGACCAAATTGTTGGACAGGTAGAGGAGCATCCACCACTACATAGCTCAGCTCATACTCACACCCGCAATACTCTCATCGACCGAGCATTGGAGCTAGGGAGATCGAGACGCACACAACTGAGGAGACGAGCTTCATAGCATTGACAGAGAGTACAATAGAGAATTCAAGCCATACTGTCCTAACATCCATAGTACAGATGAGGATGGATTCATCACCCATTATATCACCCTCTTATATTGTGCACCCATTGTATTAGTGGTCACATATATCCCACATAGTTCCAGCTGGTAGCACTCCTAAATTCATTTCCATAACTCCTTTTTTTTTTGGTGTCCAGACATGGTAGGAGATTCACCGGCTTGTAATAGATTGGTCTCACATGTCATTTTGGCCTTTTTGAAGACGTTAATATATCATTTCATTTATCTCTTGATTTCCAATTCATCGCAAAAATGCATGCCTTTAGTTTACTCTCAAAAATCAATGCTAGATGTCAATCTTTTTCTTACAATTAACGTGATAGATTTTTTTAAAGTATAAATTTGATGCTTCGTTGAAATCTTTGACATGCTAAAAAGAGAATCTTCCTTATTACGTCTCTCTCCTTTCAAAATGAAGCACGCTCTTTGTGCGAACACTAATTGCCCCATGCTCTCCAAAATTCCTCTAAACAGTCCGCGGCACAGTGGACTGTTTTGACGAGTATATAATTCTTAAAAAATCCCAAATAAAGGGTATATGCTCTCGGTTTTAGCTCATCAAATTGAAAGAGAATGTAGTTTGGACATGGAAAAATGTCAGAGCAAGGGCAACCCATTGCGATGAAGCTTTTTGTAGCTCCCTGTATCGTCAATGCTTAGCTAGCAAAGATAATGTTGATTGAGCTAGATTGTTGCGTTGTCGTGCCACTCCACTCTCATGACAAGAAAATGAGCAAACGAATGCCAATCAGGTGTATTTGAATCCTGCATGATTGTTCAACAGTTATAGGGGCTTGCTAACAAGCCAATTTTTAAGCTAAAAGTGTACCAGATGGGGCTCTAAGGGCCAAAAGATGTCTTGGTAATGCTAAACAGTGAGTATGCTTGAAGTGGTCATAGCTAGGTTTTCATTAATCAAAGTTGAAGTATTTGAAGGGCTCTACATGCCTGTCTTTACGGCTCGTCAATCGGAGCTACGGATAAGAAGTTATGACAGTTTTAAGTTGAGTCGGTAGCAGATCGGTACCGGATTAAGCACCTGCTGATAAAAGGTCAAAGATGAAAGGAATGCATGGGTACAAAGTGCTCACTTCCAGGAGCATGTCAGTCTTTCCAGATCGTCAATCAGGGTTTCGGTTGGCAAGATATGGCCAGTTTAAGTATCGTAGGGGGCCGGTTCCGAACCACCTTGGTCACCTTCATCAATCAAATTCATCTGTCTTAATGCAGTGCGGTGCCGATGTGTATGCCAAATGTGGGCCGATGCGGAATAATTTTTAATAATATGCCTAGCATTGACGGACACTGATACTTGCATCTTGAAAGCTATGATGCCATTCAAAGCACCAAAATGGCCAACAAAGTGATATTGCTAGTCGGAAATGAGCGGCTTTGCTTTGGCAGGCATCTCATCCTTTGCGACAACCGTGGCCGCACCATGGAGAAGCTTAGCATTGCTTAGCCGATATGCATGCCAAATGTGTTGCCTTCTACTTGCACGCATTGCTCGGTCGAAATGTATACCAAATGTGGTGCCCTTACTAAGGAACAAGAGCCTTTTAATGACTTAATTGGCCGCCAATGGGCAAACTTGGCCAATATGTATGCCAAATGTGGTGCCCTCACGAGGGAAGCCAGCCACCCACTTAAGCGAAAGCCGCCCAATTAAAGGGCATGGCCAATGGCCGCCCAAAGGGAGAATTAAAAGGCTAAAGTCTGGAAGGGGAGAGAAAAAAGAAAAGGGCATGACGGATTAGAGCGCACAGGCAGTGTGAAGGAGGGGAGAGAACTCGCCTCGCGTGCAGTGACACTCCGATGGCGATGCGCATGAAGTGAAAACTCATCAGCTCGCTATCGCGCATGATTTCGGTGCTGATCCCGCCGGATTTGGTGTTGCTCGACCCCGCGGATGCCACGTCATAAGGGGTACCTATTAGGGACATCGCTAATGGGTAGGCCACTTTTTGCAAGAAAAAGGCGAAGTTCATGCAAGATATAAAAAGGAGGGGCTCTCCTTGAGCAAGGTCTCGTGTGATTTTTTTTGGGCCATCTCCTCTTCTCGTTGAGCTTTCTCTCCCGAGGAAGAAAAGCCTGGAGATCATAAGCCATAGCCCAAGCTAATCTTTGATAAGCTTCTTTATTCAAGCCTAATCTCTAATCTCTCACGAGCTAAGCCAAGTTTTCCCAATCCTAATCTCTCATAAGCCAAGCTTTGAATCCTATCTCAAGCTCTCTAGTCTCTTAAGGTCTAAGCCTAATCTCTAAACCCTTAAGCCAAAGCCTAAGCCTAATCTCGGAAGTCATAGCCAAGCATAAGCTAAGCTTTGAAAGCTCTTGATCTCACTTAATGTTAAGCTCGGAATCCAAGCTCTAATCCTAATCTCGGAATCCAAAGCGGAAACTTTAATCCTTAAGCCTAATCTGAAGCTTAATCTATCAAAGCCAAGCCTAAGCTCGAGTCATTAAGCTCCCATAGCCAAAGCGGAAGGAAATCGATTCTCTTTCAATCTTGAAGCAGCAGAAGGGAACGAATTAGATCAGTAAAGATTATCTTGATTAGCACCTCGCTTAAGACAGGTTCCACCTTATAAGGAGCATAAAAGCCTTTATTAATGATTGATTAATCATGGATACTGTTGATTAATTGGTATTAAGCGACCTGTTTGTTTTGAGCTCTGTTTTGTTAATTGTGTCTGCTACACCTCTTTTCCCCGCACCTCTCATAGCCAAGGGCCCGGTGCCTTCCCGGCTCACCTTTCGCATACTTATCCCTCGACATTCTTGGTGAACCCGAAGCGAAACGAGCCAAGGTGAGCAGTGGTGTGGAGAAAGATGTCGACACAGTAAGAGGTAGCCATGCAGCAAATAATGTAGCAGCTGCTGCTTACATGCAACAACAATAGGCTACCCAACAACAGTATAATTTGCAAGAGAGGATCCGTAAAACTCGGTACACAGTTACCGAGAAATTGCATCGATTTGACGCCGGATATTAGCAAATTTTGCAATACCTATGAGCAGGCAACAGAAGAGAATGGAATTGATGATCAGAATGCAGTGGAAGGATTCCATCTAATTCCCAAGCCGGAAATTAGGAGCCGGATTAAAGAAATTCAAGCGGTTCAAGCCCCAAATTGGCAGGATTTCAAGAAGGCGCTTCAGGAGGAATACTTCCTTGAGGATTCGCAGAGAGTAACCAGGCAAAAGATTTATGAAGTGGGTGCATAAGAAGAACAGAAATCTATCTACGTGAGAATTATTGCAGGAATTTGATAAGAAATTTGAGCAACTGTCCTCAACAGAACAACGTTCAATGAAGGATCAGAAGGTTGAGATGTTCATTCAGGCTGTTGATTCTCCGACTTCAGAAGAGTCTAGTGCAATTGCTGGAGGATTCAACAGGAGAATTGGGCTTCACATCCGACTGGAAGGTAGTCACTGAAGCAGTCAACATGATTATGAAACGACAGATGAGAGCTGATAAGCTAATCATGGCTGACATCATGGATGATGCAGAAGAGGAACCTTAAGAGAAAACAACCTTAGCAATTCCCAGAGTGGAGGAGCCAGTTCTTGACGAATTGGTGAAAGGTATTCAAGAATTAAATTTGAATTTTAAAGCTGTTAAATTTGAAGGACTAGCTTCAAAGGGGTCTACATCCAAGCCTAGACAACAGCTACCACGCAAAGGCTGGGACCGATGCATGTGGTGTGACAGTGAAGACCATAGGTACGTTAAAGAATGTGATGAATTTGATGAAGCTTATAAAAGCAACGTGGTGTTCTAGAAGGACAAGAAGATACACCTTAGGGAAACAGGTGGATGCTCCGCCTGAACTTTGGTAGGGGCGGCATGAAAAAGATAGTTGAAGAGATCTAGCATAATGTTGCTCTTGTGGAAGCAGCTACATATGGGCTGCAAGTCTGCGGGAAGGGTGATGATGATGGTGCAGGTACGAAGGGTCAATTGTGGCCTTATGCTTTGAAGACAACAGAAATAGGGCAGGTAACTTATGGGAAGCTGCGGCAAGTAGGGAATTAAATTCAAGAAACCACAGGGTGGACTAATCTCGTGGATTCCCTCTCTGTGTATTCATTCATTGTGAAGTCTCAAGCTAATGAGGCTATGGTGGAGGAAAAGTGGAAAAGAGATGAAGAAGATCCTGGGACATCGAAAAGGACAACGAGATTCAAAAGCAAAAAAGAAGAAGGACCTACTCCTAAGCCCGCTCCTGAAGTGGTGATGGAGGATGCACCCAAGGACAAAAAGCAAGGTAAAACCAGGGGACCTCAGATAATCTTAAATCTGACATTGAATTAGCTACAGATTTAAAGAAAGTTTTTGAAGAGCGCATTCTGAATAACAAAGTGGAGCTCACATTGGGTGATATTTTGGGCATTGCCAAACGTGAGTTTCATGAGGAGATTATTGATATCATCAAAAGCATGCGGCAGATACCAAGTGAGCAGGAGCCAGAGTCAGTTAAGATCCAAGCGGTTTGCCACATTGAAGCAATTTTGGATGACTATGAAGAGTATTTGGCAGATCTTGAAGAAGAAGACGAGTCGAGGTCTATGGTGGTGTCAAATCCAACTGTACCAGAGGTAAGACATGTTCATTTCAATGAAGATGAAGACAGTGCCGCTACCTAAGTACTCTCACTAGACAAGAAGGATGGAGTGATCAAGATTTCAAGAAGATCAGGAAAAAGGCCTATGGCTATTTCCTAAAAGATGGACACTTATGGAAGCAACCGAAGCGCCCAGGTGGGGTACCACAACGAATTATTTGTGACAAAGCAACTCAGCAGCACATGATCAAAGAGTTTCATGAAAGTCTATGGGTTGGACACAGAGGAGTTTTTGAAGAGCGCATTCTGAATAACAAAGTGGAGCTCACATTGGGTGATATTTTGGGCATTGCCAAACGTGAGTTTTATGAGGAGATTATTGATATCATCAAAAGCATGCGGCAGATACCAAGTGAGCAAGAGCCGGAGTCAGATAAGAGCCAGGCGGTTTGCCACATTGAAGCAATTTTGGATAACTATGAAGAGTATTTGGCAGATCTTGAAGAAGAAGAAGAGTCGAGGTCTATGGTGGTGTCAAATCCAACTGTACCAGAGGTAATACATGTTCATTTCAATGAAGATGAAGACAGTGCCGCTACCTAAGTACTCTCACTAGACAAGAAGGATGGATTGATCAAGATTTCGAGAAGATCAGGAAAAAGGCCTATGGCTATTTCCTAAAAGATGGACGCATATGGTTCTAGCATGTGCCTGTAATGGCTTTTGCCTCTCAGTCTTAGTAGCCGGCTCCCAACTGGGTGCTGCACTAAGTTTTGCTTGCTTTCGGACGGCAACCACAAGCAAACTGCTAACAATATCTGTTGCTCGTTTCAAGTGACATCCAATGTCAAGTGCTCGCATCACTCCTTGCTCGAAGCCTTCAAAGAGCTGCCGCGACCCCCAGCAAAGTTTCTCTCACCTACCTATTGTCACCTCGATAGCCCTGCCTTCAAAAAAGCTTCACTCTTGGCCTTTGTAAAGCGGCCGAGTCCCCAACAAGGAGACTCTCGGCACTCGCGGGTTCCTACACAGTGTATCTTGCGTTCTTTACAAACCCCCGAAGTCTCCCTCAACATCTACAATATTGTAATACCCCAGCTTCTCCATCCCGGCATAACAAGATAAATTTGGTTTACCTTTCAAAGGGCTCTGGTGCATTTTTTACCCTTTGCAAGTTAAAAAGAGTGCTCACTTTTGCCTAACTTTTTTTTCCTTATGGCAACTCCTCCCCCCTCTTCGTCTTCAACCGTGGGATCTTACCCCACCCCAATGGCATTAGAGGGAACTCCCATGGTTTCCGTTCAGGCAACTTCCGTTACAACATCCTCCATCCCCATTTTGGCGGTCTACCCTCCTAATCCTCTAGCATCCTCATCCGCCTCCCTGGCCCTTGTAACTCCTTTGAAACCCATCACCCCTCCTATCGATAATCTTGCCTTTCCTGGTTTTACTTCGGCAGCGAAACTCATCAACCTACCCTCTCCAACGGCAACATTTCCCACATCCTCAAAAAAAAACCTTTTTAGCTCGGAAGAAATCCTTGGCCTCACCGCCAACCTACCTCTTGAGGATCTTGACCAACTTTCCCTTCCCGTGACAAAAAACCTCAGTAACGCTAACCCCTCCCTCTCCCATCACCTCGGCGTCACGAACACTCCTCAAACCAAACTTGGTAGCATTTTCTCCAACAACACTCAAGGAGGCCTTCTCGCTAGTCCTCCCCTTGCCTTCCCTTCCTCTTTTGGCTCTCTCCCCACAAGCTCTTCCTCCTTTGCGGTAGTTCCCTCTCCTTTTTCTCCCATTCTACGAGCAATTGAAAAACCCTTGGAATTCAATAAGATTGTTTCCCTCTCCTTGGTGGAGTTTAAAGCACTCAACCACAAGCTTGGCAAAGCCAAATCTCACCTTTCTCATTTACAAAACCTTCATTCCCTTCAAAAAGCACCACATAGCCTTTGTATGAAGCCTCCTCGCCTTACCATAGAGGACTCTCAAGCTCAAGCACTCTTAAGCGCCAAGCTTAACGCTCTCAATATCCACTTCCAATTAGATTGCACTAAAGCTTACATCCAAGCCCGAGAGTTACTTGTCAATAACCTCCAAAAATCCTTTGATGCGTACCGCGATCTTGTGGAAGAGAGGCTCAAGGACCTCACCAAAAACCTTGCACCTATCTCTTTCCCAAGAGTGCAACCTGCAACTTGGGCAAATCAACTCTTACTTTCGAAGCAAACCTCCCTCAACGATTTTGATGCACATCTTCAAAACAAAATTCTCCAAGCCCATTTGGCCTCCTCCTTAAGCGTAGCGGCACACAATGCTAGGAAGAGAACACAATCCTTGTCATAATAATCAATATCTAATTCTCCTAAATGATTTTCTCATATTAAACTGATCATTTAATGTGGGGAAGTGCCAAGGGAGAAAAGGCTAGAATATTGGTTAAGCTAGCAGACCGGCCACAGTAGGGATCCAAAGGGGGGGCCATCTGCAAAAGAGCCATGTGCAATAATGGGCTGAAATGACCCTAAGGTTCATCCCATTAAGACTTCCAAAATGCTAAGGTTCCAAAATTCAAAGGTTATGTCCAAAGGGTTAAAGCTTAGGGGGAGTTGGATGCTTTGTGTGCTCTCCAAAGTCAACACATATCCCTACATGGGAGGGGGCGAGCCCTTCTTCTAGGGGATGAGAGAGAAAGCCACACACACACACACACACACACAGGCTCCCTTTACACAAAGGGAATGAGGGACACATGTCAGCTCCCTAGGCCAGATGCCCACAAGGTGTGCCCAGTTTCTATTGGATGACCCTTGAAGTGGACCAATGAGAATTAAGCTAGAGTAAATCTAGTTTAATTAATTTAAAAACATTTAATAAACGAAACCAATGAGAATTAATTCTCCTAGAAGACTATTGGGGAGTCTCACAAGGGGTCCAATGAGCATTCAGGAGCCCAATGGCTTGCCTGATTCCTATTGGTCAGGAGGCAAAGGGGTCCAATGAGAGTTTAGTTTAATTATTTAATTACCTAAAGCTCTCACAAAAGGGGAAAGGGGGACATGTCAGAAGGCTATCACTTATGCTGCTTAATAGTCATTGGCTTGACTTGGGGAGAGCCAATGAGGGCTCAGCAAGAGCAAATAGCAAGAGGGCTCGCCCAAGAGAGAGAGGGGGCTGATTTTTTCAAGGCATTATCACACACACACTCACACAATCTCATGTGTGAAGAAAGAGAAGACTATCTCTTCCCAAGCTTTAATGGAGAGCTCATCACCTACTCCAAGCTTGTGAGATAGAAGCCTACATCAACACACTCTTGGCATGTGGATGCAAATCAATCCAAGATCCAAGATTCAATGCATGCTCATCTCCTCTACCAAGCTAATTACTAAGCTAAGCTATGCTAATATGAGTGATTATGTGAGGAGATGTACATCTTTCTCGTAAGATACTCCTTCTTCCTCTCAATCTACTCTCATACCCTGCTAGCTCTCACCATCTTCGAAGGTGTGTGAGGTCTTGGGTCTGAGAACGGGGATAATTCAAGTTGTGTTTGCTAAGTGTTTTGCTTAGTGCATGAAGCTTTCATCTTCATTGCACTAGCTAGTCTTGAAGGAACACAAAGAATTGTATTGTACAATGTCTTTCTTGATGGGAGAAACCATAATACAAAGCCTTTTGGAGGGGGGACCGGCTCCATGCAAATCCGGTCCTCAACTGTTGTCATTAGCTTAATTTCTCTCTCTTTTGAAAGTATTGTCGATGCTATCTAACTAGGTGTTATGCTTTTTGTTGCTCTCTCCACCCAAGCACTCTTGTAATTCTCATTAGGAATCTATTCTAATGAAATTCCCACTATGTTCATGCTCATTTCCGCTACACACAAGTTATTAGGCCATTAAATGTTACATTGGTATCAGAGCACAAGGTTTCTCTTTTCTTGCTCAAGAAGGGAGGTCCTCAAGCTAGCTACAAATGGTTGGTATTATTAATTGCCTGTGAGTAAGTAGAATAGGGATTTTTCAGCCTTGTAGTGCGCCGGCCTTTGTGCAGTTGACTGGGCATCACCGTCGAGAGCTATGGTCTTAATAGTGGAGTCCTACAGGGCTTGCCTACGGCTTAACCACTATTGAGCTATTAGAAGCTCGATAGGAGCCGGTTTTGGTGTCGAAAGACCCTCTGTTCTATTCCTTGCAATTAATGGTATTCAAGCCGCGAGTACAGTAGCTTGAGTGCTTTTTCTAAAGGGGTAAAGAGGAGTAGCAACTAGGGCTTGAAGTGCCAAAGTACACCTTAAAAAAAAAAAAGTTTACACCTAAAAGTTGTTAGAATGGCTAACAATAGTAAAGAGAGTGAAATTAATGTTGATAACTTTGATTTTGCTCATGAGCAAGCTACTAATGATGCTTCAATGCTTGTTAACTATCTTGTTTCTAGGCTTCAACAAGCCATGGGCAATCCATCTCTCCAAAGTGAAGTGCAACGGCAGCTCCGTGCTCATGGGATTCTCCAAGCTCATCACCATGACGAGAGAACACCTAGGAAGCCTCCTTGTGAGACTACCAAAAGAGTTCTCTCTCCGATTCGGGAAGAAGAAGAGAATCCATATGAAGGGCTCAAGAATTTACTTCTTGATGGTGCATCTCCTTCCCAAAGGAGAACTCAAGAGCCTCCACCGAAGGAACGAGAAAGAAGCGAGTCTCCCGCCACCTCGGCGGAGATGGCTCCACGAAGACGGCGGGCTAAATGCTCTCCATCACCACCAAAGCGGAGAAGGCCATCGTATTCTTCTCCTCACCACAATTCAAAGAGGGATGATAAAAATCAAGAGAAGAAAAAGGCGAGAAAGAGGACACCCTCTTCTCCATCTTCTTCATCCTCTTCCTCTTATGAAAGCGATGGTGAAGACGACAAAGATCAAGACAAGAAGAAGGCGAGAAAGAGGTCACCCTCTTCTCCACCTTCTGAAGAAAGTGATGGTGCAACCTTTGAACCATCAAAAAGAAGAGGCCATAGGAAATCCTATGCCGCATGGAAGAGGTCGTCCAAGCTGAAGAAATTCAAAGAGGGAGGGAAGAGCATCTCTTTCCTTACCTATGATGGTACCTTTGGTGCTACGGACAAAGTCTTGGCCTTTATCCAACAGTTCGATGTGGCGTTTGGAGATGAGGGCTTCACGGAGTCCTCTAAGCTACACCATGTAGCTATGCACTTTCAAAAGTCCGCCAGGCAATGGTGGTCTAGCCTACGAGCCAACGGTGAAGCTCCACGAACATGGAAAGCTTTAAGAGCTTCCATTATGAAGCAGTTTTTGGCCACCGATGCCAACGACAAAGTACTCACCGAATGGTGAATCTTAAAGCTCTCTCCCAATGAATCCATCCACAAATATGTAGACAAGTTTTGGGACCTACAACTCAAAGCCACTATCTTCAAAAAGTTGGATTTTGGAGAGCAAAAGCAACAATTTTGTGCGGGCTTAACCGAAGAAATGGCGGAGTATGTCAACTCCCAAAGGCCACGTACCATATCGGCGGTAATACACCATACTATGGTGGCCTCTCGAATCAATTTCCAAACGGGGGCTAAAAGAAATAATAAGCCCCCAGAAAACAAGGGTTCCAATGAGCCTAAGGGGAAGGAAAATGTCCAAAAGTCTCCTAAGGGCAACTCCAGCAAAGCTAAAGAGAAGGGAGTTTACAAAGGTAAGAATAAATTCTCTCCTGAAGAGCTTGAGCGTTATCATAAGGATAACCGGTGTTTCAAGTGCGGCAAACAAGGGCATGTGTACCGCGCTTGTCTCCAAAACAACAACCGCCAAGATCCTCCTAGAGCTTCCTTGGTTGAAATCCAAGAGGAGGAGACTCACCAAACTCACCACAAAGGATCTCCTCTTTGCCATGCTTGGGGAAAGGTAAGAGAACATGATGCTTTTATTCTCTTTGACCCTGGTTCTACTCACAATTTTATATCTATGGAGTTAGCCACCAAGCTAGGCATACAATCCTACGAGATGGGAGATGTCCTACCCGCAGACAGTGCCTTCAAGGGGCAAGAAGCTTCAGTCACTCCCTTAATTGGGAAATTGAGGCTTCATGTCCAAGGCTATGTGGACAAAGAGGACTTCTTTATCTCTCCTCTCAAGCATGAGGATGTAATCCTAGGGGCACCATGGTTTGACCACCTGGCTGCCAATGTTAAATTTCCTGAAAGGAGAATCTCCTTTAAGTTCAGGGAAAAAGACATGTATATAGATGCTAAGGAAATGGGTAACACTATCCCCATTGTACATACACCAGCTTTCAACAAGTCAATAAAGAGCTCTATTTTTGTGTAGATGATTTTTGTTAAAGACTCTCAAAATGAACCTAATGTTTTAGCAAAAGAACCAAAAGGAATTAGAGTTATCCAATTTTCTCAAGGGGTTTCAAGATGTTTTTATTGACGACATCCCTTGTGAGCTACCTCCTAAACGAGGTAATGATGACCATGCAATCGAACTTCTTCCAGGAAGTTCACCGCCTAACAAACCTCCTTATAGAGTTTCTCAAGCTCAACAAGAGGAGATTATGCGGCAAGTGTATGAGTTAGTTGAGAAGGGTATGGTTAGGCCAAGCTCATCTCCATTTTACTCACCTGTGCTATTAGTGCAAAAGAAAGACGGCACATATCGTATGTGTGTCGACTATAGAGCACTAAATAGGATCACTATCAAGAATAGGTTTCCCGTTCCACATGTAGAAGACCTATTTGATAAGCTACAAGGATCGACCTACTTCAGTAGGATTGACCTAAAAAGTGGCTATCATCAAATAAGGATAGTTGATCAAGACATTGTAAAGACCGCATTTCGCACCACATTTGGTCTTTACGAATACATTGTCATGCCTTTTGGCTTGACCAATGCACCAGCCACATTCAACCGCTTGATGGAGAAGCTGTTCAGGCCTCATCGAACGTTCACTGGAGTGTTCTTTGATGATATTATCATCTACTCTAATTCATTGGAGAAACACAAGCAACACCTCCAGGTAATATTTCAAGTTCTAATAGAGAATAAACTTTATGTTAATCGAAAGAAAAGTGAAATTTTCTTGCAAGAGATTCAGTATTTAGGTCATATTATCTCTCAAGATGGCATCCAAATGGATAAATCTAAGTTAGAGGTAATAAAAGGATGGCCTATACCAAGGAATCTTCATGAACCAAGAAGCTTTATAGGTATGTGTGCATACTATAGACGCTTCATAGAAAAGTTCTCACAAATTGCGGGACCATTACATGACCTAACAAAGAAAAGGAGCAAGCTCTAGGCATATATGAAAAGGAACTCCTTGCAGTTCTACATGCCTTAGACTGATGGAAGCACTATTTATTGGGGACTCCTTTCATTCTGCGAACGGATCACCAAAGTCTTAAGTACTTCATGACGCAAACTAAGCTCTCCGACAAACAAATGAGGTGGGCAAATTTCCTTTCGCAATTTCATTTTCATATTGCTCACATTTCTGGCAAGCATAATCAAGTAGCTGATGCACTCTCAAGACGGCCGAGAGTGAATGCGGTTTCCATAGCAACTCACAATGATCTATCTTCAATGATAGATGAGTACGCTATTGATCCCGATTTTAGAGATGTGATTTCAGCCCTTGCATTAGGGAAGAAAGAAGAACCATTTACCTTACAAGATGGTTATCTTCTCTATGTCAATAGACTATGCATTACTAACTCACTACGTGAGAAAGTAATGTATGAATCTCATGCTCCACCTTATGCGGGGCATAGAGGGATTCAGTCTACCTTAAAGGGAATTGAAACATATTTCTATTGGCCTACCATGAAAGTGAACATACAAGAGTATGTTTCTAAATGTGTGGTATGCCAAAAGACAAAATTTGATAGAGGGAAGCAACTTGGATTGCTTCAACCCTTGCCAATCCCTAATTCACCATGGGAGAGCATATCCATGGATTTTATCTTTGGATTGCCTAAGTCTATCCATGGGAATATGGGAATATGGAGATAGTGGACAGGTTCAGTAAACAAGCTCATTTTATACCTGTCAAAAAGACTATCAAAGCCCATCAAATGGCAACCCTCTTCATTTCACAAATTTTTAAGTACCATGGCTTGCCAATGTCCATAGTGTCGGATAGAGATCCTAGAATGACCAGTAATTTTTGGAAGGGTCTCTTTGAGAATTTAGGGACAAGGCTAAACTTCTCTTCTGCCTATTATCCACAAACGGATGGCCAAAGTGAAATAGCTAACCTAACCATTCTCGATATACTAAAAGCCTATGTAACGGAAGTAGATCAAAGATCCCAATGGGAGAAGTACTTACCCTTAGTGGAGTATGCTTACAATAACACTGTACATACTTCCACGGGAAAAGCACCTTTCGAGGTAATTGAGGGAAGATCAAAAAGTCCCTTGCTACTTAAGGTACATGGGAAGATCTTCGTTGCAGATGAGTATAGTTGAGACCTACAAGAATCTTTCCAAAAGATTAAGGATGCTATCTCTATCTCACAGCAAAGGCAAAAGGCTGCTGCTGACAAGCACAGAAGAGCCCGAGCCTTTAAAGAAAACGATTGGGTCTTGTTAAAGTTTCCCAAGGCTCGATTAAGGCACACGACGGGCAAGAATCCTACGGGCCACCAAAAGTACTATGCTAAACTAGCAAAAAGGTACTATGGTCCCTTTCAGATTCTTAGGCCAATCAATGAGATGGCCTATCAACTCAAGTTGCCCAATCATTGGCTCATACACAATGCTTTCCATGTGAGCCTCTTAAAGCCTTACAAAGGAGAGCCACCTCAAGAACCAACTATTGAAGACCCGCCGGAGATCGAGGACCAAGATGAGGTGCTGCAGCCCGAGTCCATTCTCCAACATGAACACAAGGTACTAAGAGGTGGTAAGACTATCCGACGATATCTTATTAAGTTTAAGAATTATGCTTTTGAAGATGCTAGATGGATGCAAGGCATACAACTAAAGGATAACCTAAACCTTGTCAATGTTTACAATGCTTCCCAATGAGTAAGCAAATGTACAAAATGTTAAAAATGAACAAAGTTTTTGTCTTACAAGACTTTCTTTTTCTTTATTGTGCACAAAAATGAAGTAGTATGCATGCTTAGATCAAGTTTGCGGAGACGAAGTCTCCCAAACACCAAGTAGAGCTTGTCACTCTACTATGGAAGACTGATAGGACTAATGTGCAGACATGCTTGCGGCAGCCTCAGGCTCTCAAGCGCCAAATGGACTAGTCATCCATTGTGGAATGATGTCGTAGGGTAACATAGGGATCCTCTACCCGCTAAGAAAAGGACTCATGAATATGCTTTATCTTCTCTACACCATAGTCGAGGACGACTATGATTTCAAGAGAGAGGTAATGTCATAATAATCAATATCTAATTCTCCTAAATGATTTTCTCATATTAAACTGATCATTTAATGTGGGGAAGTGCCAAGGGAGAAAAGCTAGAATATTGGTTAAGTAGCAGACCGGCACAGTAGGGATCCAAAGGAGGGAAAATAGGGATCCAAAGGGGGGGCCATCTGCAAAAGAGCCATGTGCAACAATGGGCTAAAAAGACCCTAAGGTTCAGCCCATTAAGACTTCCAAAATGCTAAGGTTCCAAAATTCAAAGGTTGTGTCCAAAGGTTAAAGCCTTAGGGGAAATTGGATGCTTTGTGTGCTCTCCAAAGTCAACACATATCCCTACATGGGAGGGGGAGCCCTTCTTCTAGGGGATGAGAGAGAAAGCCACACACACACACACAGGCTCCCTTTACACAAAGGGAATGAGGGACACATGTCAGCTCCCTAGGCCAGATGCCCACAAGGTGTGCCCAGTTTCTATTGGATGACCCTTGAAGTGGACCAATGAGAATTAAGCTAGAGTAAATCTAGTTTAATTAATTTAAAAACATTTAATAAAAGAAACCAATGAGAATTAAGTCTCCTAGAAGACCATTGGGCAGTCTCACAAGGGGTCCAATGAGCATTCAGGAGCCCAATGGCTTGCCTGATTCCTATTGGCCAGGAGGCAAAGGGGTCCAATGAGAGTTTAGTTTAATTATTTAATTACCTAAAGCTCTCACAAAAGAGGAAAGGGGGACATGTCAGAAGGCTATCACTTATGCTGCTTAATAGTCATTGGCTTGACTTGGGGAGAGCCAATGAGGGCTCAGCAAGAGCAAATAGCAAGAGGGCTCGCCCAAGAGAGAGAGAGGGGGCTGATTTTTGCAAGGCATTATCACACACACGCTCACACAATCTCATGTGTGAAGAAAGAGAAGACTATCTCTTCCCAAGCTTTAATGGAGAGCTCATCACCAACTCCAAGCTTGTGAGATAGAAGCCTACATCAACACACTCTTGGCATGTGGATGCAAATCCAACCAAGAGCCAAGCTTCAATGCATGCTCATCTCCTCTACCAAGCTAATTACTAAGCTAAGCTATGATAATATGAGTGATTATGTGAGGAGATGTACATCTTTCTCGTAAGATACTCCTTCTTCCTCTCAATCTACTCTCATACCCTGCTAGCTCTCACCATCTTCGAAGGTGTGTGAGGTCTTGGGTCTGAGAACGGGGATAATTCAAGTTGTGTTTGCTAAGTGTTTTGCTTAGTGCATGAAGCTTTCATCTTCATTGCACTAGCTAGTCTTGAAGGAACACAAAGAATTGTATTGTACAATGTCTCTCTTGATGGGAGAAACCATAATACAAAGCCTTTTGGAGGGGGAACCGGCTCCATGCAAATCCGGTCCTCAACTGTTGTCATTAGCTTAATTTCTCTCTCTTTTGAAAGTATTGTCGATGCTATCTAACTAGGTGTTATGCTTTTTGTTGCTCTCTCCACCCAAGCACTCTTGTAATTCTCATTAGGAATCTATTCTAATGAAATGCCCACTATGTTCATGCTCATTTCCGCTACACACAAGTTATTAGGCCATTAAATGTTACAATCCTCCATCTTGGAAGAAGTGGAGTCTTTACCTAAAGAGAAGACGGTGGGGGAATTGATGCTTCACGAGGTCACCACCAAAATGAAAAATCTACTTTCGCCCCCCCGAAAGAAACCCGCTAACAACCCCCACCGCTCAACCCCCTACAAACCCTCTCCTCCAAAGGTTAACTCACTTGGCAATAACACTCGACAACCCTTCAAAAAGCCCTTCCCTTTGATTAGAACCCCCCATGAGGACCATGCCCATCAACCCTTTAAAAAGCCTAAAACCTTGCCCCCTTTAGGCCACCCTTACTCTACCTCCCCCTCTTACAATCCTCCCATTTTAAACACCCCGAAGAACTCCTTCTCATCTTCATCCTCATCTAGTGTCTCCCCCTTACCCTCTCTACTCAAAACTTCCAAAATTCCCTCCTGCACCACAAACCAAGCCTCTACATCCTAAACATAGTTTGCCAAGAACTTCAAAAAACTTGCAATGGAGGAGAGTGAAGTAGGGAAAGGGCACCCTACCACTTGGGTCCATTTTCTCTTTACACAAGCCCCTCTCTTTCCCCATATTTGGACCCCTCCTCCTTGTTTATTTCCTTTTCTTTCCCACTTCCCCTACTTGGGTAGGAAGTGTTGTAAATTTTGGCTCCCCCTCACTAACCCCCACTTTTTTAAGATCTTGTCTCTCAGCAAAATTACCACGTTTTCCCTTGAGAATAAGGTTACTAACTTATCCTACCATAACCTCTCCAATCGCTCTCTTTCCCCCCCCCCCCCCCCCCCCCCCCCCCCCCCCCCCCCCCCCCCCCTCCCCCCCCTTTAAAAAAGGATTGTAGGCCTTGGTCTCAATTGTATTCCCCCCTCTCCCCCACCCCCCCTCTCCTCCTTTTTTCAAGCATATTCCAATTTAGAAAGGGGTTTACAACTTAAAATGTTTTTTAAAAATAAACCTTCTCTTCTGCCCTCCTCTTTTTCTATCTCTAATCCTCTTTGGAATCCTCCCTCTCCCTCCACATCTCTTAGCCAAACCTTTGAGCTTGCCTTTCCTCTCCTTAAAAATCTTCTCTCCTCTCTTCCTCCTTTTCACCCTAATCCTCTTTTAAAGAATTCCATCTCTTCCTTAAGAAATGATCATAGCATCATTATCAAACCAGCGGGATAAGAATTTAGGTCCAATAATCCTCTCTAGGTCTTGGTATTATAAAGAAGCCTTGCATCATCTCATGGACCCCTTCACCTACTCTAAAATCTTTGCACCCCCCAGCTTACCATTTGTACACTCCCTCCTTTCCTCTATTATCACCGATTACCCTCTTCTTCCCAACAACGAAAGAACCTTTATCCTCTCCTCCTCGCATAAAAACTGTAAACCTTGTCCCTTTTTTCTTTTACCTAAGATCCACAAACCCATCCTCATTGGCCGTCCCATTTGTTCGTACAAAGGCTACATTTTAGAGAACGCCTCTAAATTGCTCCATGCGCAACTCCACCCCATTCATTTGTCTAAAACTCAACACTTAAAAGACTCACACTCTTTGATTTTAGATCTAGCTTTTATTTCCTTTCCTCCCAACATTATCCTCTTCACCTTTGATGTGGAGTCTCTGTATCCCAGTATCCCCATACAGGATGGCCTCTTAGCCCTTAAACTTTACATCAAGGGTTTTTTCCCTTCCCCTAAGACCCACTTTATTTTATCCTTAGCCTCTCTTATCCTCAACCACCGTTATCTCTCTTTAAATGGAGAGTTTTGGCACCGAATTAAGGGCACCGCTATGGGGTCAAACTTTGCGGTTGTATATGCTTGCCTCTTTCTTTGCTATTTAGAGGAAGGCATGAATCTCCTATCTTCCCCTTCCCTTCTCTATTTCAAGAGGTTCGTAGATGATTCCTTCGGAATATGGGACGGTCCTCTCTCTGGCCTAAATGAGCTCCTCCATAGGTATGGACACCCTCTCCAAGAGCATATCAAAATCTCCATAGCAATCTCCTCGCAAGAAGCTTTTATTCTGGATATTCATTTTTTCAAGGGACCTTCTTTTACCACTTGTGGTCTCCTTGACACCCATTGCTACCAAAAAAGCCTTAATTCCTACAATTACATCCCTTGGCAATCGTGGCACCCTACAGACCAAAAGATCGCTTTTATTCTCGCAGAACTTAGGAGATACATTATTAGAGAAAGTTCTCTTTCAGGCTTTATCTCCATTCAAAACCTTTTCTTTTCTAGGCTAAGAGCTAAGGGATATCCCTCTCCCCTATTGGAAGCTTGCTTTCTTTACCTTTCCTACAATCTGAGACCCTCTCTCCTCCAATCTGTGTCCAAAACTAAATCTGCTCCAACCATCATCAAGATTCCTTTCTCACCTATAATACGCCATCTCAACTTGTCATGTTCCATTATCAAACCCCTCACAAAGCTTCTTAAATCCCACACAGACCTCGCACACTTACCTAAGCCTTTGATATGTTGGATGAATGCACCCAATCTTGGCACTTTGCTCTTTGGCAATCCCCCCCCCCTTCTCCCAATACTAGAATCCCACCCTCCTTTTTTGACTAAACCGTGTCGCAGCTAAACTCCATAATCTGCGACCTCTTGGATATGTGCAACCCCTCTAAAAATCCACCCATTCCCTAGACAGGGTCAACATCTTTGGATCCTTTTCCTTTTTTGTACAATCTTGACCACTCCTTTGAGCTAACCCTCCACAAAATTTATTACCCTACCAACTCTCTTCCTTTCCCTCCCTTTTTTAGAGTACCTACTAAACGTTGGGTCATATCCTATCTTTCAGTTGGTACTACCCCTCTTCAAATGGTACCAGATGTAGTTTTTTGAGCCACACCTCACTATTTATACCCCCTCCATATCCTCCTATTGTTTACACCACTGAAGATCTTATTAAGCGAAACGCGTTTGGTGTAAACGTATCTCCTTGCCTTTCTCTCCACCCCCCTTCCCCCCCGAACAAACCTTGATAGCTTTGCTTTTTCTTCCATCTTGTGGCCTAAGCAAAATTCGCTCGCTAAGTATTTTTCGTTTTAAAACATAAAAGCCTTCATTAACGATTGATTAATCATGGATACTTTTGATTAATTGGTATTAAGCGAACAGTTTGTTTTGAGCTCTGTTTTTGTTAATTGTGTCTGCTACACCTCTTTTCCCCTCACCTCTCACAGCCAAGGGCTCGGTGCCTTCCCGGATCACCTTTCGCATACTTATCCCCCGACATTCTTGGTGAACCCGAAGCAAAACAAGCCGAGGTGAGCAGTGGTGTGGAGAAAGATGTCGACACCGCAAGAGGCAGCCATGCAGCAAATGATG
This sequence comes from Adiantum capillus-veneris, assembly GCF_014529385.1. Taxonomy (NCBI): domain Eukaryota; kingdom Viridiplantae; phylum Streptophyta; class Polypodiopsida; order Polypodiales; family Pteridaceae; genus Adiantum; species Adiantum capillus-veneris. Next base: position 101,530,978 of record NC_140958.1, read on the forward strand.
CAGCAGTTTGCTGCTTACATGCAACAAAAATATGCTACCCAACAGCAGTATAATTTGCAAGAGAGGATCCGTAAAACTCGGTACACAGTTACCGAGAAATTGCATCAATTTGAAGGCCGGGATATTAGCAAATTTTGCAATACCTATGAGCAGGCAATGGAAGAGAATGGAAGAGAATGGAATCGATTATTAGAATGCAATGGAAGGATTCCATCTAATTGCGAAGCCGGAATTAGGAGCCAGATTAAATAAATTCAAGCGGTTCAAGGCCCGAATTGGCAGGATTTCAAGAAGGCGCTTCAGGAGGAATACATCCTTGAGGATTCGCAAAGAGTAACCAGGCAAAAGATTTATGAAGTGGGTGCATAAGAAGAACAGAAATCTATCTACGTGAGAATTATTGCAGGAATTTGAGAATAAATTTGAGCAACTGTCCTCGACAGAACAACATTCAATGAAGGATCAGAAGGTTGAGATGTTCATTCAGGCTGTTGATTCTCCGACTTCAGAAGAGTCTAGTGCAATTGCTGGAGGATTCAACAGGAGAATTGGGCTTCACATCCGACTGGAAGGTAGTCACTGAAGCAGTCAACATGATTATGAAACGACAGATGAGAGCTGATAAGCTAATCATGGCTGACATCATGGATGATGCGGAAGAGGAACCTTAAGAGAAAACAACCTTAGCAATTCCCAGAGTGGAGGAGCCAGTTCTTGACGAATTGGTGAAAGGTATTCAAGAATTAAATTTGAATTTTAAAGCTGTTAAATTTGAAGGACTAGCTTCAAAGGGGTCTACATCCAAGCCTAGACAACAGCTACCACGCAAAGGCTGGGACCGATGCATGTGGTGTGACAGTGAAGACCATAGGTACGTTAAAGAATGTGATGAATTTGATGAAGCTTATAAAAGCAACGTGGTGTTCTAGAAGGACAAGAAGATACGCCTTAGGGAAACAGGTGGATGCTCCGCCTGAACTTTGGTAGGGGCGGCATGAAAAAGATAGTTGAAGAGATCTAGCATAATGTTGCTCTTGTGGAAGCAGCTACATATGGGCTGCAAGTCTGCGGGAAGGGTGATGATGATGGTGCAGGTACGAAGGGTCAATTGTGGCCTTATGCTTTGAAGACAACAGAAATAGGGCAGGTAACTTATGGGAAGCTGCGGCAAGTAGGGAATTAAATTCAAGAAACCACAGGGTGGACTAATCTCGTGGATTCCCTCTCTGTGTATTCATTCATTGTGAAGTCTCAAGCTAATGAGGCTATGGTGGAGGAAAAGTGGAAAAGAGATGAAGAAGATCCTGGGACATCGAAAAGGACAACGAGATTCAAAAGCAAAAAAGAAGAAGGACCTACTCCTAAGCCCGCTCCTGAAGTGGTGATGGAGGATGCACCCAAGGACAAAAAGCAAGGTAAAACCAGGGGACCTCAGATAATCTTAAATCTGACATTGAATTAGCTACAGATTTAAAGAAAGTTTTTGAAGAGCGCATTCTGAATAACAAAGTGGAGCTCACATTGGGTGATATTTTGGGCATTGCCAAACGTGAGTTTCATGAGGAGATTATTGATATCATCAAAAGCATGCGGCAGATACCAAGTGAGCAGGAGCCAGAGTCAGTTAAGATCCAAGCGGTTTGCCACATTGAAGCAATTTTGGATGACTATGAAGAGTATTTGGCAGATCTTGAAGAAGAAGACGAGTCGAGGTCTATGGTGGTGTCAAATCCAACTGTACCAGAGGTAAGACATGTTCATTTCAATGAAGATGAAGACAGTGCCGCTACCTAAGTACTCTCACTAGACAAGAAGGATGGAGTGATCAAGATTTCAAGAAGATCAGGAAAAAGGCCTATGGCTATTTCCTAAAAGATGGACACTTATGGAAGCAACCAAAGCGCCCAGGTGGGGTACCACAACGAATTATTTGTGACAAAGCAACTCAGCAGCACATGATCAAAGAGTTTCATGAAAGTCTATGGGTTGGACACAGAGGAGTCTGGGCAACCTTTGTTAAGATTAAAGACGGGTATTGGTGGAAAGGTATGTACAAGGATGTGGTTCAATTTGTGGAATCATGTTTAATATGTCAACCATACTCTAAGCAACATAGAGATGGAAAGGTATGTATAAAGATGTGGTTCAATTTGTGGAATCATGTTTAATATGTCAACCATACTCTAAGCAACATAGAGATGGATTGCATCCCACCTATCCACTTGCTATGCACTACACGTGGGTGGTGGACCTTATTACAATGCCAGTAGGAGTGTGGCAGATGAGGCATATTGTTCTTGCAAGGGAAGATCTTACTAATCAGGTTGAAGGCAGAGCTTTGCGTACCAAAGCTACAAGTTCAGTATGCAAGTTCTTGCTTGAAGATGTTATCTCCAGGTATGGATGTGTTGGCAGAATTACTGCAGATAGAGGAGAGCTGGATGCAAATGAAGCTCGAGAGTTTTTTGCTCGTATGGGGATTAAACTTGCTCTCACTACAGCATATAATCCAGAAGGTAACGGGAAAAGTGAAAGAGGACATCCGCCTATTGTTAAAGCTTTAGCAAAGGCGTGTGAAGGACATATTGGTGATTGGCCTAAACACTTGCCATTTGCTTTATGGGCTGATCGCACTACACAGTTCAGTTACAGGATTTATGCCGTTTGAATTGATGCATGGGCAAAAACCGATTATGCCTATAGAGGAAGTAGTTATGACTTGGACCATAATGCCATGGGAAGAAGGTATGTCTACTGAAGAATTGCTTGCTCTATGTATTCGCTAGCTTGAGCGGCGTCAAGAGGATATTGAACAGGCTAAAGAGAAGCTTAAGGAGGCAAGATTGAAGAATAAGGCAGCATTTGATGGAAAGCATAGACTACAACCACATGCTATGAAAGATGGTGACTGGGTACTTGTCTATGACAGTAGCTTGAAGAACCAATATATTGGTATGCAGAAAATGGTTAAACGGTGGTTTGGACCATATGTGGTGCAACATGTTTTTGATAATGCGACATATCAACTATGTGAACTAGATGGCACTATGCTTAAGGTGCCTATTGCAGGAAAACGGATCAAGCTATTCAAGAAACGAGAAGGCAAGATTGTTCTTGAAGATTCCCATTCAGATCCACCTCCAAAGGATCATGTTATGTATACATCAGATGATATGTCTGATGATGATTTTAATGAAGCTCACTAAGTGCAATTGGCACAGACCGGAGGCTGTGCAGTTTCAGAGGGGATGGATGTCGTGCCACTCCGCTCCCATGACAAGAAAATGAGCAAAGGAATGCCAATCAGGTGTATTTGAATCCTGCATGATTGTTCAACAGTTATAAGGGCTTGCTAACAAGTCAATTTCTAAGCTAAAAGTGTACCAGATGGGGCTCTAAGGGCGGCTCGTCAATCAGAGCTACGGATAAGAAGTTATGACAGTTGTAAGTTGAGTCGGTAGCATATCTGTACCTGATTGAGCACCCCTTTGATAAAAGGTCAAAGATGAAATGAATGCATGGGTCCAAAGTGCTCACTTCTAGGAGCATGTCGGTCTTTCCAGTTCGTCAATCGGGGTTTCGGTTGGCAAGATATGTAACATTTAATGGCCTAGTAACTTGTGTGTAGCGGAAATTAATATGAACATAGTGGGCATTTCATTAGAATAGATTCCTAATGAGAATTACAACAGTGCTTGGGTGGAGAAAGCAAAAAAAAAGCATAACACCTAGTTAGATAGCATGAACAATACTTTCAAAAGAGAGAGAAATTAAGCTATTGACAACAGTTGAGGACCAGATTTACATGGAGCCGGTCCCCCCTCCAAAAGGCTTTGTATTATGGTTTCTCCCATCAAGAGAGACATTGTACAATACAATTCTTTGTGTTCCTTCAAGACTATCTAGTGCAATGAAGATGAAAGCTTCATGCACTAAGCAAAACACTTATCAAACACAACATCAATTCTCTCCAGTCTCAGACCCAAGACCTCACACACCTTCGAAGATGGTGAGAGCTAGCGGGGTATGAGAGTAGATTGAGAGGAAGAAGGAGTATTCTTACGAGAAAGATGTACATCTCCTCACGTAATCACTCATATTAGCATATCTTAGCTTAGTAATTAGCATGGTAGAGGAGATGAGCATGCATTGAAGCTTGGCTCTTGGTTGGATTTGCATCACAAAGCCAAGAGTTGTTGGTGTAGGCCTCCCTTCTCACAAGCTTGGAGTAGGTGGTAAGCTTTCCATTAAAGCTTGAGAAGGAGAGAGAGAGTCTTCTTTACTTCACACATGAGATTGTGTGAGTGTGTGTGTGATAATACCTTGCAAAAATCAGCCCGCTCTTTCTCTTGGTCGACCCCTCTTGCTATTTGCTCATGCTACACTCTCATTGGACCTCCCTAGGGCTAGCCAATGATAATTAAGCATTATAAGTGATAGCCTTCTGACATGTGTCCCCTTTCCCCTTTTGTGAGAGTTTTATGTAATTAATAAATGCAACTAAACTCTCATTGGACCCCTTTGCCTCCTGGCCAATAGGAATTAGGCAAGCCATTAGGCTGTTGAATGCTCATTGGACCCCTTGGGAGACTGTCCAATAGTCTTCTAGAGAGCTTAATTCTCATTTGGTTCTTTTATTAAGTGTTTTTAAATTAATTAAACTAGATTTACTCTAGCCTAATTCTCATTGGTCCACCTCCAAGGCCATCCAATAGGAATTGAGTACACCTTGTGGGCATCTGGGCTAGGGAGCTGACATGTGTCCCTCATTCCCTTTGTGTAAAGGGAGCTTGTGTGTGTGTGTGTGTGTGAGTTTATCTCTCATCCCCTACTCCCAAGGCTCGCCCCCTCCTATGTAGGGATTGATAAAGACTTTTGGGACACACACAAAGCATCCAATTCCCCCCATGCTTGACCTTTGGACACAACCTTTGAATTTTGGAACCTTAGCATTTTGGAAGTCTTAATGAGCTGAACCTTAGGGTCTTTTTAAGCCCATTGTTGCACATGGATCTTTTTCATGGCCCCCCCTTTGGATCCCTACTGTGGTCGGTCTGCTAGCTTAACCAATATTCTAGCTTTTTCTCCCCTGGCACTTCCCCATATTGAATGATCAATTTAACATGAGAAAATCATTTAGGAGAATTAGATATTGATTATTATTACAAGATATGACAAGTTTAAGTATCGTCGGGGGCCGTTTTCGAACCGCCCTCGTTGCCTTGATCAGTCAAGTTCATCTGTCTTAATGCAGTGCGGTGCCGATGTGTATGCCAAATGTGGGCCGATGCGGAAGCATTTTTAATAATATGCCTAGCCTTGACGGACACTGATACTTGCATCTTGAAAGCTATGATGCCATTCAAAGCACCAGAACGGTCAACAAAGTGATATTGCTAGTCGAAAATGAGCGGCTTTGCTTGGGCAGGCATGTCATCCCTTGCAACGGCCGTGGCCGCGCACCATGGAGAAGCTTAGCATTGCTTGGCCGATATGCATGCCAAATGTGTTGCCTTCTACTTGGAGGCATTGCTCGGCCGAAATGTATACCAAATGTGGTGCCCTTCTAAGGAACAAGAGCCTTTTAATGACTTAGATGGCCGCCAATGGGCAAACTTGGCCAATATGTATGCCAAATGTGGTGCCCTTGCGAGGGAAACCGGCCACCCACTTAAGCGAAGGCCGCCCAATTAAAGGGCATGGCCAATGGCCGTCCAAAGGGAGAATTAAAAGGCTAAAGTGTGGAAGGGGAAAGAAAAAATAAAAGGGCATGGCAGATCAGAGCGCGCAGGCAGCGTGAAGGAGGGGAGAGAACTCACCTCGCGTGGAGTGACGCTCCGACGGCGACGCGCATGAAACAAAAACTCATCAGCTCTCTATCATGCATGATTTTGGTGCTGAACCCGACGGATTTGGTGCTGCTCGACCCCGCGGATGCCACGTCATCAAGGGGTACCCATTAGCGACATCCCTAATAGGTAGGCCCCTTTTAGCAAGAAAAAGGGGAAGTTCATGCAAGGTTTAAAAAAGGAGGGGCTCTCCTTGAGCAAGGTCTCGTGTGACTTTTTTTGGGCCATTTCCTCTTCTCGTTGAGCTTTCTCTCCCGGGGAAGAAAAGCCTGGAGATCATAAGCCATAGCCCAAGCTAATCTTTGATAAGCTTCTTTATTCAAGCCTAATCTCTAATCTCTCACGAGCTAAGCCAAGTTTTCCCAATCTTAATCTCTCATAAGCCAAGCTTTGAATCCTATCTCAAGCTCTCTAATCTCTTAAGGTCTAAACCTAATCTCTAAACCCTTAAGCCAAAGCCTAAGCCTAATCTCAGAAGCCATAGCCAAGCATAAACTAAGCTTTGAAATCTCTTGATCTCATCTAATCTTAAGCTCGGAATCCAAGCTCTAAGCCTAATCTCAGAATCCAAAGCCTAAACTTTAATCCTTAAGCCTAATCTGAAGCTTAATCTATCCAAGCCAAGCCTAAGCTCGAATCATTAAGCTCCCATAGCCAAAGCGGAAGGAAATCGATTTTCTTTCAATCTTGAAGCAGAAGGAGGAAACGAGTCAGATCAGTAAAGATTGTCACGATTAGCACCTCGATTAAGAGAGGTCAACCTTGTAAGGAGCATAAAAGCCTCCATTAACGATTCATTAATCATGAATACTGTTGATTAATTGGTATTAAGCGAACTGTTTGTTTTGAGCTCTGTTTTCGTTAATTGTGCCTGCTACACCTCGTTTCCCCGCACCTCTCACAGCCAGGGGCTCGGTGCCTTCTCGGCTCACCTTTCGCATACTTATCCCCCGACAGCGTGAGTGGCTTGCCTTCGGGATGACAAACCGGAGGTGATGCACGAGTGTGTGGGTGCTTATGATTGATGATGCATAGTCCAAAAGCATGTAGGGTATGCACAATCAAGAGGCGCACACACATTCGAGAGAGTTATTCTTTCTCTTTGTAACCATGTCCATGCTCATGAACGTACGCTTTTTGAGCGAGTGAGATACATTATCTGACCAGGTTTTTGAGCGAGTGCTTGTATTTTAGATGGTTGCAACGTTGGTAATTTGGTGAGAGATTATGAGATTACACCTTTAATGAGCAAAGTTTTGGACCCCAAGCGTCTTTTCATATCACCTCTTCTGTCACCTCTGAAAACGAGTCCTTGGCGCTGCGGACTGTTTTGAAGAGATTTTGGGACCCAAGCGCCTTCCATATGGTCACCTCTGAAAACTCCTCCACAGAAGAACACTGACCCCGTTGCCAATTAGAATTGTGCCCCTATACAACTACTTCTCGATAGTGCAATTTTTTTTTTTAACTTGCTAACAGCAAGGCCCAATTTTATCAGCTAGTACAGGTGGAGAGGAGGATTGTCATCGTTCAGAGAATTGGCAGATACCTAAGTTTAGAAGTGTTTTGCATGCGGCATGGAGGGGGTTAGCAGTGATGCAACAAACCTTGGCATTAGAGTGAAGGGTTAAAGGTGACGTGTGAGAGGCAGAGTTAAACCCCAGCCTTGTGCGAAAGGCCTCTTAGTGTACTCCCACTTTCAAATTTTGAGATTTAACTTTGTAATGATGATTCAAAGGACAACGTTTGGAGGTTTTTAGTGTATCTTTTTTGAAATACCTTAAAATATAATAAAAAAACAACTCTAAATTTTTCGCTACTAAAAGTTTTCCAAGTTTTAGGAAAAAAAGGTTTTTTTTTCGAGTTCTCAGCGCACAAAAATCCCACATCCACATGCTATGCTTGTCGTGCATAACCGATGTAGGAGCCTTCCAATTTAGGCGAACTCGTGCCTGTTTGGACGGCCTTCCAATTCAGCAAGGCCTTTTTGCAAAAAGCAGTTTGGATAGGTACATAGGAAGGTCGATCATGTTTGGTTTGCCTTCCAATTCAGCAAGGCATTTTTTCACAAAGCAATTTGGGTAGTTATATGTAAAGGTAGTAACAACTTTCAAGCATTTGTACATATTGCTACATTTTCCTAGGACAACCTATAGTTAGCGCACGTGTGTGTGTGTGTGTGTGTGTGTGTGTGTGTGTGTGTGTGTGTGTGTGTGTGTGTGAGAGAGAGAGAGAGAGAGAGAGAGAGAGAGGGACGAAGGTTGCGGTATGTGTTCCGACAAAAAAAAAAAAAAAAAGAATTCCCTAGTATGAGACTCTTGTTGAGAGAGAGAGAGAGAGAAGGGGTGGGGGGGGGGGGGGGGGGGGGGGGGGGGGGGGGGGGGGGGGGGGGGGGGGGGGGGGGGGAAGGTTGCGGTATGTGTTCCAACAAAAAAAAAAAAAAGAATTCCCTAGAATTTATTGTATGAGACTCTTGTTGAGAGAGAGAGAGAGAGAGAGAGAGAGAGAGACCCTATAACCAAAGTCTAGCTTTGGTACCTTACCATATACAACTAAAAAACTTGGTCGTGAGCAGGTTGAATTTAGTCACCCTTGGTCATCGTCTTTCCAAGCCACCACTAGTCCCACTTGGCTAGCTTTCACCTTGGGCTTGTTGATTTGGCTCTAGTAGCTTCAAGCTAGCATGTTTAGAACCGGTTTACCAAGACTCTAGGAGAAGAACTTAGATAGATAGATAGATAGATAGGGGGAGAGAGAGAGAGAGAGAGAGAGAGAGAGAGAGAGAGAGAGAGAGATGTCTACAATAGAATCTTGAATTTGGTACCGAAAATATGGGGTTGAATTCAATCGCGCTTAGTTTATCGATGGCTTCTATATGGGTGTGGCAGGGCTATGAATAAGCTCCGTGCTTTGATTGGATTACTTTGCTCGAATTTTGGTTTGCTCGAAAAATCTAGCTCGCTATTTGGAAATCCTCTAATGGAAGTGGCCTCAAACACTTATGAGAGGCATCAAACCATATGGCATAGGATGTCAAGTTCACATGAAAAATACCATAAATCCCATATACTACAATGAATTGCAACAATCAATGCACATACGCTCAGTGTGTGTGTCCGTACGTGCATAAAAGCATGCTCAATATTTGAAGCAATAATAAAGCATCCAAAATGCATAAACATGAGCACCCACAATGCTCAAGTCACTAGAGGATCCAATTGAACATGTACAAAGCATACGTATCAAGAATGCATAACAATTGTAAGCATAAACATTGCCACTCCAATATAATTTGTGTCAAGCAAAAAAATTGTATCAAAATCTATAGTTTCATTCACAAATGCAAGATCAAATAGCTCCTAATTAGCATTCCCAACTGACATACATATCCAACCACTTATAATATGCACTACTCTATAGTGTAGATACCAATCTCACACAATCCTTATGTGTCAGATCTGTTGTAGCTTGCTAAAAAAATTGTTATGCACATAATTTTAGAATTATGATATCATCAACACGTCCAAAACATGCCAAAACCCAAAATAGACTCTTGGGTCATGTATACCCAAAACTGTACGGGGGACATATGCCAAAATCTACACATCAAGACGAAGAAATAGAAAATTGATATGCTCACACAAAATTTTATGTGTACAATTTTAAAAATCCAATTGCATTAACATGTACAAAATGTGCTAAAGCCCTACAATAGACCCTTGGATCACATAATTCCAAATCAGGGAGAGAAAGATATGCAGAAAATTGTGTTTCAAAGCCCAAAAAGTAGAAAATGTTTTGCTACAATTTTCTATTTTTCTTCTTCTCTGACAAAATCAGCCAAAATCTTACTCCTTAAGCTCCACACAAACTCAAGGTTCATAAATCTAAAATTTGCACTCCCTTGTGAACATCACTTGATCTTCTTCACCGAGTATCGTGCTACTTCGCTCCATTGACAATGCCACCACAACCACAACTTTGATACGAGTTGAAATCGGAACGATTGTGTGGAGAGAGAGAGAGAGAGAGAGAGAGAGAGAGAGAGAGAGTACAAAAATGTATCGTGGACCATAGGCACAACAGTCATGCAACTCCTTATTCTCTATAATTGACAAAGTATAGAATATTGTGTAAATGATGGGTGTTGGTTGATAGTATAGGATGTGCAACCAAGCATGTCCGACTGCTCAACCATAGTGGATTTTATCTCCATAATTCTTGGGCCCTCACCATAGCATCCTGCAACCATCTTAGACTCATGAAAGATGGTAATGTCTCACGCTCCCTTAGATAATGCACCCGTGGTCTTGAGGGTCTATCTTCTACTTTTTCTTTGCCTTTAGGCTTTTTACTTTGTTTTTCTTTGAACTCTGGATTGGCTTCACTCTCTTTAGATTCCTTATCTTCAAGATCCTCCATGGGCCCTTCATCACTCTCTTCCTTGCTCTCTACTGAAGCGACTTGTGGTAGTTTTCTCTTTGATCTTCATAGCAATGGAGGTGAATCCTCTTCCTCCTCTTCTCTTTCTTCATTTTTCAAACCTAATATTAGCCACATGTTTTTTTCTAGATCTAGTGGCAGACTATCCACTATCTCCATAACATGATATGTAATTCTAGCCAAAATTTTCGGAGCTCCAGTGTACTTGATGCCTTTCGTCTTTTTTTGTGCCTTTGAGGGTGTTCAACACCAAGAAGCGTGGTTGATGGGCATTGGTTGCCTGGTCTTTAATGCAACGGTAAAAGTTGATACCAATACATGGCTTGGCCATGTATAATGGGGTGGCCTCTTTGTGGAGAAGTGAAAACGTTGGTGGAATAGCTTGGGAGGCTCCTCTTCTAGTTTGTGGATTATATCTTGGAACGTTGTGGCTATGGTGTTCTTGGTGAACACCCCCATCCTTTTCTTCTCCTTTGACCTCATGGACTCACCTTCAGTGAGTAGCTTTAATACTTCTACTACTATTTCCTTGGAAATGTTTACCTTGATGGGTTGTCATGCTGCATCGGAGATTGGGGTTGTACCATCTTCCTTGATTGCGTTGAGCAACTCATAGGCTCTCTGCAAATCACCTCCACAGGGCTCCATCTTGTTGTAAAACTCTTGGAGACAACCCAGCTTTTGGTGTGCAATCTTTAGCTATTGTCCTTGGGCCACCATATGGATTTCCTTGGGGAGCATCTCGAGCTCTACTACATGGTCGTTTGCAATCCAAAATCTCCTTTGGAAGATTGCGAAGGGTATTCAGCAAAACTTCAAGGATTGGTCGCGTTGTGGCTTTTCTTTTCAAAATTTGAATGCAAGCTTCTTCTTAAGCTTCCTCAATCACATGTTGTTTTAGCTTCTATTCTTTTGTTGCATGCATTCTTTGCAAAAGATCATTAGTCAATTGTAGGTGGTATTTGTGTAGATGACATCCACTAGTCCAATTCTCCAGAATTTCCCTATCTATGGTTGTTCGATTAATTTCCCCGCTTGGAAAAACATTCTCAATTACAAAAGGACCATGCCCCTTTTTCTTGAATTCAAGAATATGTTGTTTTAGTGAGTAAACCAGTACAAAATCTCCTGATTTGAAGACCTTTGTCAGCAAATGTGAATCGAACAAATTTTTTTATTTTTGTTTTTGCGCATATATATGTGTTATGGCCGCTAATCTATGTTCATCTAACCATTCTAAGTCCTCTAGTTGTTTTGACAACTCATGACCTTTCCATTCTAATTCGTGCATAACTCGAAGGAGAATTCCATGGGCAATATGGCGTCTAGTCCATAGACCACGTTAGAGGGAGTGGCGTTCAAATCCATTTTGAATGGCACTCGATAAGCCCACAAGGCTGAATGAAGATGCATTTCCCAATCAGTTCTTCTTGAGCTAACAATCTTAATAAGCATTTAGCTCAAGATCTTGTTTGTATGTTTGGCATGGCCATTCGCTTGAGGACGATAGGGTGCAAATTGGTTATGGATCACCATAAAATCGGTCAATAAATTGTCTATCACCTCGTTGAGGAAATCAATCACTCACAAGCTCAACAGGAAGTCCGTAACGTGTAAATATTCACTTATACAAGAATGCTACAGGGGTGCGAGCATCATTCATCCTAGTGGCCCTTGCTTCTGCCATTTGGTCAAGTAATCCATGGCCATAGTAATGTATTGTGCCTGAGCCTTACATGTTGGTGGTTGTATTGGACCGACAAAGTCTATACCCCACTTAGAAAATGCACGAACTTCCATCATAGGCCACAACGGCATACTGTTGATTCTTGTTGGCAATTTTGCTTGTTGACAAGAGTCGAATCGTCGAACAAATTCTTTGGCATCGGCAAATAGAGTTGGCCATCAAATGCCAACCATCAATATAGCTCTAGCTATGGTTTCGTGAGAGAAATGACCTCCTTCAAGACCGGGGTGTGTTTGTTCCAAGATAGGGAGATATTCGTCCTCATTGGCAATAATTTAAGTTTTTGGTCCTTTCCTCATCTATAGATTTGATGACCGATCATCACATAGTTGTCCGTTTAATCTCGCTTTCTTTTCATTTTGGTTTACTCATATCTCCATGGAATGTCCTATTTGTCAGATATTCTACAAGATATCTACTCCATCTTGGTGCAACAGAGATCTAAAATAACATGGCATGAGGAATGGATGCTTTTTCCCTACACTGGAAACAATTGTTTACATAAGCATGAACATCTCGCTTCATAGTGGGCCAATAAATTCTTAAACCAAGTTAATCATTGAAAGGTTTAATCTTCCACAAAATGAAGTCCTACATGTTGGGGTATAAAGCCCAATGTGGTCGCCCAGGTAAGTGGGCGGGCCGCCAGGTATGTACACATATTCTTTTGTAAAAACCTAATAAGAACTCACTATGCTCTACACATTACAGTAGAGCGAGTTCACCATATTGTCGTGCTCTTCTTCTCGCACTCTCTCTCGCGTCACACTTCCGCTCGTACTCCTTCAACTGGTATCAGAGCTCAGATCGAGGCCCGGGGCAGCATTTGCAGGTAGCCAGAGTCACCTGCTCAGATTGGAGTGAGATTCGACAAGCGAAGACACGGCCCCAAATCTTGTGGGAAAGCTCGAAGGGCTGGGTGTTCTCAGAATTTCATTCTGAGGTCATCTTGGCCACCGTTCGGCTTTGACAAAGTTCTGCGCAGGCCATTTTCGACTACATGGTCTCAGCGGGTGCAGATCCGACTCTGCAATTTTGGGGTTTCGGCCTATGACTGCAAGTGCTGAGGATATCTGCACTTCCAGAGTGCTAATTTGTGGCTATCTACACAACGAAGAACGGCTTACAGTTCTTGGAGGCGTGCCACATACGACACGGGCGCACCTACACACAGACTGTAGGCGACATCCACCCGTTCATCAGGTAGCTTGTGTTTGCTGCTTGATATTCTAGATTTCATCCTGACATTGCAAGTACTTCCACATGGGATGTATTGTCAGAGATTATGTATGTCTGTTGAGGGTTTGTTGGTTGTGAGTCACGCAGCAAACAACCGCCGCAGCGATTACAGCATACAGTGGGAAATTTGTGGATGTATGACTTTGTGGGAAGTCTATGTACTGTCAGATTTACTGCAGCCTTTGTTGAGGGTCGAGTGAGGTTTTATTGAGCTGGGGGATTCTCGAATGTTGAGATCCTTTCGGTGATACATGTCTTGGAGCGATCCCTCGAGCACCCTTAGATAGGCAGCTAGGATGTATTGACTGTGAGTTAGACAGTTGGGATTGCATTCTTGCTTTACTGCCGTTGAGGCATTGTCGTAGTCTATGCTTACAGGATAGTGACAGGACAGTGAGAGACAGTACAGGTGCAGGACAGGTTTACCCACAGCTTACAGTGTCAGAGAGACAATGTTTTTTTAAGATGTTTTTTGGTATGTTTTGAGTACACCAGAGCCATTTTACAAAGGAGACTCTGTCGAAATTTCTGCAGAATCTGAAGCTTTCTTGGTTCATTTGACAGGTTGATATTGGTTCAGAGGTCAGTTTATAGGGGAAACTCTGCCGAATTTTTCCCAGGAAAGTAAACTAATCTGAAGCGTAGCTATGGCTGGATCACAGGACACTGCTCTTTACAATATCAAGAAGCTGGATGGAACCAATTTCCCATTTTGGAAGAAGCAGATTTGGCACGTGTTGGTACAAAAGAAGCAGATAAAACCTATAAAGCTCAAGGGGATAAAACCACAAGATATGGACGAAGATGAATGGAGCGAAATGGATGAATTGGCACTTTCTACCATTATGCTGACTTTGGCAGAAAGCGTTTACTTCAATGTAGCAGACGAGATGTCGGTTTATCAAGCATGGACAACGCTGAGTGATCTTTATGAGAAGCAAAGTGCAACTTCACAGGTATACTGGCTTAAGAAGCTTGTTGACTTGAAGATGAAAGATGGGACAGCTATGTCCAATCATCTGAATGAATTCAACACCATCTACAGTCAGTTGTCAGCTCAAGGTGTCAAGTTTGATGAACCTGTTAGAGCTATGTTCCTGTTGATCACATTGCCGGAAAGTTAGGGCACTTTTTGCACAGCTTTGAGTAATTCTGCACCTCCAGATGGTTTGACCATAGCAGGTGTAGAAGGCAGTCTGCTTACTGAAGAAACCAACAGAAAGACAATGGAAAAAGGCAAAGGAACAGCCTTAGTTGTCAGGGGAAGGACCAAAGAAAAGTACAAAGGTGGAAAGAGGGATCAGTCTCGTAGCAAGTCCCGCAGTGCTAAAGGCAATAGTGACATACAATGCTACCATTGTGGCAAGAAGGGTCACATGAAAAGAGACTGCAAAGAATGGAAAGCAGAAAAAGGCAAAGAGAAAGCAGAAGACCATGGTGAGAAGAACAAGTCCTCAGTGAAGATTCAAGAAATAAATGTGACAAACACTGTTGCAGAGGATGACAGTCTAGTGTCAGGAGATATCTACTTCTTGAAAAATACTTAGCTCTTCTTACAGCATCTGATGGAAATGCACTGAGTGACTGGATTATAGACTCAGGGGCATCACTTCATGTGTCTCCAAACAAGGAGTGGTTTACCTCTTATGTGACCACTAAAGATCATGTTCGGCTAGGCAATGGGTAGACATGTGAGATCTTAGGTGTTGGAGATGTTCAATTGAAGTTTCAGAATGGCTCTTCTTTCACGCTGAAGAATGTGAGACATGTTCCAGCACTTACAAAGAGCTTGATCATCACAGGTTTACTTGATGATGCTGGCTACGTCACCACTTTTGGACATAACATGTGGAAGATATCCAAGGGTTCTATGACAGTAGCACATGGAGTAAAGTCTGGAGGACTTTACACGATTTATGTATCAAATGTCTCTCAAAATGTAATCAATGTAACCGAGCAGCCGAACGTTTCTTTGTGGCATAGCCGGTTAGGACATATGTCCAAGAAGGGAATGGAAATCTTGTCTCGTTCTGGTTATTTGTCTGGCTTGTCATTTAATGATTTTGAATTATGTGAACATTGTCTGTATGGTAAGCAAACACAACAGCCACATAAGCATAGAAGCAGTAGAAGAGATAAACAGTTGGCACTTGTTCATAGTGATTTGTGTGGACCTATGCCTAACCTATCTCTAGGGGGAGCTTCTTACTTTATGACATTTATAGATGATTACTCGAGGAAAGTATGGGTTTACTTTCTCAAGCACAAGGATGAAGCGTTTAGTGTTTTCAAAACGTTTGTGACACTTGTGGAGAATCAGAGTGGCAAGAATCTTAAATGCTTACGCACTGACAATGGTGGAGAGTATGTTTCAAAGGCCTTTCAGGACATTTTTACGATTCAAAAGGTATAAAACGTGAACTTACTGCTCCTTACAATCCTCCTTAAAATGGTGTTGCTGAGAGGATGAATAGGACCATACAAGAGAAGGTCAGAAGTATGTTGTCTAATGCACAATTGCCAAATGGGTTTTGGGCTGAAGCTGTATCAACAGCTGTTCATCTTATAAATAGATCTCCTAGCAAGGTTTTGCAGAAGGATTCAGTGGCAAAGATGGTATGGTCAGGCAAAATGCCCTCATACAAGCATCTCAGAGTCTTTGGCTGTGAGGCATATACTCATGTTCCAAAGGAATTTAGGAACAAACTTGAGCCAAAGAGTAGAAAGTGCATCTTTCTAGGCTATGGTAATTCTGGTGAGATGGGGTACAGACTTTGGGATCCCGAATCCAGAAAGGTTATCCGCAACAATGATGTTCACTTTAATGAAGCCAAATATCATTCTAAACCAGAGAGGGTTGAGGAGATTAGAAGAGTTGTCTTACAAGAAGATGGACCTGCACGTGCAAGACAAAATGTCAGGGCTCAAGAGGAGCAAGGACAGGATAGAGTGGAACCACAGGTTGTGGCTGAGCCTGAGCCACCTATTGTGCGTAGATCTGGATGTATCACGCGACCTCCTGATAGGTTTGTTCCATCTATGAACTATGTAATGTTGAGTGATTGCAATGAGCCTTCATGTTACAAGGAAGCAGTGCAAATGAAGGACTCCGGGAATTGGAAATTGGCCATGCAGTCAGAGATGACAGCTCTGCATAAAAACCAGACATGGAAGCTAGTTAAATTACCACAGGGCAAAAAGGCTCTACCTTGTAAATGGGTTTACAGGTATCATAGATCACCGCTCATGATAGTCAGCCAAAGTACAAAGCAAGGCTTGTTGCCAAGGGCTTTAAGCAAGAACAAGGCCTTGACTTTGATGAAGTCTTCTCTCCGGTGGTCAAGATGACTACATTGAGATGCTTTCTTGCATTGGTTGCCGTATTAGATTTGGTGTTGCACCAAATGGATGTCAAGACAGCGTTCTTGCATGGTGATTTAGATGTGGAAATTTACATGCAGCAGCCAGAAGGGTTTGTTGAGAAAGGCAAGGAAGATTTGGTATGCCAGTTGTTAAAGAGTCTTTATGGCTTAAAACAATCACCGAGGGCATGGTACCATAAATTCCACAAGTTTATGATTTCTCAAGGCTACAAACGTAGTGAGTTCGATCACTGTCTATATACAAAGAAGGCTAAGGATGGTAGTTGGCTGATCCTTATCTTGTATGTGGATGACATGTTGATTGCTGGCAAGCACTTGGAAGAAATTTCAGCTTTGAAGTCAAAGATGGAAAAATCGTTTGACATGAAAGACATGGGTGAGGCAAGTCATATACTTGGTATGCACATTGAGAGAGACAGATCAAAGAAGTTGATTTGGTTATCTCAAACAGAGTATATTGACAAGGTTTTTCAACGTTTCAATATGGAGAAGGGAAAGGCATTGAGTGTTCCATTGCCACCATATGTGAAACTTAGCAAACAAGATTGTCCAGTGTCTGAGGAAGAACGGGCTGAAATGGATAAGATTCCATATGCGTCTGCAGTGGGTAGTTTGATGTATGCAATGATTGCTACTCGCCCAGACATTGCATTTGCAGTGAGAGTAGTAAGTCGATACATGTCAAACCCAGGCAAGCAACATTGGGAGGCAGTGAAAGGAATATTGAGATACCTGAAAGCTACAAAGAGTATGTGTATATGCTATGGGAGTCAGGAGCTAAGTGTAAAGGGTTTTACAGACTCAGATTATGCAGGTGACTTAGACAACCAAAGGTCTACGTCAGGGTATGTCTTTACATTGGCTGGTGGAGCAGTATCATGGCGTTCTAGATTACAAGATTGTGTTACTCAGTCTACTACAGAGGCTGAATATGTTGCAGCATCAGAGGCATGCAAAGAATCAATTTGGCTTAATCGACTAGTAACAGATTTGGGAATCAAAGAAGAGATGCCTGTGTTATATTGTGATAGTCAAAGTGCTATATAATTGGCTCACAATCCAGTTTATCACTCAAAGACAAAGCATGTGGATGTGAAGTATCATTTCATCAGGGAAATGCTCGAGGATAAGCAACTTCAGCTTGTCAAAGTTCACACTACAAAAAATCCTGCTGAATTTCTTACAAAAGGACTTCCCTCAGAGAGCTTTGCGCATTTTCGCAAGCAGTTAGGTGTAGGGTAGTACATCACTTCTCTACATCTCTTGTATATTAGCTTGTATAGTAGCTTCTCTCACACTTAAAGTACCACATTGGACTTTAAGTGGGAGGTGTTGGGGTATAAAGCCCAATGTGGTCGCCCAGGTAAGTGGGCGGGCTGCCAGGTATGTACACATATTCTTTTGTAAAAACCTAATAAGAACTCACTATGCTCTACACATTACAGTAGAGCGAGTTCACCATATCATCGTGCTCTTCTTCTCGCACTCTCTCTCGCGTCACACTTCCGCTCGTACTCCTTCACTACAACCATTGTATGGGCTTGATTCAAATTTTTTTCTTATTTCTAAAGGCTAATGCACAAAATTAGAATCCCATCTTTGTTTTTTTCGATACAATCTTCCAGCCAACAACAGATATAGGGCAGATTGCTCTATCCATCATGGTGTGATTGGAAGTGGGATCTGTGAATCTACTTTAGCTATTGTCATTAGAGATACAAGGTATTTTGACCGTCGAGGGATCATTTCCATTGAGAATATGTAGGATTTGGTAAATCATCATCTACCCCTTTTGGTGCTTCTCCAATGTGATCCTTGACAAATGATCTACTCTTTGGTGTGTGGCTCCCTTCTTGACTACCACTATAAAATCAAACTCTAGCAGGATATTAAACCATCTTACTATCCTTCTTGTAAGTTTTTCAAGTTCATTCTCTCTTGCACAAACCTTTAACTCTAGACTCTCTTAGAATCATCCTTGTGCACAAACCCATGGCAACATCGTGTGATGCACTCGTCACACAACTCAGAAAGATTGGCCTTGAAGCTAAAGCACATGATCTGATGAGCGTGTTCAAGGACTCTATTAACATGCAAGCCACAGTCAGCTTGTATGCAAAGGCCTTCCAAAGTGTTATCAACTACATAAAGGAGCACATGGCCAAATATGCAATTGTGTTTGAGGGATCTAACATGGTGTGGTTGCCAGTGGATTTTGTCAAATATGTATATGGGGCCGATAAGAACTTTTTCCTTTTTCTTTTGAGGTTCATCAAAGTGTTCACCAAACAAGACTACAAGACAAAGGATGAGGATGGCCTCACAGACTTGAGCATGGGATGTATAGGTACGCAATTCATACCTTGGGACATGGTTTTGGGTTTGATTGTGCTTGAAGGCATGGAAAAGGGGAAAAAATAAGGTAAAGGCTAGCAAACAAGAAGGACCATGTAACCATTATGGAGGAGGCAAATGAAGATGTTGATGAGGTTAATGAGAAGATGGAAGCATCCACGACACTTGTTCTCCTATAAGAGCCCAAAACCGTCGAATGAAATTGAATGATAGAGTGAGATTGGATGATAAAGGAAGATGAAGGGTTGGAGGAAGTCCTTGACTTACAACTACTCCCTTTGCATGAAGTGGTGGTGGAGGGTAATCAATTTATTTTCCTCGACGACATTGCAAAGACACTTGGGCTCAAAGAAAACGAGTTTCTCTCGGCGCTCGCTATCTATGCACGGATGAAGAATCCAAGTGAAAAGGAAGAGCCGCACAATCTGAGATCGACTTTGAAGACCAAACTCTCTTGACAAGACTCTCCTATCTATCGGTTGAAAATGAATAGAATTTGGTTCCAACCCCTAAGAGGAAATAAAATATTGTGCTTCCTTTTATGAGTGTGTGCCCAAAAGCACTTTTTGCCCTCACAAACCGTTGATTCCAATGAGTGGATATGTTCACCAAGCATCACTAACTTCATTTTGAATTTACTTCCACAAGATTCTCATCAAGCCCTCAACCCCTTTATTCGCACATCGTTAGCCCATCCAATTAAACTCGTAACCTCTTATTATTATTGAGTGTGTGTGCATTTATGTACATGTTGTTTTTGTAGGAATGGGCCATGTGTGTGTGTGTGTGTGTGTGTGTGTGTGTGTGTGTGTGTGTGTGTGTGTGTGTGTGTGTGTGTGTGTGTCACATTATACATTTAATGCCATGGATTTTGCTTGAGTGTATGCTTTTACTCTCTATTGAGCAGATCGTGAGATAGGTCCCTAAATAGGGAAAGATCTTAAGAAGTCAAAATGGGGCCAGCCTTTGAAAAGGAAGGGTGCCTACACCCTCTGGCTACCCACCAGTGGACTTGAAATAGGCACTAAGCCATTTACAATCCCCCTTTTGGATCCGTTTCTCGACCAGTCTCCAAGCTCATAGCCCATTCAACAGCCCTTTTATGCACCCACCGTCCACCCGATGCCCAATCAAGGCCACCCTACCCGCACTACCCGACACCAAGCCCTCGTTCTCATCCACCCCCATGGCTCACAAACTCCACAAAGAATCTCCAAGGGGGCATTCTCACCACCTGCCCACAGTGACAAGCATTGCCTAAAGTACTTTCACACTCTCTCGACCAAGAAAAAAACAATATTCAGTAGCATCAAAATTTGACCAAGGCTCCCTCAAAACTCCGAACTCCAATGTTAGAATTTTTGATTTCATACATACTTCAACCAGGCTTCCAAGGTAGCCTCAAAGTGCATTCAAAATCTTTTAACTTCAAAGAAATTTTCCATCCACATTCAAAGCATGGAATTTTTTCCTTCTCTCTAATTCTCCCCAAATTATTGTACTTCAAAGTTAAAATCTCTATGGTACAATTGAAATTGAAATGTATGTGGTATACCATAAGCTAAGGGGATAAGCTTTCTCGAGTGCACGTGTAAAGAGGCTAGACATAGGCATTAGCTCTGGCTACTTGTTAAGACCTCTCTACAATACTATGGGAGAAAAAGGGATTGAAAAATTCAATAGGGAAGGTTTCCACACTTGGTAGAATAAGTTGCGAGGGTATCTCATGCAAAAAAAATTATGGTTTGTTGTCAAACCACGCACGACTCAACCATCGACAGCCAGCGACACACTCATTAAAACCTAAATTGCACACATTCAAGGAAAAGATGAACAAGATCTAAGCATAAGTATCACCTCACAAGATGATAATTATGTGCACCTCACTGATAATTGCACCACAACAATTCAAGCATGGAAAACCTTAGAAGAAAATTTTGGTACAAGAAGATAATGAGAAAAATCAGCCTTCAAAAGAACCTCTACAAACTGAGAATGAGTGAAGGAGAGGAAATTTCAAGCCTCGTGAATAATTTAACGAGCATCATCACCTAAATTAACCTACATCGAATGTCAAATTCCAAAGGGAGATAAGGTTGTTGTGCTCCTAAGTGCTATTCCAGAAAAGTTTGAAAACATAGTCACAATGCTAGAACAAAAGGAGCGAGCACCCACCTTGCAAACAAGTCATCAATGATTGAAGAAGAGAAGATGCAAGCAAAGAAGGCATTGGGAAATGGAGGAGTTTACATTGCATCGCTATCTAGGACTACATCTTCATCAACTAAGACCAAGAATGAAAAGTGTTATGAATGTGGAAAAACAAGGAATTTCTCTAAATATTGCTACAAGAACAACTTCTTTAGTAATTGTGGCATCAAAGGTCATCCACCATCAGAATGCCCAAGTAGCAGCAGTAATAGTAGAGAAAAAGGCAAAGTCAACCGTGCATGTCTGTGAGATGTTTGTGCTGCCCCTACACTCACCTTTGTGAATATACTAATATACTATAGATATGGATGGTCTTTTGTCTTATTTGTTGGAGGGGAGGGATCTTTAGTCTTTGTGACACCATGTCAAATAAGACTTGTTTTTAGCCTTTGTTGACTACTAAGTGTAGCCTATGTGGCATTGAGTCTCAATCTATTTTTCTTCTGTATAAACCAAAATCCAAGGGGTAGATTGTTGGGAAATATGGCCTTTGGCCTAGACCTCTCAACTTGTATGGGCAAGAGATGGGCATGACCTATATACAGTCAGCAATCTAGTCACCCTACGAGCATGTGAGGGCACATGGCCTAGCACACATGGCGGGTGAGTTGCACAAGAGTCCAAATGATCATCCCAATCCACATGGATTTTCCACATTCTATGGAGCCACTCTTGACCTTTGGAGAGTTTTCCTTTGACCCTTGGGAAAGGTGCATTGTCACCTTTGAGAGGTGCACCTAGCCATTTTTTGCTACTACTTAAGTAGCTGATCTATACGCACCAATAAGTTAGTTCATTTCTAATCAAGTTATCATTTTGAGTCTCTCTAATTATTAATGTACTTATCAATTATGTCATTATGAATGCTAGTCTTGTTGATCCACCCTAACTCAATAGTCTTGTGGTCCACTAGTATACATTTGTTGAAAGTGAGGGAATCTTTACTAAGGATGGCACTAAATGCCTTGCATTTGAGTAGCTCAGCACAACCATGTTTAATAATCTATGTGAACAACTTGAAGAATGGATGGTCGTAGGTGGCTCAGGTAGTGCCACAATTATTATCCCTACCAACTGGCATGTTGCAAGAGCCCCTAGTTCACATAGCAAACTTGTCAATGTGGTATTCATTCTGCAAAGTATTTTAAAAAGCATTACCTCTAATTGCAAGAAAAGGATAGATAATCGTTAGGTCTATGCATATTAGTATCCTCATTGATATTTCTTCAAGAGATTTCCTTGTAAGGTTGATGCTAGAACGATGCGAGGTCAAGGAGGTCAATTGAGGATGAAAATTACTAAGAAATTGTCATAAAATTAAGTCGAACGCAAGTGCAATAATCAAACAACACACGCTATTGCTACTAATCACAATTTCCTATCATGGACGAGGGTAGTGGCTGTGCCCAAAATCCATGAGAGTTGCACCGTGATTGTGTAGCGTATTTGCCACTAACACTTGATGAAAAGAGAGTAATCAAGTGTATAATTAGGGTAGCTAATTAGAGAACTCTAATTGCACCAAGAGCTCTGATTCCAATTGTTGAGTTAGGGTGGATCAACAAGATTAGCATTCATAATAACATAATTGATAACACATTAATGATTAGAGAGAGAGAGAGAGAGAGTGTGTGTGTGTGTGTGTGTGTAGACTCAAAATGATAGCCTGATTAGAAATGGACCAATTTATTGTTGTGTACAAATGAGCTACGTAAGTAGTAGCAGAACATGGCTAGGTGCAAGTCCTCTTAAGGGTCACAATGCACCTTTCCCGGTTCAAGGGGCAACTCTCTAAAGGTCAAGAGTGGCTCCATAGAATGTGGAAAAGCAATGGTGATTGGGATGGTCATTTGGACTTTTGTGCAACTCACATGCCATCTATGCTAGACCATGTGCCCCTCACATGTTCACAGGGTGACTAGACTTGTTCATTCTGTTTGTACAAACTCAATTAAGGCAACACGTGTTCAAAAAGGCTTCCACAAAAATTTCAACCCAAGGTTGGAATTTAGGTGCCTGGGGGTGACCATTCAAAATGGCCTCCTATGCATCACGGCTCACAAGGGCTTTTCCCTCCGGCTCGGTGGCCTTGTTTTAGCAAAATATTGCTCAATGATTACCAAAAAGTCTGCTTTTTTGGTAGGTGAAGGGTTGAAAAGCAGTTTCTTTAATAACCTCCAAGTGAAAGAAAGTGGTTTCAGCATAAGAGAGAGAGGAGAGGTGAAAAAATATAATTTTAAATTCTCAATCAAGTCATCCACCTTTTTTGGTAAAAATTACATGTTTTAAAATACAAAATGTAAAATAAGTTTTTTTTAAAAGCCCAACACAGACCTTTTTCTCCACTCTTTTAGGCTTGGCCGAAGCTATCTTAAGCCTTAAGCATTTCTTTAAACTACAAAATAAAGAGGCCCTCATTCACTTCCTAATGTAATCATGGCAAAAAATAAAAATGGAGGCAATCTAGGACGTATGGGATGATTGTATGGATGTCTCTCCAAGGAGAGAGCTCTTCATAGATATAGGGCATATTGAGTTGTGCCAAGATGAGATGGAGGCTTGTAAATGCAATGAATGCATATCTTCTTTATTTTTTACTTGTTTTTATGAATATAAAGTTTAAAAGTCTTTATGACTTTGGTGCAATGAAAGCATATCTTGTTTATTTTTGTAATTTTCAAGCTCAAAGTTTACTTGTTGGCCATACAAGCTAGGCATCTCATACAACTTGCTCGTTTTTTCACTTTCTTCTTTATACACACATGGGCTCACCTTCACCAAAGGATCTTGATACGTGGTATGCATCTCTAGCCTAGAGCATCGGGTTGTTCCACATTCTCAAGCACTTTTGGTCATTGATGTCCAACAATGAAAACTTGAGCCATCATGCCTATGATACTCTAGTGATGGTGGAGGAATATGTTGTGGAGGTGGTGGAATTGATGTATTCACCCCGCATGGTATTCATAGAACACATTTACCCTTAGTATCCCTTGTTGCTGCCACATCTTTGCCATCCACTCCATGTTCTACCTGTCCATCATATTGTCCTTACCCTATCACCACCCAACTAAGACCCCTCACTTGGCTTCACACTGTAGGAGACCCCTATTATAGAGATCAGCAGTAGGAACATTGTTACAACACAAATCAGTAATCAAGGCACATACACAAGTGAAGATGAGAAAGCTCTCATTCACCGCATGCATGAGCTTTGCACCTATGTCTTTGCCATGAAATCATGACGAAATGGTGGTGAAGCAACGCATCAAAGAAGGATCAAGTCATTTCACTCCTTCATCAAGATTTCCCATGCTTTCTCTAGATTATTTCTTCTCAAACAAGTGGACAAATCCCTTGGGGTCGAGTTTTACCAAACACTAAGCAAGTTTTGTCAAGAAAAGCAAAAATCGAGTAGATTTTACCAAAACACATAATAATGGAAACCATAAATATTACATTAAATCCTTCAAAAATACTGCTCAAAAAACCTCCTTTCCAACTATAGTTAACACTAGGGTTGTGTGAGCATAAGAAAACTTTCGTGTCTATAAGCAACTTTTTTATAAATTCTTGTTCTCATTAACCACTAAAAATCTCATCAAACCCTTTCAGGGATTTGTTCTCAAGGCATATAGGGAGTTGAAAAAAATTAGAAATAAATATTTTCATGTAAAAATATTATTTAAGAGCCATCTTTTAGGTACAATCGAACAAAAATCACTCAAAAGTTTTGATACCCCATGTAGACCCCTTAAAAACCTTCAAAGCACATTGAAACTTTTTAAAAAAATACATGGATATGTATACAATGAGAATCTATGCGTACACTATTTTTAGGAAAAAACTGCCGGTTTGTTTTAGGCCTCAAATATGTGTATGCTATTAAATTTAAAAGCCAATTTGTGGCTTCTTACTATTTTTAGAAAATTAAAGTTTTTAAATTTACACTTTTTTGGGATAAATGGTATACTAGAATTTTCCTCTACGTCATAGGATATCGATGGTATCCTAGAATCATGGTTTCTTGAAAAATAGAGAGTCTTAGGGCCAATTTTATAGAATGAGGTGCCAAGCCACTATTATGGCTCAAGCCACTTAAGTGGCTCAAACACAAACCAAGTGTTAAGCATTGATGAATTTACAAACCCTTTGATCAATGTTTAACTCAATTATACTTTTGATCAAGTTTAAGACCTATTTTGTAGCTTAGGGTGTTGCTTGCACGATTGTGAGCCTTGTGGGGCTTGTGAGTCCAATGCAATGTGCTATTTAATGTTGAGAGAGAAGGAGAGAGCACAGAAATAGAACCCCAAAGTGTGTAGAATACATACATGAGATGATGTATATATAGAGGGGACCTGGGTACCATATATAGAGAAGCCATATATTGAGTAGCTTCACATATAAACTCAACACCCCCGCTCAAATAAGGGTCCCTAACTGTGGATGAAAAAACGCTTGCAGGGGGATCAAGGGAAAAACCCACAACTCTATATACACCCACCGTTATATTATAAAAATCATTGAATGTATAAATGTTCACGAGGAGCTACATCACTCCTTTTACAATGAATATTTTATGAGGAGCTACATCACTCCTTTTACAATGAATGTTTTATGAGGAGTTACATTACTCCTATCCTATCAAATACAATAATGAATACAAAGGTTCAATAAAGAGGTGTAAAGGCTATCGATTAGCTCATAATCAGAAGTGTCTCTGTGAATCTGTTGTGTACTTGTCATCAATATGGCATCACCAAACATGCCTTCATAAATCTTTTATTGTCACCAAACATGCCTTCATATATCTTTTATTGTCACCAAGTTTGTCTTCATGAAATCAATTCTTTGATCAATCCTACATAGATCATAGACTCAAAAAACATAGTCATGAAAATTATTAGCATCGTTAGTGAAATAATTACATTCACAATGCCATAAGAGATGGTTCGCGACGCCACTCTTTTGACGACATATATACGCACGACAACATATAAGTATGAACGTAAAAGTACAAGATGCGTGATTACGTGATGTAAATGACATGTGTATATACTACATAAAACGACATTTATCAACGTAATGATATCATTAATGAGTATCATCAAAGTATTAACAAATTATCATCATTGTATCAATAAAAATGAATAAATCATCATGGTATCAACGAAAAGCATCATAGAATAATCATTGTATCAATGAAACAACGTCATGGTACCACCGAGAATAACCATGGTATCAACAAAACAACATCATGATATCACCGAGAATAATCATAGTACCAACGAAACAACATCATGGTATCACCAAGAATAACCATGGTATCAACGAAACAACATCATGGTATCACCGAGAATAACCATGGTATCAACGAAACAACATCATGATATCACCGAGAATAATCATTGTATCAACGAAACAACATCATGGTATCACCGAGAATAACCATGGTATCAACGAAACAACATCATGGTATCACTGAGAATAACCATGGTATCAACGAAACAACATCATGGTATCATCGAGAATAACCATGGAATCAAGAAAATATCATCATGACATCACCAAGAATAACCATGGTATCAACGAAATATCATCATGGTATCAACGAAGATCACCATGACCAAAGTACTAACAAAACATCATCATGGTACCATCAAAATCACTATGGTATCAACGAGAGATTATCAATAAAACGACGTAAAGTATATCTCTAAAAGAATAATTATACGAGAATCAATGGGCGAGTATATCATATAGCAAAAGATCATGTACCAACAGTAGCTCGATAGAATTTGGACGATCATCAACGGCTCGACTGAATCGGAACGATATGTAACTGGTTCCTGTATAGCAAACAAAAAAACGAAAGTTGCTTTTCAAACATATTCGCAGTCAAAGAACGATAACCCAAAATTGGTGCAGAATTTAGAGAATGTTTCTTCTGCAAAGTTATACACCACATCGATTTTGATGGCTCAAGCGAATAGTTCTACAAAATTGTTTTCAATTAGCAGAACAATCAAAAAACCAAAAAAGAAATTTGCTTCTTAGGCATGTACGCAGTCTGCAAACGATAACTCAAAATTAGTGCAGAATTTGAAAAAACCTTCTTCTGCAAAGTTGTAGACCACATCGATTCCAGTGTCTCCGCGGGTTGCTTTTCTGCAAAATTTTAGACCACATCGATTTCGGTGCCTCACTTGGGTAGTTTCTGCAAAATCGTTTCTAATCAGGAGAAAAATAAAAAACAAAAAGCGAAGCTGCTTTTCAGGCATGTACGCAGTCCGCGAACGATAACTCAAAATCGGTGCAGAATTTGAAAAAACTTTCTTCTACAAAGTTGTACACCACATCGATTCCGGTGGCTTTGAGGGTAGTTTCTGCAAAATCGTTTTCAATCAGGTAAAAAATCAAAAACAAAAAACGAAATTGCTTTTCAAACATGTACGCAGTCCGCGAACGATAACTCAAAATCGGTGCAAAATTTGAAAAAACTTTCTTCTGCAAAGTTGTAGACCACATCCAAGTAGTTTTTGCAAAATTGTTTTCAATCAGGAGAAAAGTCAAAAACAAAAGCGAAGTTGCTTTTCAGGCATGTACGCAGTCCGCGAGAACGATAACTCAAAATCGATGCAGAATTTGAACTTCTGCAAAGTTGTAGACCACATCAATCCCGGTGCCTCATGCGGGTAGTTTCTGCAAAATCGCTTTCAATCAGGAGAAAAATAAAAAACAAAAATGTCCTGCTCTGATACGAGGTTGAGAGAGAAGGAGAGAGCACAGAAATAGAACCCCAAAGTGTGTAGAATACACACATGAGATGATGTATATATAGAGGGGACCTGGGTGCCATATATAGAGAAGCCATATATTGAGTAGCTTCACATATAAGATCAACATTTAACACCCACAATCATGATGTTAGATCAGCCATCACCTCTACCGATTGTTGCAAGCATGCACGAGTGCTTTTGAATATCAATTGATGCATTGCCAACATTCTTGTATGCACTCAAAAAATGTTGAAAGGAGTGAGGAATTAATACTTGAGATATATATCAAATCAGAAAATACTAGTGGGATGTAATAGATGGGACTATTATCAAATGATTAATCACTAGTAGGTGATAACAATGGTCATAGAATTTGCACTTGCTTTTGCTAATTCATATTTCTTTGATTTAAAGCGTGAGACACCCATATAAGCTTACAATTTGGTAGTGGTCTTTTGGCTTGTCATCTTAAACTGCAACAACTAGCCATTGTGCCAACTTTTTTCATTGGAGGCTTTGAAACATTCAACGACAAGAAAAAGAGGCAGATGGGAGCAACATGCAACCCATGTAATTACCTACATGTTGCAAGTCAACAAATAATTGAGATGGTTTAATAGGCTCCATGATGACATTACTTGAATGCGAAAACAACTTAGACATACAAATTTTCACCATGAAGAATGTACAAAATATGATGCTCGTAATATGGAGGATCTTGAGGTGAAAGAATGATGAGCTTGAAAAGACTATACGCACGCATGATGTGATAAGTTCTCTGCTACAAAGCCCTCAAAATAGTGCACATTATTGTGTATTGCTAAGTTTACATATATTTTAAAAGCCATGTAGTAAACATTTGGTGCACCAGTGTGGGCTCTGCAATCGATAGATGCCAAGGTAGATGAAGAGCAATTGTGGAAACCTATAAGATGGTGAACATGATTATTTGAGCGATGCAACAAAATTAATTCCTTTCTGTAGACACATGTGCCTATTGATGATTATTATTATTACATAAACACTAAGAACAAAATGTTTGTGTATTTGTGGGATTTTGTGATGCCTCTTGAGTAAAGACTATAGCAAGCATGTGCCATTACTATTAATGCCTACTTGTATGGCTGGCTGAACATAGTTGATTTGATTTGATACACAAAACCAAGAAATGAATGATGAAATATTGAGTTCAAAAAACCCTCATAAACAATCCACAGTGCCACAGGCTGATCCCCACAAAGACAAAAAAAAAACCTTAGCGTGGCGTACATGATCCACCAGAGAGGGAGAGAAAGGTGCTTGCCTAAGGTCAAGTGATATGTGATATGGATGAAGGACCTAGTGGAAGAGTGAGGTGAATAGCTAACATGAGAGTAAGCTCATCAACATCAACAACACTCGATGCTAGAAGAGTCATACTAAAAGATGTTGAATAGTGAAAGCATCAAGGTCATGCGCTTATTTCATCATACAACATCACGCTCGTTACCTTTAAGGCCACCAGATGTAAGAAAAATTTGTATTATATGTCCTACCATAGCTGATAATAGATGATAGCCCACCATGTCACCTCCTTCAGTTGAGGCTTGCCTGATATCACGGATGGAAAGCCCTGCAATGCTATCACTTGCACCGTCCAACATGCTCTCTTTATGATTTTGGCAAACCATCTTCTTCGCTTATATCATACCCATTATTGCTGGTCTTCAGGACATGAATGCACCATTCTAACAGTGAACTATACTAATATTGCATCAACGACAGTGGACTTGAATGCACCCATGGAAAGCAACATCAAGGCTAGCAAGCTTGGTTGAATGGAAGCAACATTGATTTAGTGCTACCTTGGGTAGACTCCTTTTTTATCACAACGTGTAGCTTCTATGTGCTTGTTAACCATTAACCTAGAAGTTGGAACTTGAGCAACCATACCTTCGTAGCAACAATGGAGGATTTGCATTTTTCAATTAATACAAAGAGTGTGGTTTAACATATTGCAGGTCTCCTTTGGGTTTAGAGAGACTAAAAAAATCAAGAAGAAAGAACAAAATGTAAGGGTGTGGTCACGTGCGCATCTGTTATCAAAAATATGTTACTGCTGCAACTATGCCAAATCGGCATAGTTCCAAAAGCCTTGCATAACTCCATATACGAAAAATAATTAGTGCATGCATGTCTCATTGTCCATGAAGCACATTTATTTCAAAAAGTAACTAATAACTATGCATCGAGTGACCACTACCTAAGTCAGAATGAGTCTCAGAGAGAGAGAGAGAGAGAGAGAGAGAGAGAGAGAGAGAGAGAGAGAGAGAGAGAGAGAGAGAGAGAGGAATGAGCAAGACGTTGTCAGAGTGCATGTCTCTCCAGGGTCGACCAGGAAAGTGCTAGGCTTCTTGCTGTAGCCGGAGAAGCAGTCAAGATGCAAAACCGAGGAAAGCGAACGTGGTTGAGGCCGATTTAGTGTTAATAAGACGATAAAGAGATGATTATATAGAATTGCATGAGAATATCATTGATTGGAACATAATTAATGGCTAGAATCCAACTTGGAACAGATATTAACACATAACCAATAAACGGATATCTGGAACCCTTGATACAAATCGGTTGCATATGCCAACGTCGCTATGCCTGTTGATTTGAAATCCCTTCTTCAAATAACCCAAACCAGATGGAAATATAAACCACAATATGTCAGATAAGCCTCCTTCTGCTAAGCCCTGCTCGTACACTTCTTCTTCGTTGACTTCCCTGTCTCCTCTCTAAAAAAAAATCTCCTCCCAATCTTACCTTTAAAAAAAACTACATTCAACTATCCCCAAAAACTACCCTTTAGGGCGCGTCCGACCTCCTATTTTTAGCCCCCCCCCCTCCTCTTTATTTAGCTTCTGCATGGCGTGTGTAATCCTCGCTTTTCCCTATTTTTTGCCTCCTAGATGCTATTCTTAGCTTGCCTTAAGCTCCACGGTATAATACTTGAACATTGGTACTGGTCCCATATTTTTAGTATTGTACTGGTAATACTGGTATCGCTGATACTGGTGCAACTATACTGCTATACTGGCGGCTGACCCATCACAAATCTCGCTCGACAAAAGTTCAATTGCTGATAACTTGGCATCTGGTATTGGTCTCACTGGTGCCTGGGAAAAAATCCCGTCGGCTTGGCCGCGCCCACTAGTCTCACTGATACTAGCACAACTAGTACTGGTCTCACTGGTGCCCGAGAACAAATCCCGTCGGCTCAACAACGCCCACTAGTTTGACTAATACTTGTGCAGCTCGTACTGGTCTCACTGGTGCCCGGGAACAAATCCTGTCGGTTCGGCCGCACCAATTGATCTCACTGGTACTGGCGCAGCTGGTACTGGTGTCGTTGGTGCCCGAGAACAAATCCCGTCGGCTCGTCTGCGCCCACTAGTCTCAGTGATACTGGCACATTAGCTTTCAGACAGAGCAAGGAATGCAAACAATTTACCCCTCCATTGTAAGATGCATTGGCTTTACCACCGAGGCTCCCTAGATCACAATCTTTTCCATACTACAATGGGGGAACCTTGGGGGACATGATGTGCCACTTGCCATTTGCCCACGGAGCGTTCATATGCTACATGCAAAAGATACAACATGGTTGGAGGTCGCTGCCACCAACAAATCAACACTTACCAGAGATAGAGATGCACGTATCAAAGCAGTGATTGGGTAGATACTAGCAATCTTACACGCTTTAATTGATGGCGTTACGACTGCTCACTCAGCTGGTATAGTGCACAGTGACCTACACCCTTTCAACATAATGTTGAACTTTACTCACCCATATAAACTGCATGTCCGCATCATTGATTGGGGCATGATGCTTAGAATGCCAATCAAGCACGTATCAAATAATTATTTGCATCCGAGCGCTCAAACGGACTTTGCAGTTTTGGAGGCACAATCTATTCAAAATTTGACACAGCAAGTGAATCCTCTGTCTGTACAAGGGACACACATTAGTCACCTCGTCCTGCATCTAGAGTTGGTCCCCACGTCACAATCGGATGCATCTTCATCTTCCCAGTGTTCAGTTTGCTACAAGAATTTTGATGGATGGAGTGGATACTATACATTTGCATGTGGTCATTATTATCACCTCGTGTGTTTAATCAGTTTAATGCAAAATAGTAGCCGATGTGCAATCTGTTCACAAGATATTCCACAAGGAATATATTATATGTTTGGCATGAAAAATGAGTATAAATTCAAGCAAGCCTGCCAAGACACCCCTAGCACAATAAAAAATCTATTAGTAACGAAGATGCAGATTTTGAACATAACAATTGACATCGATTGAGTTATATATAATCGATACTATAAAGCATTGTATATGATCAAAACACGTTGAATACAAGCTCTTTCATAATGGTTTTTGACACAATTTTCATTCTACTCTCTAGCTATATTGAATCTATGAAGTTGTTATCTGGTTCTAAGTCCAAGTGTTGTGGATTTTCTTGTATTTCAACTTCCACATCTATTATCAGATTCTCTTCTAATGTATAAAAATGATTCCAATGTATAAAATTGCATGCAAAATCGAGTTTCAGCGAGAAGTTTCAACATCACTGACATGTGCATTCTGTGCAAATCGAGCACTCTGTCGTTTCAAGATCAATTTCACAACTTGTCGCGCTGTGTCAATTATTTTGGCAAACCATGTGGTTTCTTCATTAGTGTACCAATCCTTCAGCACCAAGTTTAAGCTGTCTGTATGACAACCATTGGTGAAAATGTGTGAAAAGCACTTATTTAGTAATTTGCTAGCAGTTTTACAGTTCTTTGCATTGTCCATGACTACTTGAACGACATGTTCAACTCCGATTTCTTTAATTACATTAATCAAGGTCTCATAAATGTATTTCCTACTTTTAATTGCATCGGAACTGTCAATCGCCTTTATGAATGTTTTTCCCCTTAGACAAATCAGCATTACATTGATCAATGGTCTCTTTGAATATTAAACCAACCATCACTCACAATTGTGCATCCTGAAAGAGAAGTATTCCTAAGTATTATTTTGGAAACACACTCTTTGACTTCAATGTAACATTTTTCTAAGAGAACATTTTGTATCGTGTGATACGAAGGGATTGAAAATCCTGGGCCAAACTCATTGATTTTCTTCCAGGCGGCCTTCCAATGATTGCTGTCTACCATGACTAGAGCGCTTCCAGTGAAGAAAATTGCTTTGGCAAGTGGGGTGAATGCTGCTTGACATTCCTCTCCCTGCGCAAGTTGTTCTGCAAGGTTAGTTGGTGTCACCACAGGATCAGCAGAGTTAATATTTAGCTCTGAATGCTCTTGAGTTGCATCCATAACAGAGCTGTGTATCCGTTGTCTCTTGCCACCCTTTTTGGCAAACTCTTCTCTCAAACGCTTTGCATTTGCAGGTGTTATAGAAATGATATTTTATAGATTTCTTGAATGGTCAAATTGGTTACAAACTGGCCGGCCGGTCATAATTGGCCAAAGCTCATAAAAGAGCACTTGAATAATAAAATATACATGATATACAAATACATTTGCATAGGACAAGCTGGGTCTAATCTTTTCCACCTGTCAGCTGCAATAAATCATAAAATATCATTTCTATAACATCTGCTACAGCCGGAAGCCTGGCTGCCCTGCAAAATACTCAAAAATAACATGCTACAGATAATAAAACGATAGATCTGCATACCTGACGCATCCATGAGCACATAATCAACGATAAACGTGGACAGAGAGAGATAGAGAGCGGGAGAGAGCGAAGACGCACGTGCAGGCACACCTCCTAGAGCGGAGTGCTACGCCAGCACGGTGTGAGAGAAGAGAGGAGAGGAGAGAAGAGCAACGCAAACACTGGGTGCAATCTCCCCCTGTGCAAGAGTGACCATTTCCCTCTTGCACGTATTTGTTTTATAGATTTCTTGAATGGTCAAATTGGTTACAAACTGGCCGGCCGGTCATAATTGGCCAAAGCTCATAAAAGAGCACTTGTATAATAAAATATACATGATATGCAAATACATTTGCATAGGCCAAGCTGGGTCTAATCTTTTCCACCTGTCAGCTGCAATAAATCATAAAATATCATTTCTATAACATACCTCTCCGTTGGAAAGCAACTGTCCTCAGTTGCGAAGATAGAAATCTACAAACAGTACTTGTCAAAAACAATGATTAGAAATCTGTATCAAATAGTATAAAAAATCCATAAAATTAGACAACATTGCTTATGCTTGCCGTCATCCACATACTACCTATTCTAGTGTCCCATACCACTAGAATAATCAGTATATGTCATACCCTGATGAATCAGGATATCATTGGTCACACTCATCATCAATCTCATAATGTCAAATCTCATCACATAAACACTGCCATAATAATCACCAAATACCAAATCCCAATCCAATTCCAATTCCACAGTATAAGTCCAAATCCAAATCACTTTCATTATGTACCCGGGTAACAAAATCATACCAGTTACAGTGGTGGCCAGCCACTGCAGCATGATTTTGTGATTGGTGTTGCCTCATCCGGCAAGTCTACACCAATAAAGTGTGCTGCCTAAATCGGCGAATCTGCACTAATGTTGCCTAAATCGGAGAATCTGCATTTGGTATTGTTTAAAAAATCATGAATCTGTAATTTTCAATGTGCTGCCTAAATCGGCGAATCTGCACCAAGATGAGTATCTACACACTGCCTAAATCGGCGAATCGTGTGTCCGTGACCAATGGACTAGACAAGACATAAAAGGGAAAAGTTTTTACTATGTGTGTGACACCATTTTGGAGTATAGCAAGGTGCTTATAAAGTGTTGGTCACTATCCAGAGCACCGTAGCTCGCATGACTACTAGCTGCATAGCTTATTGACAAATTATCTCAATAAAGAATTCCTTCAATACAATCAGAAGCCATGTCCTTAGTAGTGTTGTTTGAGTATTCAGTGTAGAACACAATGGAGAGAAATGAGATAAGAAAAGAGGAATGACGTATTTGATGTACATACCAGGAGGGTAAACTGTATTTGAATATATAGACCATTGTTGGTATATGGATGAGGTACAAGTGCTGTGTGCTTTTTGTAAACCATTTGACCCTGGCTGATGTACTACATCTGAAAATATGTACTAGTTTGTGCGTGGGGAGAGAGATACAAGTAGGATAGAACTGTAATTAGTAGAAGTCATTTACAATGATGAGCCTCGGATTAATTCGAAAGTGAGATGGAATCAATATATTGTAGATTGTTTTTGTTTGAATAAATGGAGTAGTCCCCTTGATATCGCAAATTGTTGTCTCTAAAGTGCTTAACGTTGTAAAATTTATTATTTATAATTGTTAAAGGGCATTGACTATTCTTTAATTATGATATCACGAGCATACTAGCGTCTAGTCATGATATCATGAGCATACATCATGTAAAGGCCATACTATAAAGAGTAGATTGGTCCAACAAATAAAGAAAACAATGCAAAATTAATTTGACCTTAGAGATATTGCCAGTTAGACGTCAAACTATGTATAGAATATGCATCAAGAAAATGCCTGGCAAGACCAAAAACTTAAGCTTCTCTTTTAAACTTGTACTAGATATTGTAGTATGAGAGTTTTCAGCTTATACAAAGTACCTATAAGATCAAATTAATACAATCCTTATGGATCTAATCTAGTGCCTAGGTATTAAAATGAAGTGTAGTGAAAGACTGAAATAGTCAGTTTAAATACATCATGATCACTACCAGTGCACGTGGATGCCTAAAAGCGAGCGTTGTTTGAGAAAGTATTGCATTGGTCATCGAAGAAATATGTCGATGTTTGATGCTTCCATGACATCGACCATTGACCAAAAGGAAAGGGGAAGTGGGGGGGGGGAAAAGCGAGAGAGAAAGAGAGAGATGAAATGAAATGTTAGATTAGACTTTGTCCAATGTTCTAGGGAACGAAATTGACTAAAACTAAAAGTCTGAAAGGCGTGATTACAATCATCATCACAATCATGGTATGTTGAAGGATACGCGGCAAATGGCATCATGCGAGAAAGTACTAGGCGCGGAAAAGCTGCGTGAACGTTTGCCTCTGTAGGGAGTCATAGGGGGAAAGGGAGAGAGAGATAAATGAAATGAAATGCTATATTAACAGTGCACATATGATGCCAAATTGATGCAATTCGTGTGAATCTGATCCAATACATGGGTACAAATTAAAATGAAGCAAAGTTAAAAAATACAAAATTCATGATCAGCATTGTTAATGTTCTGACGGCGTCTGAGAAAATATTGCAACAGTCGCTGTAGAGCATCGCCCATGTCCGCTATTGTAAGCAATCGACCGAGAGAGAGAGAGAGAGAGAGAGAGAGAGAGAGAGAGAGAGAGAGAGAGAGAGAGAGAGAGAGAGAGAGAGAGAGAGAGAGAGAGAGAACTCTCCATGTTCTAAACGGGCGAAAATCCGTAGCATGCAATCAATAGGAATCAAACTCCAACAGGGTCAATGACAATCGACTTTTTTTTTTTTGGGAAATTAATTAATAAATTGCTGTGTGTACTTGTTACCTCCATTTGGTGTGATAGAGGTAGAAGTGTGGGTTAGGCATGATAATTTAGAAAAATAAAAAAATAAAAATCTTGACGCCGTAGATAGCGCCACTTTTGCATGCTCAAGGTGGGTGAGAGGCATGCAGGGCGCCTGCGCGTGGTTGGCCAACATAAACCATGCAACACCGTTGTTGGTGGTGGTGCAGAAAGTTGGGGCAATCCACCAACATTGTCAGTAGTTCGGCTTGTGCAACAACTCCTCCCATTCACAACAGTCGCAGGGTTGTCCATGGCAGGTGTTGTCACTACATCTACCGATATCCCGTGTTATGAGTCGGCCCTTAGCGGCTCCTATCTGCTAACTTCCACTGTTGTAACCTTATTGAGAGGCATCAATACCTCCTCTTATTACTGCCGTAGGCTCAGTTAGTTAACAACGGATATGCCACCGCTCCTTTTGTTAAGTGGCAAGGGGTGCTGAGGTGGATAGTGACAAGGTTGGGGGCGGGGTCGGCACAGGGCAAGCCGAGGAGAGAATTGCAGAGTGGGGTGCTATGGCCAGTACAAAGTGGCTGGGGTTCTCATCAATTGCTATGGCCTCTTGCAGGGGGGTAAAGGAGTGACATCATAGACGGCTCGTTACGTTAGTGGGTTCTCAGCTGTGGCCCCCCAAAGCTTGGCCGATTGGAACCAAAAAGCAATCACTGTGCCATAGCAGTTTCATGCATGACTGTGTTGAGCTTGAGTATGGAGTCCGAACTGGGTGTGTGTGCGCTTTGTGTAGTAAACGAGGGGCAGAGAGAGAGATAGAGAGTTGCATGCAGCTGACGTGGGGTGGAGAAAAAAAAAATGCGTGGAGATCTGTGCAAAAGAGAGACAGGTCGACCAGTAAGCTGGTTCTGGCTGCTCAAGAAAATTAAAGTAGGTGGGTGATCAGAGAGAGGGGTCGACAAACATCGGTTATGATTTTCTTAGAACCGCATGGGTGGTTGTGGGCATGGTAGGAGAGAGAGAGAGTAACGGCGACCTCCACTTGGGTGTGTGTGTGGGGTTGGCAGAGCAAAACTGCTACAGCCGCAAGTGAGTGGGGGCGGGACTTGGTTCAAGTGGTCATATATGGGTGTTTAGGGGGGGCTTCAACTGCATGCCAACTGATGAAGTGGCCTGGAGAGAGAGAGAGAGAGAGAGAGAGAGAGAGAGAGAGAGAGAGAGAGAGAGAGAGAGAGAGAGAGAGAGAGAGAGATGAGAGAGAGAGAGCGCGAGAGTTGGTAAGTTAGCAATTGGGTGGTTGCGAGTCACTTGTTTCTGGGTCTGCATGGCAAGCCAGGGAAGACCTACTCATAAACTATCAAACTCACGTGGTGCACTACTTTATGGGTGTGCATGGCGGCGACTGGTGCAAAGGCCAGAGAGAGATGTGCTGCATGCAAGAGCAAGCTAGACTTGATGACTGCAGAATAGTCACAACTTGCATGCCAAGATGGAGTCAAGTCAACCCTATAGAATGAGCGACACACCATTCGATCCACAACGTGCTGGAGGCGGCTGAGCCCAGGTGGCGGTAATGACGTTGTTCACGAGACCGTTTTTGCTGTTGTGAGTTGTTATGAGGGTGTGGTTTACATTTTTGTAAACCATCAACCAGAGTTTTGTGATGGCTTGTTATCTATGCGTTCGTTCCTACCACAACAAGAAGTGGCGTGGCCAATCCTTGATTTTCCCTGTGGTGTTGCACCATGGGAAGGACACTTGGAACTGTCGAGACAAATTCCCAAGAAAAACTCATTCGGACAATTAATGACTATCAAGATTATTTTTGTGAAGTTGAAAAAAAAATTATATATATATATATATATCCCTCATGTGCCAATGTATACTCCCTCAATTACTGCCTGCATATACTCATAGTTATTCTACATCAACTCTTAATCCTATCGCTTCTTCTCTATTGTACATGTATTGCTTTCATATAACCATAAATGCAATTGAATGCTCGTTGTTGTGTAACTCAAATATAACTAGTTTTTTTTATCCATCAAAAGTGATTATTGTTTTTTTTTTCTTTGCTATATAATTCACTTAGCCTAGCTATGAATTTCTCAAACACAAATACCTTGCCTTTGAGTAGAAAAATCAAAGTAAAAGGAAACAAAAATTACCATTACAATGATAAAACACACTTAGCTTTGATAAATTGATTGTGAAGTTCTCTGTATCCATGCCTGCATACCAAGCTAGGATCGTATCCAATGCTCTGATACCACTGCTACAGCCGGAAGCCTGGCTGCCCTGCAAAATACTCGAAAATAACACGCTACAGACAATAAAACAATAGATCTGCATACCTGACGCATCCATGAGCACATAATCAATGATAAACGTGGACAGAGAGAGATAGAGAGCGGGAGAGAGCGAAGACGCACGTGCAGGCACACCTCCTAGAGAGGAGTGCTACGCCAGCACGATGTGAGAGAAGAGAGTAGAGGAGAGAAGAGCAACGCAAACATTGGGTGCAATCTCCCCCCGTGCAAGAGTGACCATTTTCCTCTTGCACGTATGTGTTTTATAGATTTCTTGAATGGTCAAATTGGTTACAAACTGGCCGGCCGGTCATAATTGGCCAAAGCTCATAAAAGAGCACTTGAATAATAAAATATGCATGATATACAAATACATTTGCATAGGCCAAGCTGGGTCTAATCTTTTCCACATGTCAGCTGCAATTAATCATAAAATATCATTTCTATAACAACAGGTGCTTGAGGATGTTCATATTTCTTACAATTCTTATTAATGCTACCCAAAAAATGGTCCCTAATACGTGGTGCACCGCCTGATTTTGTAGTGAAGCAACATATACATTGCCACTCCACATATCAACCGCATATGTTGTGAGCATAATCCTACTCTTTGTTAGAGGTTTTTTTATTCTTTGCCTTCTTCGTACCACTTGTGCCAACATTTTTCTCCATTGCTTTCAATTTAATACTGAAGGCATAATAACTAGATGTTCAGTTTTTAAAACATTTTCTTCTTTTCAATATATATTAAAAAAATTTCACTAAGAAAGTAATCAAATTTGCACACTTAGAGGTTCGCAATGCACTCTAGATAGTCCACATTCGATCACATATGTTATGAGCAAACATACACATTGCAATGCACTCTCTACACGACATTATGAATACAATAATGCAATTACTTTGTCAATGCAGTTATAAATATGATAATTATTTATACATCCTCTTCGATTTGCAAACAATACGACATATCTATTTTCAAATGCTATAAAGAATAATCAACTTCTACACTGAAACGATGATAATTATTTGCAAAACACACACGAAAGTAATAATATCTATGATTGGTCATGTCATGCACTAACAATCTTTCATAATACATAATGCATTCCCTATATAAACCAATGCATAAAACAACACAAATAAATCTTCAATACAATCACACAATTGAGGACTACTTGTACCAAGTCAAGGATTGTAGCCCCCTTATGCATCCAATTCAATATATAAAAGCTATTTTCACACAATTAAGGATTATAGCTCTTATATTGTGCAATGATAATGTATATCAACTCAAATCTATGATGGTGAAAAATGAAAGACTTCAAGGATCTTTATATACCCAGTACACTAGTACATGGCATCCGATCCTTGATTATCGACTCGTCACTACATATGCTCATCTTCTAAGACCAACTTCACCCCTTTTATGGACCAATGGCTTCGTCGCAATGAGCATGACTCTCTAAATTCTCAAATGTTTTGGTTTCATATCTTTATGTTCGGTGAAGGATTTAAATATGTTTAGAAGTAGTTACCAAATTAAGAATCACATTCGGCCCAAAAAAAGGACCTATGACTCTATAACCTTAGGTCAATTCACAA
The DNA here is from genome assembly GCF_014529385.1 of Adiantum capillus-veneris. Lineage (NCBI taxonomy): Eukaryota > Viridiplantae > Streptophyta > Polypodiopsida > Polypodiales > Pteridaceae > Adiantum > Adiantum capillus-veneris. Next base: position 101,571,455 of record NC_140958.1, read on the forward strand.
GGAGATGACTGTACTTGGCGCTCGAATACACTCCTCAGGGATTTGCCTAGTCAAAGCACCACAATTAGCAAGGGTTTTACTTTATATAATTACGTCCATCGAGTTTTTTATTTTTCCCAGTGGGCTCGCCGGGTAAAAGCAGTTGCCCGACGGGCCCATCGAGAAAATAAAAAATCCCGGCGGGTCCTGAGGGAACATGTTTATACCCAACAGGCTAACCGACTCTATTTGGTTTTTGCAGGTCATCATTAGGATCATGTTAACAATTAACGTGATCAGGTCTTTTGTGTAATTACTGATGTTATTAACATAATCACACGATCGTGAGCACGTCAACGAAATCCCTGGTTTTACCAATTTCCTTACTATCACCAATAGGAGTACATTCCAAGATCGATTTTTGTAAGCATTGGTGTCCCAAGTGCTACACACACACACACACACACACACACAACATGGAATGTGAAAAAGAATAAGAAAAAGAGTTTTTTCTTATACAAAAAGCGTCTTTAGAGTTGTCTACATCAAATACTATATAAAGAAAGTTATTAGCTAGTTTTAGTACTTCTCATGTGTTAGAAAGTGTTGTCAAAATATATACAAAGTTGACAGTATGATGTAAAGTCTTATGATTTATCTAGAATTGCGTGTTTTGCTTGGCTTTTTGTTTGCTCGGACTTTGGAATTCCTCCTTGGGGTCCACCTTAAATATGTAACTAAAGCACATGAGTTCATCCAAAGGGTTATTTAATTATAAAATAGTTACAAGTTTAAATTGAAAAAAGGGGTTTTAAATATCATTTTTGGAAAAAAATCTACAGATTTTAAGGGAAGATGGGTCATTTAATTCATGAAAATATGTATGTGAAGAGGGGTTATTTAAACGATGCTTGAATGCACATGATATAGAGGTTTTCTAATGGTGGAAGCCCCAAGGGATGAATGAGAAGCATGATTTTTGTAAGCACAAGCAATCGAATACTTGTGAAGCACACAAACATGGATTAAGAAAGCCTAGTTGGCTCGACAAATAAGATTGGAGGTTTATCAAAGTGGAGTCCAGCACCTCCCTTGACCTATGGAGTCAATGGAGAGATGCAAGTGGAGATAGGGAGTTTGCATCACCTTCAAAGCAGTGGATAGGCGCCACTCAACGAGGATTTTAGAAGTGTTACTACATAGCTCTAACTATTTAACATTTTTCAACTTTGTAATTGCTCCTTCTAATAATTATATTGCATCTAATGCTTCCAATAGTGCTCCATGGGGCTCGAGCGGAGCTATTACACAAAGAAAGGCCGTTAAAGTGGTTCTTGGCTACGCCCTGGAGGAGGCTTATCTAGAAGTTGCTATCACAAGCAGGATCAATAAGTTATTCTTACTTTTAACACAATTTACATTGATACTAGTTTGTTTTTTTGCAATCATTGTTGTTTTCTAATTTTGTTTATTATCTCTTTTTGATTTGTGAGACCCACTCAGATGAGTTGTCATTGTTGGAGTAGCACAATGTGGTGCTTATTTGTAGCTTTAGCCATGCATGCACCTATTGGGGATGCCACACGCATCCCTCCCATCTTGCGATTGAACTCTTAGTTGATAAATCGCCATGGTTTAGTGCTTCGCCATTCACTCACTCATTGTATTGTCTCCAAGCTACAATGGGCGAGTTGTCATTGTTGGAGTAGCATATTGTGGTGCTTATATATAGTTTTTGTATCTTTAGCCATCTATGTACTTATTGGGGATGCCACATACATCCCAGCTACAATGAGATGATTTGTCATTGCTAGAGAAGCACATTGTGGTGCTTATATATAGTTTTTGTATCTTTAACCATATATGTACTTATTGAGGATGCCTCATACATCCTCAATAAGTTTGTAATTGAACTCTCAATTTGTAAATCGATATAGTTTTGTACTTTTCCATTCGCTCACTCATCGTATTGTAGCATTTGAAAATAATCAAATAAAAGAGTCATTCAAATCTCATTCTTGTATTGACTTGTTGTCTTTGCATTTTGCAATTCTTTTGGTATGCATTCATACTTGTTGAGGAAATGCCTCTTGGTTGATAGCTCTACCATCCTCAAACTATTTTTGCAGTACCTATATGTAAAAATTATTGCTATTTATGGGATCTACACAATTGATATAAGCGTCGTTATCATAGTCCATATATGTGTTGGTATCACTGTCGATATATATTGATTGTGATAACTATACGTATATGTGAGATTTGATGCGAACCCTAGTACTAACACTTGTATTGACACCACGGGGCTATAAATACTCGTTGAATGGTGTCAATAAAAGCATTGTTTCTTTGATGGCTCCCTAGTATATATCATAATCCTATAATAGATTTAATTTAAAAGTAGCTTTTGTGAAAATTAACAATGAGTATAAAAACTGCTATGAAGAGAGAAACCAAGGATGACCAGTGTTTGTTAGCAAAACAAGCTACTTCATTTGTCCTTTGGGCAAGCCAAAAATAGACATTTCAGTTAAAAATTCAATATACTCACAGTAAAATGTGTAGAGTTTTGCCAGAATTTTTTCGAGAAAAGCGTGATAATCTGAATATAAACGCGTGAACATGCACCACCCAGTTAGAGATCTCCACGTGGGTCAACTCAATATAGGTCCACGTGGCAGTATTTGATGTCTTTGACTGCAGCAAAACAATAAGGTTTAAGTATGATGTCCACGTTGACATTAACGGAAATATTATTCGTGAGTCGTGACACGGCCTTTAGCAGGCTTCTACGTGAAGAAAGAAGAGGAATGTAAGACAAGCTACGACATAGCTCTCTCTGTTTACACTAACGAGTCTCTCTCTTCCACACACACACACACACACACACACACACACACACACACACACACACCCGCGCTCCCCAATGGATCCAGGAGGCGTTGTTGAGGACACACAGAGCCCTGACGACAATTGCGAAAACGAGGATATCAACATCACCGACAGCAGCCCTGTCCCTTGGGCTCGACTCGGTACGCAACAACACCCCCTTTCCTTTTCAGTGTTTAGTTGAATTCTTGACCACGTTTGTGCGCTTTCATTCCTCATGGATGTCCGACAACAGGTTTGCTTTCATGTGCAATCGCTTGGACATGTATAAAGATTTGCCTATCGGTCTGGGTAATCTTGCCTTCAAGGTGCATGTCATGGCAGCAGTTTTAGAGCCTTGCACGCGGGTGAATGGTATGACCTTTGGTACATGCTTGCATGTAATTACTTGGATGGGCTGCGCAAAAGGCTGCGTAGAAAAAGCTGTATGGCTGCATCATGGGAAGTTTTTCATGGGTTTCTACATTCTTTTGGACAGGACTGTTGAACCTTAACTTGATATCGCTTGGGGATTAGGACAGCGAATTTATGGCTGTATTGTTTTCATGCCAGGTTAAATAATAAGGATTTCTGTGGTCCAAGCACACTTGTACTTGACATAATATCATAAGATTGTTCTTTGTTGTTGGTTATATTGCGTATTGCATACTGTGTTTCTCGTTATATGTTCCAGTGCTTGTTCTGGATGAGTATGCTTGTCATGGCTGAGCTTTCTCATCACCTCCGGGGTTTGATAGATTTTAGTTCGCTGGATTCATGAATTGAGCTTTTTCATGAATTGGGCTTCAAGTGGTGAGCCCATCTTTTAAAGAGCCTGTTGGACACTAATTAGTGGTAGCTGTACATCCTCAAAGATCATTTTAGTCTATAGCTTATATCAGGACTCCAAAAATTGCTTATGTCTATATTTTGTTTTTGTTGTAGTCCTTGATGCTAATGAACCTAAAGTATAGTATTTGTACAAAGTTTCAATCAAGAAAGCTTGTCTTGTATTTTGCACATCTCTACTGTAAAAGTTATATTTGAGTACCAGTTGTTTGGTTTTATTTACTTACTTATTTTCTACACACGGTGCATTCGTAGTTTCTTATTATCCTTTTTCTTTGTATGTATTGATTTTATGTTTTGTCCTCTCTTTTAGTTCCTAAGTTCAGACGTTTCTGATCTCAAAAAGTTATGTTTTTTGATCAAGTAATTGATGTTGTTGCTGTTTATTACTCATTGTATTTTGCAGTAGCTATAGATCGATCGAACCCGGACATAGCCTTGTGGGAATCTGATACAGTAGTTGGTCGAACCCATTTAAATGGCAATAGGAAAGTCAGCAAGTTTCATTGCAGGATTCTTAAAGACTCTTCTGGAGAAGTATTGATGAGCAATCTGAGGTTTGGAAAACATCTTCTTTTTCTGTTCTGCGTTTTAGTCAGTCTCTTCTAATTCTCATTTAACGGAGTTTAAAAAAAATGGGCATTCATGGAATGCAGTAAGAATGGAAGTCTAATCAATGGTGCACCACTTAACAATGAGGAGCGCTGTAACTTGCAGCATGGGGATGAGATCAGCCTCGGTCCTCGTGGTTTGGGTATGGGTATCTGTCTCAAGAATTGCTTTCTGCTTGCTCATATTGTTTGATCTGTACTCAAGGACTTGCTTATCCAGGTATTCCCAATTACTTTTTTCATGTACTTGACAGGACTTTCGGATTTGAAACGAAAAGATCTAATGAGGTTTAAAGCCTTTCTTGCCACTACTTTTGTGGATATTAGTTGAACTGTGAATTAGTTTTCAAGCCGATCGGTGCTAATTACTCATGAGGTTTTGTAGGTTACCGAGGCTTACTCACAATCAGATAGTGCAAAGCGTTTGAAGGTTTTATCATTTACTTCATCTAGACTTGAATAATTCGTTTTGTTTTATATTTCTTGTAAAATGGCTTCTTGGAATCCTACTTGAATCCTCCTCATGGAACTGTACATGCTTTCCGTGTCAAGAAAACTGATTGCTATCCTCTGATTCCTCTTCCTCATACTCGTCTTTACCATAACTGTCTATAATTGCTTCATTTATGTGTTGAAGGCTTTGTATTCCTTGAGTCCTTGCCGGTTCATTTTCAGTGGCCAATGGTATTCTTCCACTGCCTCTTTATGATGGGCAGATTTTGGACATAAAGGCCTTTGATAAAATTTTCATTAATCAACAACATGTAATTAATAACTTTTATACAGAAATTCAACCTGTCCATCTTTCCTGTCCATTGCCAATGATTGTATCATTATTTTCTACTCTTGTTGAGCTGGAGTATTTACAGATTTTAGTGGCATTTGTTACAACCAGTCGCACTGACCTGCTGCTTTGTATTGGTTATCAGTTAACGAAAGTTCGGGATGACTTGAAATGCAGCATATGTCTTGGAGTTTGGCACGATGTTGTTACAGTGGCACCTTGCTTGCATAGTTTTTGGTGAGATTTATATACCAAGAGGCACATTTGTCAAATTGCAAAGCAACTGTAATAGACACTGTTTTTCTTACCTTATAATGGCAGCAATGGGTGCTTCTCGGAGTGGTACAAGAACAAAAGAATGTCCACGTGCAGTTGTCCACAATGCCGAGAATGTGTTGTCTTTGTGAAGAAGAATCACACTCTATCAAGTATAATTGAGGTAGTTAGTCTTTTAGCCTTGGTTCATCGTAGGTTTATTGCTTTGTTTAAATATTTTGCTTGGTGGCAATAGTATGTAGTTGAAGAAAATAAGTAGTCTACCCACAAGGAGCATAGGATTTATGGACAAACAGTGTATTTGTTCATAACAGGGCAGGCCTTATGCCATCATAAGGTGAAGTGAAACAGTACATGCACTTGATATTGAAATCATGGAAGTGTTTAGCCTCTGATTGCAGAGTAACAATGGCAAGTCTAAGACGTCCACTTTGTGCTGAGACCCATGAAAGTTTCTTCACAAATACTGAGATTATAGTGGACCAGTTTGTTGAAATATATCACTGAGCGATAATCCAATTGGTAAGGTGCCTGAATAGTGTCCTCAAAGGTTGAGAGTGCAAGGATAGAGTTGTTTATGTTGGGAGATTTAAGATGTTGAAGAATAAGGTGTAACCTTGTCTTACTCACTGTATATGACACATTTGGATATTTCCTTTGATAAATTTTGTACTTTTATCTTGTGGTATGTGCCCTTCAGATGTTTATTAATAGAAGATGGTTTCTTGTTTTAAAATAAAAAGAGTGCAAAGCTGTACTTCTCGAGAGGAGGTGTGGTGTGCAGTGCCTATCTAATTTATACAGAAAGGAAACAATACATTTCAAAGTTTGTTGAAATTAGGTGTACTTTAGGTCTCGAGAGAAGCAAAATCATATACGCTATAGGTCTCAAGTGAGGCAAAATCATGTTGTAGATGTGAGTACGGTATTTGGAAAATTGAACTTCCCAAGTTTGAGAAGGTAAGAAACAGAATGGCAAGATACGGCTAGAAGAAAAATGATGGAGATTTTGTCGAAAGCAGAAATTCAATTGTAGCCCTTCATTTTGCAGGACTACTTGCAGGAGTTTCCTTCTTTGAGAAGACCTTCTGAAGAGACGGCTCACCTTGACCAACATGCAATTGTTGGAAGCAATTTTGTATGCATCTTTGAAATTTATAAAGGTTTAGGCTGGCGTAAAAGGCTTTTAATTCTTGGAAAAATACTTTGCTAGGTGAATGTTGGAGGCGGTGACTCATGTACTAGTGATGATGATGATGAGGATGAAACAGCTCGCTGCCCCCAGTGTCCAAGATCTAATACTTTCACTCAAGCTGGTGGGAGTTCTGTTTCTTTTCTTTTGATGACGACATGTACTTTTCTTAGCAGATTTGTAGCAGGCAAAAACATTTTCAATGCATGAACTCATAGTGTCTTAGGTAAGTCGGTTTATTTGGCGATTAGACATGGAGTTTTGATTTAAGATAACATAATTATAGAACTTCAAATTGTACATCAAAATCAATTCTCTGGTAAAAGCTCTTTTGGACATTGCACCAACTTACCTACCATTTGAGCAGTTTGAATATTTGAAAATGATGGAAACATACTGTTTGAATGCATGCCCATGTTACTTGTGTTGATATATATGGGAGCTCTCATCGATCCGTAGTTTTTTAAATCCTATATTTTACACTGATGACGTTAGTGGGGACATCCTAGTATTAACGTGAATTTGGGCTTTTCCAGGATTCATCTTGTCATATTATATATAAGTCTGCAGATTGAGCTGTGGGGAGAGTTTCTTTTTGTACCAAAAGGAGAGGGAAACTGATTTCTATATTTGATGATCAATTTTTTAGCAGGTCTTGGACTTACGCTTGTCTGTTATTGTTGGTTGATGCTAGCAGATGATGCATTTGTCTGCGGACCCAACACGTTGCATCTGCAGTGCACAACGTGCTCTATGTTACTGCCTGAGAGAGCTGATACAGATGTCGTACAAAAATGTAAATAGTTAAGAATATGTTTTCCATGACCTCATCTTTTTAAATGAGGGCTTTAGTTTGGTCAAGATGCACCTGTTTCCTTATGTAGGTGCAGGATGCTCTCGAGTGTTTTGTGGCTTGTATTGGCGCTCTCAAAGTACAATCAGATCCACTCCTTTGATGTCAGCGTGTATAATGAGGAAGGTACAGTCTCAGACTTTTCCTGCATATGTTTTTTGAGTTCTGGACTTTCTGAAGTTTATTTCTATGCTTAGATAATTGAGAGGACTGCAACTAACCTCCCTGTTGGAGCTTTTTGGGGCAATACCTATGAGCAAGAAGTAAGCTAACAGTTTCTGTAATGTCATGCTCCTACATGATATTATGGAGTCATTAATGCCTGATTATGGTATGAAGGTCACCAGGCGCTACTTACAAGAACAGGGGCTTCAAATTCAGGATGTGGTGGTTGAATGGCTCGGAAAGATGGACAGAGATGAAACTGGTAATTACTCTTTAAGCATGTGAAGTGTCCGATCATTGCAATGTCTAATGTGATCAAAGATGTCACTTTCAGGTAAACCAGAGCTTCTGCCAAACAGACCTCAATCACCATTTAGTGGATTGTACTTTTGCAAGTGAGCTCTCTCTCTCTCTCTCTCTCTCTCTCTCTCTCTCTCTCTCTATGGGAATTGGATCGTGCTAGCTAGGGTGGATGAAAGATAAACATCGTGCACACAAGTGAGTGTGTGTTGGCTAGATTATCACTCAAGCGAATTAGGTTCCAAGATCAATTAACTTGGACTCATAAACACGATCTTGAGTATTTGCTAAGCCATCACAAGCTCACCATAAACGAAGGAGATGTAATGCAAAATAGAGTTGTGTTTATTCATTCATGAAATGAGTTTTAAGTAGTTCTAAAGCTTGAGTCCATTACATTGGGATAATTCCCCCTCTTCCCTTTTTCACTCGGACTTTAGGACAAAACCCACAGTTTACAATCCTTCCCTTGGGATTTGGACTAGGACAAAATACTGAAGATACAATATGCACTAAGGATGATCAGCCTGTATCTACACAGGATGACAAAATCCACTTAGGATGGTAAATCCACACAGGAAAATAAAAGTCCTCCCCTACAAGTAGAGAGGCTGCATCTTCAAAGTATGTCGTCATAGAAGACAAGGTTATTCTCGCCTTCGTCTTCTTCTTCGTCCTCTACCATGTGAGCCGATCCTCTGATAGGTCTCTTCCCTTTGTAGCTTCTGCTGCTGCTGTTGTTGTTGTTGTTGCTTTCTTTAGTACCATTGCCTCCATTTGAGTAGCATCGAGAAGGAGGATGCCCCTTCTTACCACATGTACTGCAAGGTTTGTTTGTGTACACCAGTGTCAAGCTGTCACAACCATAATCAAACTTTTAAAAACCACTGTCAAGTAGTATAGTGACCACAGTTCACCACTTTCAAGCTGTCAGAACCACTGTCAAACTGTAAAAAGCATTTGAGAACTGAGAAAACAATCGAGAAGTGGTTTAATCCCCCTTCAAGTACTTTGCAAAGCAGATAAAGTACTGATAGTGATTTAAAATACCTAAAATACTGCTTTCAACCCCCCATTCTTCCACATTCATAACACTTTTTTCCAGTTGATGATGTCGATGGGGTGAATATCTTCCCCTTGAGGATGACGTGACAAAAGCCCCTCCTGATGATGCTAATGAGTCTTTAGGTGGAGCTGGCTCTTCTTTGTAGATGGCGGAGGCAGTCTCACTAGGTGGGAACCGGCTCCTGAAAGCTGAGCAACGAACCAGTCAGTAATTACCATGGCGGTTACCACAGTAACTTCAAAGGGCTATAAATAGGACCCATTACATTGTAATCGGGTTGGTTGTACTTTTGGGCTGTTTATCTTTTGACTTCTTACTCTTAGTTGTGTGGTTGTAGTCCTGAAGCTGTTCCCGAGCTACATTATCTTCACTTGTAATCATACTCTGTAATCCCTAACACAATAGTCGAGTGTACTTCAGTTAGATACACCTTGTATTCATTCTTCCTGAACTTTGAATCTGAATCTGAATCTGAACACCAATTCTAGTCATTCAGTTTGTCTCTCTCCTCAGCAAATGTATTTCAGTTCATGTAACTATTCCAGTTCAGTTTCTATCTTCTCTTCCAGCTCTACTGATTGAATCAATGAATCACCAGTAGCTGTAAATTCTAACACTGGAATCAGCTATCTAAAGAGATCAACTCCAATTCCATTTTGGCGATCACGGTGGCTAGAGCTGTTGCTCGTTGACCAACAAACTTCTCTCCCAGTTTGAGTTTTCAGCTGTAGTGATGGCACCTAAACCCAACCGTGGCCGGAAACCATCCTACCACGTTGACCCTATCCCTGAGGAGTCAGTGTCACGATTGTGACTTGTTACACCTTCTTGATTCATTATAGATGCAGATGCGAAGTGTGACTAACCCAGGAGGACTCCTGTTCTCGAATGGTCACACCCCTTCGCCCAAAAGACATACCTCTTCACCAAAAGCCACACTCCTTCGACGACTGGTCACACCCCTTCACCGTACGGATGCGACTCTTCACCCAATGGTTGCAGCTCTTCGCCGAAAGGATGTGTCTTTTCGCCTAAAGTCATGTCTCTTCACAAAGAGACATGCCTCTTCATTGATGACTATTCAATTCCTATAAAAGGAACCCTTGTATCACACTTTCAATCAATCAAACACAGAGTCTTCTAAGTCTTGTTCTAAGTTCAGTTTCAGTTTCTTAAGTCTTAATCATGAGTTTAAGTACTTAATTAAGGATTAGCGACTAGAATCCTTACAGTGGTATCAAAGCAAATTTTTCCCGGGACCTGAAGGTGTGAGCCTCTCACCCTCGCCGCTACTCTCCCCCTTCCCGGAGTTGTATGGAAGCAGAAGAAAGATGGCCAGGACCCATGTCAACATGAGGTAATTTTTTCTCAAACACATACATAAAGATAAGCAGAAGATGGCAAGCAGAGTAGGTGTTGCAGCGTACCGGTTGCAATTCCAGACTCTTCGCGAGGACAGGATGGGTTGCACTCTTTCCTTCTTGCGCAAGTGACGCGACCCAATGCATCCAGGCCACCCCTTCACCCGGCACCTCACTCACGGCAGCCCCATGTTGGCAGCGCTGGCTTTTTTCCAAGAGGCAGCAGCGTTCGAATTAAAAGGCAGCTACGCAGCGTTTCACTTTAATTCCCAGCGCTGATTTAAATTGGGGCCACCTTTTCATTTTAAAAGGTTTATTGGCCGGCCGCCCAACCTCACTTTTAAGTGGGCACCCTTGGGCACCCCATAATTAAACAAAAAAAAAAAGGACAAGAAGCCAACGGCAGCCAGCGCAATGACAAATCAACGCCAGCGTGTGAGAAATTCAGCGCACCCTCTTCTGCTAATTCCCAGCGCCACCAATTCTGGCCATCGACAGACGCGCACGCGGGCTTGTTCAGAGTCATGGAAGACGATGCCCTCGACGTAGAGGTATTGCCAGAAAATCCTCCTCCGGCTCCCGAAGTGATAATTATACCAGATACCCCCGAAGCAGAACCCGTACTCGAACCGGAACCCGCATTCGAACCAGAAGTCATTCTCATTTCGGATTCCCCGTCTCCAGTTCCAGTTCCAGAGGAAAGACAGGTTTCCGACTTCATTCCGGCACCCGAGCCTGGTCCTGTACCTGCATTACAGCCAGCAGTGTTGCCCCAAAATTACCTGGTTTATGTCACTCATCGGCATGCCTCGCGCTCACAGGGCTGGGTGGTGTGGCATATCATTGTTACGTGCGAGCCTCTTCATTTGCCACACTACGAGCACATACTGAGCCGATACCCCCACTTGGCCTATTCTCTAACGGAGTGTCGCGTGGATTTAGTAAACGACATCATTTCCCAGCAGCCTTTAGTTCGGGTTCACAGCGAGTTACAGCTTCCGGACTACATGCCTTTGACGCCAGACGACACACCTCCTATCGACGAGGTGGAAGATATCGAGGATTTGGATCTTGGACCAGATTTCTTAGAGGAGTGGGACGCAGCATCAGCAGCAGCTTCACCTTTTTACGGCAACCACACCTCTCCAGCTTCTCCGAGATATTCCCTGCGAGCCGTTAGAATGTCAGAGACAGGCAGTGCTGCACCAGACGATCCGATAGCCATCCTCAGAGAATAGATGTCCGTCCTCCAGGAGGCCCTCTCCACCGGTCTTGCATCGATGACCGCACGTTTGGATGTCCTGCAGGCCTTTTCTTCTTCGAGGACGCAGCCAGCTACCCATTCAGTTTCTTCGGTAGCAGAGTCAATTCCTGAGCAAGTCGACGCTCCGGAACCAGAGGTAGACAATCCTGAATTGAAATATCTTTTTAAGATAATAAACACAGCACAAAAAAAGAAGATAGATGCAAAGTTGCCCGAGCCATACAACGGTCGCCGCGATAAGCGCATGCTGGACCATTGGCTTTTCAAAATGGAGGTTTACTTTTCAAATACTGATCTCATTGAAAGCAAGAAAGTTGCTTTGTCTAGCTCTCTACTAAAGGATACTGCATTCCTTTGGTGGCGTCGCCGCATTAAAGATGGAAAAATCACCGCTACTTGGGATAAATTCCAGCGCGTTCTTTGCAAAGCTTTTGAGCCTGCAAATGCCGATTTCCACGCCCGGTCTTCTCTCCGCCGCCTGAGCCAAACTGGTTCTTTGGCCGCATACATCTCAGAGTTTCAGAAATTAACTCTTGAGATAGAGACTCTCAGTCCTTCCGACAAACTCCACAGTTTTGTTGACGGACTTGAGCCTTCCCTGCGAGATGATGTTCATAAATTTAACCCTGCCACACTGGATGCTGCAATCGCTTATGTTGAGCGTCTTGGTGACAATCGGCGCCCACTCAGAAGTTTCCTTTCTGGTGATCGAGTTTCCAATTCTGCAAGCTCTTCACAACGTAATTACCAAGGACAAGGTGGTCAGAATCAGCGTTCTTTCTCAGGAGCTCACTCTTCGAGACAATACTCTGCTGGACAAACTTCTTTCCGACCCCAATCTTTTGGACAAGCAGCCACTTCCAGAGCCTCCTCTTCGGCAAATAATCAGAATCGACGAAACAATCGTCCCAATCATAGAAGGAATGGTCATCGTGATTTTCGGCCGAATACGTCCTCTGGACAGCAATCCTCTTCATCAGCTCCTTCAACCTCCAACTCCAACCGTACAGGATTATGTACAATTTGTCATGGAGATCACAGATGGTATGAATGCCCCAAGAAGCCAAATCCTTCAAATCCTCGCCAGAATTCTCACATGGAGACCACAATTTCAGAACCTATCCACAGCCAATCTCCTGTCCCAGACAAAGGCAAACATGCAGCACGTTGTGTTCGAGTTTCCAAGGTTGTAAGTGCCTTAATGATGAATGCTCGGAATCACGTCACTGCTCCAGTGGATCTTTCGAATCAGGTTCTAAGCCTCCTTAGCTTTGTTGGCAAGCAGCCAATCAATGTTCTTGTGGACAGTGGGTGTTCTACTAATTTCGTCAGCACATCTTTGATTACTAAACTGCGTCTTCAAACTCAACCTAGTGAGGCAGCTTACCAAGTAGAACTAATTTCGTCAGCACATCTTTGATTACTAAACTGCGTCTTCAAACTCAACCTAGTGAGGCAGCTTACCAAGTAGAACTGGCTGATGGTTCCTTCCTCGAGTGCAACAAAAGGATTGAAAAGTTGGATTTTCAGATACAGGATTACCAAGATCAGCTTGGTTTTTCAGTTATGCCCTTGTCACATTACGACTTGATCCTTGGCGAATCTTGGTTATTTCAGTATGATCCAATAATCAGTTTCAGAGATCACTCAATTCGGCTCTTTCACAAGCAACAGGAAATAGAGCTTCGTGGTCTTTTCAGTGCCAAACCCATTATATTGGTTTCTGCTTTACAAGTCAAACGGCTGGTTCGAAAACGTGATTGTGCTACAGCCTTAATCATGTTAAGAGATGTTAAACCCGGTGCAGAAGAAGCAGAAGTTAAATCCTCCTCAAATATTGCCTATTTGCAGCAACCCTTCTTTCAACCACATTTGGACTTGTTTCCCGACGAGCTACCAACAACTTTGCCTCCTCGGCGTCCCGTGGATCATCCCATTGATTTGATCCCCGGCCAACCTCCACCAATTCGAGCCCCTTATCGAGTTTCATACTCAGAGTCTTAAGAGATACAGCGGCAGCTATAAGATTTGTTGGATAAGGGTCATATTCTCCCAAGCAAAAGTCCCTTTGGAGCTCTTGTTTTGTTGGTCAAAAAGAAGGATGGATCTATGCGTCTTTGCATCGACTATCGTGCTTTGAATAAGTTGACGATCAAAAACAAGTTTCCCCTGCCTCGCATTGACGAGTTATTTGATCCGTTACTGGGAGCAAAGATCTACTCCAAAATTGATCTAAAATCAGGGTATCACCAAATTCGCATTCGCATTGGTGATGAGTACAAGACAGCTTTTCGCACAAAGTATGGTCACTATGAATTTCTGGTATTACCATTTGGGTTAACCAATGCCCTGGCCTCTTTTATGACGCTGATGAATGAAATATTCGGACCATACTTGGACAAGTTCGTGATCGTGTATTTGGATGACATTTTAGTTTTCAGTCGAACGATGGCTGATCACAAGGAACATTTGAAGCTTGTCTTCCAAGTTTTGCGAACCAATGTGCTATACATCAATAAGAAGAAAAGTGATTTCTTCAAGAATCAGGTGGAATACCTTGGTCACATTATTTCTGCCAGTGGCGTTGCAGTCGATCCCAAGAAAATACAGGTCATAGTGGATTGGCCTTTACCGCTCACCATCTCAGATGTGCGCTCCTTTTTGGGACTTGCAAACTTTTATCATACCAAGGTCCACAAATTCTCCGACATTGCAGCTCCTTTGATTGAGCTTACCAAGCAGGATAAACTTCAATGGACTGAAGAAGCAGAACAGTCGTTCAAAGCCCTTAAGCATGCCTTGACGACAACTCCAGTTTTGGCTATTGTAGATCCTACTCAACCTTTTCAGGTCATGACCGATGCGTCAGATCGTGCTTCTGGAGGTGTTCTTATGCAGAATGAGCGTGTCATTGCTTTTGTCAGCCGCAAATTTTCAGCCATACAAATGAGATACCCAGTTTATGACAAGGAATTTTTAGCCATTGTTCATGCTTACCGCACTTGGAAACACTATCTTCTTGGCGCAGATTCCGTGGTGCAGACAGATCATCAGTCATTAACATACATTTTTACTCAACCGGTGATGAATCCTCGTCAAGGACGATGGGTTGAGTTCTTGGCAAATTTTCATATGATTATTCAATACGTGCCAGGCCTTGCAAATGCAGTTGCAGATGCCTTAAGCCGTCTTCCTCGAGCCATCAACTTTGCCATTTCCGGTGTGCAGATGGAAATACCTGCTTGTTTCAAGCATGAGTATTTGACAGATCGAGATTTTGGGGATGCATTTCAAGCTCTTAAATCCTCTACTCCGACTCCTGCAGAGATGAATATGTTTGTAGCTTACACCATTGTCAATGACTTGCTGTATTACATTAATCGCATTTGTGTTCCACACAATACACCATTGCGGAAAATTTTGATCCAAGAACATCATGAAGTCCCTTTTGCTGCTCATCCAGGCATCAACAAGACATACAGATTGTTATCTGCAACATATTTTTGGCCACAAATGCAGCAAGATGTTATCAAGTTTGTCAAAGCTTGTCATTCCTGTCTAACAATGAAGGCCTCTCGACAACTTCCTCAAGGGTTACTTCATCCTTTGCCCGTACCTCAAGAAAGATGGGAAAGTGTCAGCATGGATTTTATCACTACATTGCCTCGTTCTCAAAAAGGCAATGCACAGATTCTCGTAGTGGTGGATCGGTTTTCAAAGATGGCACACTTTATTCCTTGCAAGAAAGCTGCCTCGGCACCAGATGTTGCGCAATTGTTTGTGCAACACATTTTCAGATTACATGGATTACCAAAGTCTATTGTTTCAGACAGAGATCCAAAATTCACGAGGCATTTTTGGACATCCCTTTTCAAATCCCTTGGTACAAATTTGTTATTCAGCTCAGCATACCATCCTCAAACTGATGGGCAGACAGAAAGAGTGAATCAAATTTTGGAAGAAATGCTTCGACATTACATACAAATTCGATTGGGATCATGGGAAGAGTATTTGCCACTTGTAGAGTTCGCATACAATAACTCTATCCATTCAGTAACTGGCATGACTCCATTCCAAGCAGCTTATGGGCATACTCCTCTTATACCGACAAACTTTGTTCTTCAACACAAAGTAGCTCTAGCAGATTAGTTGGTTCAAGAAATGCAAGATGTACTTATTCAAGTACGTGACAAGTTGGTTCATGTCCAACAAAAGTACCAGAGACAAGCCAATAAGCATCGACGACATGCAGATTTCCAAGAGGGAGATTTGGTTTTATTATATGTAGCACCTCATGGCTACAAAACTGTGAAATCGGTCTTTCCAAAGTTGCGCCCTGGCTTCTATGGACCTTTCA
Organism: Adiantum capillus-veneris; assembly: GCF_014529385.1. Lineage (NCBI taxonomy): Eukaryota > Viridiplantae > Streptophyta > Polypodiopsida > Polypodiales > Pteridaceae > Adiantum > Adiantum capillus-veneris. Next base: position 101,587,380 of record NC_140958.1, read on the forward strand.
AAATAATCAAGAAGTACTCGGTTGTCAATTACAAGTTGGAACTTCCACTCTCATGGGGAAAACTTCATCCAACTTTCCACATTTCTTGGCTCAAACAATACATACAAGGAAATTCTCCAATTCCAGACTTATTCACAACAGAATTTCTTGTCAAGTGGATGGATCTTGATGAGTCAGACTCAACTTGGCTGACGGATGAAGATATGCAGCAGTACCCAAACCTCCTTCAAGAATTCTTTGAAAAGCGGAAGACTTTCATCTGAACACGGGGTTTTAATGTAAATGGGAGGGAATGTCACGATTGTGACTTGTTACACTCTTCTTGATTCATTACAGATGCAGATGCGAAGTGTGACTAACCCAGGAGGACTCTTGTTCTCGAATGGTCACACCTCTTCGCCCAAAAGACATACCTCTTCGCCAAAAGCCACACCCCTTCACCGTACGGATGCGACTCTTCACCCAATGGTTGCAGCTCTTCGTCGAAAGGATGTGTCTTTTCGCCTAAAGTCATGTCTCTTCACAAAGAGACATGCCTCTTCACTGATGACTATTCAATTCCTATAAAAGGAACCCTTGTATCACACTTTCAATCAATCAAACACAGAGTCTTCTAAGTCTTGTTCTAAGTTCAGTTTCAGTTTCTTAAGTCTTAATCATGAGTTTAAGTACTTAATTAAGGATTAGCGACTAGAATCCTTACAGTCAGTAAGAGATTCTGATCCCAAGGATGAATAAGTAATTGACACTGAGACTCAGGAGGAGCACAGTCATGCTGACGAGGCAAAGGACTCTCAGCATTCTAGTCAGTCCAGAAGAAGAAGGGCTGAAAGGGAAGAACGCAAGGCCAAGAGTTCTTGGACCATACAGGGGGACGAAGGAGCCAAAAGCAGTGAAGGAAGTCTCCACAGTTCCAGTAGAAAAGCCAGGGAGGAAACAAACACTGAGACGGAGGCAAAAATTAATTGGGATGCAGACACAGACCATTCTAAGAAAGCTTCAAAAAGGAGTCAGGATCCCAAGGTGAGAAGAGGAAGAAATGATGCTGATAGACATGATTACACATCTTCATTGAAAATATCTTTTCCCGTGTTCAAAGGGGGAAAGAAGGATGACCCAGATGTTCATATCCAAGCCCTTGAGCAGTATACTGAGTTGAAAAATATTGATGAAGATGATTGGGGTGAATACTTTCCGCAAACATTAAAGGAGGCAGTAAGGAAATGGTACCACCATTACCCGGCTTGTCAACTCAGATCATATAATAAACTGCTTAAAGCTTTCCGACTGGAATATTTAGACAGCAGAGGAGATGAGGATATACTCTGTGAGCTGGATAAGATAAAGCAAAGAAAATTGTAAGTCAGAAGTTATGTTGAGAAAATCAAGGAACTGACTAGACAACTATAGGAACCACCATCTGAAAAGCGGCTGCGAGCATGGTTTTTGAATGGTTTTCGTAGTAAGAAGCTTAGGGAACAGGAGGTGCCACTAACAAAGAAATTCAATGATTTGGTGCAGCGAGCCCTGAAGCTAGAACAACAAGCTAAGAAAGAAAAGAGTCAAAAGAAGAGGAGGTCCAGTAGTAGCAGTACTTCTACTGAAGATTTTGATTCCAGTAGAGCCTCCAGTAGTTCTGAAAGTAGCTCAGATGAAAGGACCAAAGACAAGATTAAGAAGGGATCTTGGTCTAAGAAGATTGAAGAGATGGCTCGGCAATTTTCTGAAATTAGCCAGACCAGACAACCGGTAAGAAGAATGGAAAGCTGGTGTTCAAAGTGTAAATCTAAAGACCATGTTTCAAATGAATGCCCATAGTGTACTTATTGCAAAGCCTATGGCCATCTATGGAACAATTGTGGTATTCGAATTCATCTTTTTCAAGAAGGGAACAGTGGTGGCATTTACCAATGCTGAACCAGTAAGAGTGGAAACTACCAATGTTTCTTAAGAAGAGAAACCAGGTATCAGTGGTACTGGTACAGGGCGCAGTAGATACCAAGCGGGTACTAGCCGGGGCCGGGGTCGTGGTAATTTCCAGAGTTGAAGCTTGAGTTGCTATACTTGTGGTAAGTATGGGCATTTCGTGGCTCAATGTCCAGAAACACCTGCGGTTGCGGATACTGAGGTGAAGGTTCCAGAACCAATTCTTGTACGAGCAGTTACACGAAGTAAAGGGGTGGTGATTGAGGAAATTCCAAAAAATCCAGCAAAACCAGTCACTCCTGAAAGTAGCAAATAGGCTCAGTAGAGAGAGGTATGGAAGGCAAAGGGTAAAGAAAAGGTGGTTGATGAATGGTAGGTGTCACAAAGTGATGACGTGGGGGATAGCAAAAACCCTAATTTCTGCCAGAAACCCTAAAATTCCTGCAAATCCTACTTTCTGCCAAAAACCCTAATTTCCGGAAATCACGGAGGCGGAATGTTTTTTTTTTTTTTTGGGAAATTTTGAGCGACGCAAATCTCAGCTTTTCGCTTTGATTTGGGAGAAAGAAAGAGAAAGAGAGAACTTGCTTTTTACTGACTCTCATTGAGAGAGAGAGAATCTGCTTTTGCTTTGAAGCTTTTGGGGCTCTGCTTTTGGGTATCCCTTGTAACCTTTAAATTAGTGGTGAGGGCCTCACTTCTCAGAGCATCTGGACGCAGAGTCTGAGAGTGAAACCCTAACCGCTCTCTTGTACTTTGATGATTGATTAATATAAAAAGAAATACCGAAAGGGGCGCCAGTCTTTGGGGCCAATATCTCTAGGCACGGTAGTCCGCCGGGCCAGTGCAAATCTATTGTGATCTGTGAATTGTTTTGAAGTGGTTATTTGGTGCTGTCGCGATTGATTCTTGACTTGGAGTGTCCAAGTCTGTTACAGTAGGAGCAGAGAGAACTAGCGGTGAAAATCACAGAGGATTTAGCCAAGAAGCTACCAGAGCAGCCAGAGAGTTGTGACGCCCGGGTCATTCAAAAGATATCTACCCAGTTTTCTGAGACAGCACAACCTAATCAGTCAAAGCCTGTGATACCTGAAACCATGTTGGCTGCAGTACAAGGGTTGATGGAAGAGTTGGGAAATGATAAAGGAGCTGAAAGCACTAAAGTAAAGAAATGGTATTGTGAAGATACTACCAATTCTTCAAGTTCTGATAACAACTCTGATCGTGAGAAAGAGGAAATTCATGTTAAGATTTGTGACAGAATTCAGAAACTCATTGTGGAGTTAGAGGACATTAGAAGAACTTTGCCTGAAGCAGCGAAATTCATCAGACAGCGAATGAAGGCTGAGCTGAGATGGAGGCCAGATCAGTTGACTTGACAGCTGTCAGGGATGGTGAAGTGCCGGTGGTTCAGGTGGATTACAAAGTTCGGAAACAATGGCAACCACTATCGAGCGTCATACTAGATGGAGGAGTAGGGGTAAACATTCTGGGAGCACATCTTCAACAAAGGATGGGAATTACTAACCTGAAACCAGCACCTTTCAAAGTTCGAATGGCGGATCATCGAGTGGTGCAGGCAATTAGAATGATAGAGAGTATGCAGATAAGAGTGGGCAAAGAAAAGTTTAAAGCTAGTTTTCTCGTATTGGATGTGCAAGGAGCGTATGGGATGCTACTGGGACGCCCATGGCTGCGAACGACACAAGCTGTTCACGACTATGCTAATCAGACTCTGACAATACAAGGGGCCAGTGGCAGAATCCAGATTCAGATGAATAACACTAGAAGTTGGAGAAAGGAACTGAAACCCAAAGAGCTTTGCCAGAAGTATAAGGTGAGGAAATTGAGAGAATGTTAGCGGCTATGAATATTTTTCAATTAACATAGATAGATCTCAATGCAGTTTTACTGAACAAAGATCAAGGGCGTCGGTACTAACAGTCAATGTCTACTCAGACAATTTATGGCTTGTCTGTTTTGCAAACGTAATCGAGGGCAATTACAATTCTTTCAAGAGGGGGGGTATGTCACAAACTGGTGGCAGCTAGATGCAAGCATTATTGGGTAGCTCTTTAAGTTTAGTCTGCTGTCAAGTCAAATCCCGTATTTAACCTGGTAGGGCCAGAGGTAATCTCTAGTGGAGCGATGAAATGCGGAGGTTGTAGACCTCGGGAACAAGGAGGGTGTGCGTTAGATGAGCATGACAACGCAGACTCCTAGTGCTCTCTCTCTCTCTCTCTCTCTCTCTCACACACACACACACACACACACACACACACACACACACACACATCAATTATCTTTTTGTCTGGGTTTTAGGGAAGTTAGCGCTTTTCATGCCCGTGTTTCTCTTTTTCTGCAGTCAATGTGAAGAAATCGTTGTCAATCATCTGCTTTACAAATTTCGGATGTCGGTACCAAAGGCTGTAAGTGTCTCTTGATCAATTCAGTACCTGTCTAGTTGTTGCACCTGGTCTAAAGTGTGTGCATGGCTCTGGCAGGCGCTACCATCAGATGCAGCAGGACGTGAAGACTGCTGGTATGGACGCTTATGTAGGACGCAATCCCACAGAGATTCGCATGCCCGAAGATATAACCATGTTTGCGAACCATCTTCCAGAGCCAGAAGCAGTCAATAATGCATTTTTTTGCATAGCTTGTAAAGAACCCTCCTTGATTTAGTTAGTTTGTGTGCATACCTCCTTGATTTAGTTAGTTTGTGTGCATATAATTTGTGGGGATTCAAGACCATTTTTGAAGCTGGCATGCCCTGTATTGCCTTACAGAGAAACAAGCAACATAAAAGATTTAACATTTTTTTTTGGATGCTTAAAAAAGGCATCACTGGAAATAAAAAAACATGTCTTTGATTAGTAAACAAGGAAAATTAATCTTTCTTGTCTAGTTTCTTTGTGAAATCTCTTTTTTAACTAGAGCGCACTGGGACTATCATTTATTATACGCTTTTTACTTAGCCCACTAACTAAGGTAGTCTTTTAGATTGCTAAGATGGCTACAACCTCATCGATTGCAGATATTTCTTTATGTTCGTTCAAATTTACTTTTCAGCCCTTTCTAGGAAAAAGTGGAGACATATTCAGGGAAAGCTTACATTGAAACAAAGCTTGAACAGACCTTGTTTAAGTTGCAATTGCATTTGGGGCGCTAACGAGTGACAATAATGGGATGTGTATCGAGCAGTTTGTGTCCATTGAGTGCTACACGGCTATGTGACTAATTTCAATGTTTTGTCTTGTTAGCAAGTACTTGTGATGAATTCTGACTTGTCAAGCAATTATCATTGGTCCCTGCTTTGACAGGCAATTGTCATTGGTCCCTGCTTTGACAGGCAATTGTCATTTTCCCTTCAACTTTTAGAGGCCAAGGTAAGGGCCATGGAAACCACATGAGTTTGTGGGCAAATTGTGTACCTTTGTACTAGGGCTTGGTATTGATATGAATGGAGCTCCTTTGCTCGTGTATCGAAACTCCACCTTAGTTACCCCATTCGCAAGTCCTCTGTGTTTGATTTCTTGTTGGACAACCTAAGTACAACACTAAGGCTGAATGCCCTTGGCTTTCCAGTAAGGGAGGATAAGATGTGTTCAAGGGTGAAGGTTTTCCTTTTGGCTGGATCCTCTTTTGGGTTGTGGGGTTGTACAAACGCACCCCCCCCCCCCCCCCCCCCCCCCCCCCCCCCCCGGGGGTTGTTTTAAATTTAACTTTTACAGAATTTTGTCCCTCCAAAGCATGCACCCTATCTTGACCTCATCATGTCTCGTGAATGGTGAGCTTTCTTTTTGTTTAATTTGCCATTAAAATTAAATCTGTGTGTGTGTGTGTAAACAAGTCTTTTGAAGCCTCTTGGGATCTCTCTCTCTCTCTCTCTCTCTCTCTCTCTCTCTCCCCTTGTCAGATAGACCTTTAAGGTCTCTTGGATAGTTTCCTACGTCGTTAAAATACTATCCTTCTCGGTTGTGTGTGGGTGTGTGCAAATAAAAAAAGGAGGAAAATGGTATAACCAATTTATGACCGAAGTGTCGTAGATTGGTTATTCTATTTCCCCCTTGAATAACAGGTCTTGAGTTCAACTCTCCTCGTCGGATAGATCTTTACCACGATGTTAAAATACACACTCTCTCTCTCTCTCTCTCTCTCTCTCTCTCTCTCTCTCTCTCTCTCTCTCTCTCTCTGGTTGTTTTTTGACTTAGTAGACGACCATTCACTATCTTGATCATCCAAACTTTGATGTGGGCAAATTTTGCCTTAAATAGAACGTGCGAAAGCCTCTACGTGTTGATGTAAAATTCCAAATTCTTTGAGCAAAGGAGGGCTCAATCTAAGGTGAGAAGGAAGGCCTCTACGTGTTGATGTGAAAATAAAAATACTTTGTGCAAATGAAGGCTTTGCTATTTTTGAATTGTAGAGATTGTGGTAAATTGGGGTTCTCTCGGTCATCTTGTATGTGATGTCTTTGAGGAAAGGAAGGCTTCACTATTTTTGAGTCATAAAGATTGTGGTTAACTTAAGAGTTTTCTTGGTCATCTTGTTAGTGGTGTATAGATCTACAAACTTTGTATAAAGTGTACTCTCACGATTGACTTTGACAATCCCAACAATGATGATCTACATACTCATCATCATGTGCGTCGCTTGGGTGGCCAAATGAACAAAGGGGGGGACCGATACAGATGATCATGGGTACTAGCAGAGTATCTGATCATGGGTACTAGCAGAGTATCTGATGCCCTCACGTTAAGCACTCAGCTCAAGACACATTGGCAAATAAGGACATACATAGATTGACATTAACAATCCCAAATCTTCAAAATTTTTGTTCAAAATGCAAACACATCATTAACAATCAAAGCCATGATTATGCCTTACGGGATCTCCTTGCAAGAGACTGTTAAGAAGGAAGATGAAGAGTTACGAGAGTCGTGGTTGTCGAGGATGTGCACCTAAAAAGGTGCTCAAAATACGAACAACATGTTTCACACAACTTGAGAATGAAGTTTAAGAATGTAACCGCGTTGTAAGAGAGGGTTTTTGAGCGAAAGTGAGAACGATTAAGCATTGAAAGAGGGAAAGGTGGATACAAAGAGACGTGATCGAAGTACAACGAAGTATGTATCCAAATCATGGGTTGATTTATGCATGGATAATGTAGCTTGCGATTCATCTATCATGCAAGTTATGGTTGAAGCAAAAAAATATGGAGATGGAAATGTATAAGAATTGAAAGAATATGAAAGACGTTTCAAGAACATTGTTATACATGGGCCGCTACAGGAGCATGATGCCCAACGGATACTTAGATTGGACAAATACAATGTACATTCTTTGAGGTGGACCAAAAATGTAAGGCAATGAAGAGGACAAGGAGGTGTGGCATGTATGATCAAGAAGATATTGAAAAATTATGCTTCTATTCTCAAAGGTGATAAGTTTACATGTTGCATATGGTTGAAAATAATGGCACCAACATGCACACCCACTTTTGTGATGTTTATTGGAATCCTCATCGTGAATCCAACGTTTATGCTTGAGTAAATAGAGATCAAACCTTCATTAACCTAGAGGAAGACGTCGCTCACTAAGGACAAAGGTAACATGTTATTGTCTTTGGTGACATAAACAATTTGACACGCCGTATGTTTCAAGGAGAAGAGGATGTATCTATGTATGGCCGAGGGATGAAAAAGAGTGGGATAAATGTGAAAAGTCACTTCTATATATGCACATTAGCACCATAATGTTCATTGCAAATGGTGTATCTTTATTGAATGATGCTAATGACTTTACATGTAGGAAACACAACACGGTTAATGGTGTGATTGACTACATGTTATTCTAGTGGAAGCCATCTTGACAAAGTTTTATACTTTGCCAAAGGAGACGAAATTGGATTACATGACTTTTATGTATTGATCTCAAATGTATGGAGAGTACCTGAGCATGTAAGCTCCAAGCATAGTGTGGAACATTCCTCTTTGTGCATAGACAAGCCGGCACGTATGTATGCTGATATGATTGAGCAAATGTTATGGAAGTCAAAGCTTCCAAATGATCCAACATTAGAATGTAAATGACAAGTTTTCAAGAAAGTCATTTGCCATTTTGCAAAAGAAATGCTTTGTAGTGAAGCACAAGTCTTGCAAAGGTGTCAATAAAGGTTTTCCAAAGAAGAAATTATTCCAGACAGGATGTAAAGAGGCTCAAAAGTTCTTAATGAGATTAGACTAACAAAATTATTTACACACAAAAGAATTTCTTTAATACTAGTTCTGTAATCACATGCTAAAGTGTCTTGTTTTTTCACCAACTTGTTGCAATTATTTGGTGAAGCTAGAGATCAAATTTTCAAGTCATCCTTATACTCTGGATCAATGAGCTAAAAATTTTGCACATTTTTTTTCATGTTAAAACCTATGTTATTTTTAGATTTTGGGATAGGTTTTAATTTTGGAATTATGTAAAAGTTTGGTAATATTTTTTCAAAATTCCTATACAATGCTCATGTATTTTAATCAAAATAATATTTTTCATTGTTGTGAAGATTTATGGTTAGAACATTCCTTCTGACAACTTAACATTAAGCTTTGTAACTTCATTCTTATTTTGAAAATGCATTATGAATAAAGAACCCAAAACTTGAAAATCCTGAGAAAGAAGAAAATTTGGCCTTTTGAAGCTTCTCTCACCAACATGATAAGGCTAAATTGCAAAATTTAAGGTCCAAATTCGATTTATATATAAAACCAATAAACAAAAATCTTTTAAGTTTTCAAACTCATACATAACTTGTAGATCAAGCTCATTTTTAAAAAATTAGTGCTATAAAATTTCTTTCAAAACCAACGTTTTTAAAAAAAGCCTGTGAAAACGTGATTATATATTTCTCATCCACATGAAGTATTCATACACATACAACTAACATAAGTAAAAAAAAATCAAAGTTAGCCTCAATTCTAAGTGGTCCTCAACTTCAAAGTTGTGCGAAAATTTGAACCACTCATGGTAGTACTTGGATATGGTTTAAGAAAGCATTGAAAGATAGACATATTATTGAAGACAAGGAGACAATGACAAAGCATAGTTTTATGATGTGGGTTAAATGGGAAATAAAGGTTTGTTTGCACTAGAATTACCAAGAGAATTTGGGAAGCTACTTGACCAATTATCTACAACTGAGAAAATATTAAATATGAAGAAAATGGTGCTTTTTGAGCTGATAATAGACTAAAACCTTTATAAGAGTTTGGTAGATCTTTTAGAGGATCTTGCAGGTGAATTGGGATAAAAATTAGAACGGAAGGAGGCTATAGAAGCTGTTAACATGATTGTTAGAAGAAAAAAATTGGTGGATAAATTGATTGTGGGTAGTGCATGTGTTGATATAGTGGATGAAGAATTACCTGTGTGACCTAAAGACTAAGGATTAAAGGCAGATGAGCTAGTTTTGGACGAGCTTATCAAGGATATTCACGAAATAAATTTGAAGTTGAAGGATGTTAGGTATGATGAAAAGGGTGATGTGTGGAGCCAAATCAATGACCACCTCACCAAGAAAGTGGTACTTTTCCTTGTATGTGGTGTGACAATTTTGATCACATACAAAAGGATTTTAATGATTTCAATGATGCCATAAACCAAAATTTGATTTTTTGGAAGGATAGGATAATTCATTTAAGGAAATCTGGTGTTCCTCTCAAGACCAACTTTGGGAAGAGAGGCATGAAGAAGGTTTTGGAAGATATTCAAGCTAATTCTAATAGTATTGATGCATTAACTTATGGTTCACAGGTGGAAACTAGCTTCCAAGTGAATTATGATGAAGAAGCTCAAGCGAATGATGCATGTCTTTTGGCCATATGCCATGAAGATTACACAGAAGGGAAAGGTTTGTTATGAATGTTTATGTCAAGTCGACAACTATATCAGATAAACAATTGGGTATGAGGATCGTGGAAGAACTGAAAGCTATTGTGCGATCTAGTGCTCATATTGTTATTGGTAAATTTTGTGGACATGTATGAAGTTTTATGAAATTGAAAGTAGATTTAGATACCGCAGAGGTGTAGGTTAATACAAAATACAAAATAGTTGCAAAGAAGGTCATGCCTATAGCAATACCTTTACCAAAGAAAAGTGATGAGAATATGGAGAAGGCTACTCAACAACCTACTCTTAGGGATCTGAGGAAGAATTGAACATGCTTACCAACGAAACACTACATGAATTGAAGATTGGAGATGATGATTTTCTATCATAAGAGGAGATGAAGAGTTTTCAAGATATGCTATAGAAACATGGAAAGTTTATGCTTTCCAACTAGGTGAGGTTGGTTGTGTTGATCCAACTATTATCGCTCCAATAGTTATTTTCATCGTTCCATATATGCTTTGGACTTTGGGCCTATTCCAATTCCAAAGGCTCATGTTCTTAAATTGATTGCTTTGCCTAATGAAAAGATTGCGAAGGGAATTTTGGAACCATTTTGTGCTCTATATTTCAACATGTGGTTTACAGTTCCTAAAAAGAATGAAGCATTGAATTTTATTCAAGATATGCAACCTTGTAATAAGATAATATTTCGGAATGTGGGAACATGTACAATTGTCGACAAATTTTTCAACAAGAACCATCTACTCCATGGGGGATCTATATCTAGGTTATGATCAATTCCAGGTAACCATGGAGAGAAATGATTTGACTTTTATTTATACTATTTGAGTTTGGTAAGTATGCAAACTTTACTGCAAGGTAAGCTTAGTTACACACATGACTAATGACATGAATAAAGTGCTAAGGGATTTCATTCCTCCAATCATCATGTCTTTTATTGATGGTGTGACATTTAAGGGGTGTGAAGGGAGTGAAAAGGATATGGCAGTGTACCAAAGGGGTTGCAAGAAATTTTTTTCGAACCATATTGCTAGTTGTGACATGATTTTATCCAAGCTTGAAGAGGTTAACGTCACTCTTTGTTTATTCCTTGAGTTAGAAGAGCCCCCCCCCCCCCCCCCCCCCCCCCCCAAAAAAAAAGGGTAAGGGCCACCCCATATGGGCCGCCAACCATTGGCCACCCACGTGTGAAACCTGCACGCCAGCGCCATCCACCATCGACCGCTAATGGCCACATGTCATCGAAAGCAACAACACAGCCACTATCACAAATACACGCGCACATACCCTTGTGAGCTCGTGTGAGGAGGATGAACAAGTAGGCCCACCACAGTCGAAGGGGAGGAGCTCTGTAGATGGTAATACAAGGGACTTGTTTCCCATATATACTCTTAGAATCCTTCAATTCACATTGCATGTGGGTTATTTAGGCTACCATGTGGGACTCCTTCATGAGATTAGCTTCCAAGAGAGCAAAAATGGCCCCAGACACCTCCAAAATTAACATTTTTGAGCTTGACCTTGAAGGTGTCCATCACAGCCTTGAACTTATAAAACCCCACCATAACCTTGAAGTTGAGTGCCCACTTCTCACCAATTTTCACGTGCAAAACAACCGGTACATCACATTTCCAAAAAAAAAAAAACTAATTTCAAAAGTTCTCGTAGCCAACCCTCATAAGTTAATTGTTTCAACGACAAAACTAATCAAAATCTTGTCCTAGATTGACATTTGGCATATAGCCCAAGAAAATTTTGTTGACTTTGCTACCCAATACCGAACCATAGTCGATGAGAAAAGAAAAAATGAAATCTTTTTCTTAACTTTTAACCTATGCACATGACATTCACCCCTCTCAATTTGCACATCCTCCAAATGTGCCACCCTCAAAAGACATCCAAATCAGTAATACCATCAGATGTATTATCCTAATTATCCAATTCTTGTTCCTTATACAACTCCAAGATTTCATCTTCAACCTATGTATCTGAGCCCCGTTTCTTGATCAACTTAAAACAGTTGCCTCTAGTAGGTATCCATCTCTGTGCCATCCAACTCACATAAGAAGTAAGTAGTGTCAACGTAAGTATGTTTGACCACATAAGGATCAAACCACCACTTGGCCCTCTTTTGCATGTTTGCAAATCGATTGTCAAGGCTGTTGTCATAAACCAAAACCAATGATTGCATATCGATTGTCAAGGTTACTGTCATAAACCAAAACCCAATGATTGCATATCGATTGTCAAGGTTACTGTCATAAACCAAAACCCAGTATCCTTCTTGAATTTCACTTGGCCTCATCTTATGTCGCTGATCAAAAACCCCTTTATTCTTCAATTTAACATCCTTTATCTATGCCTTTGCAGCCTCAATGTCTTTAGCCCTCTTTTCCAATCGGCATATCCTTAAAGCAAGTAGATCCTCTTTGGTCAAACCTATACCCCAAGGTTATCACTGCCTGTTCTGTAAGCATAATAGGAATTTGTAATCTATAACTATACTTTATGTAGTATGTTCTATCCACAAAGCATAAGTTAATAACCTAGGCCATTCCACAATGCTTCCTTTACATGCCTTTGTCAATGCATTGATGATATGAGGATTTTCTCTTTCACGTCTACATTGCCTTTTGGTTTGTAAGCAAAAGTAAGAGACAACTTAATGCCTATTCAAGCAAATAAATCCTTGGCTTCATCAACATCTAATTCACCCCTATCAACAGTATTTTTAATGATGGATCATACCTGCATATAACATCCTCAAACCAAGATTTACATACTACACTTGTTGCTTTAGTTCTCCAAGCCCTTTCTTCAACCTAATTAGTCAAATCTTCCCTTGCAAGTACAATATACTACATCTTTCATAAACCTAAAGGTATAGTGTCTAATTCCACAACCCATTTAAAATGCATAGCCAAAGGGTAAGTAGAACGCCAACCTTCATGATGCCTTATGTTTGAGTAAATCTCACATGCAAAAGTACACCAAACTCTTCTATGTTCTGCCCACCACAAGCTCTCATGAAATTCCTTGATCATGTGTACTTGAATTTTTTTTGTCACGGACTACTCATTAGGGAGTCCCTCTCCTATATTTTGGGTGCTTCCATAAGTACCCATCCTTCACAAACTTGCCATAAGCCTTGTTTTGAATCCTTTTGCTCTCCTATTTGCTCCATCCTTCTTGATTTGTTAGTTTGCTCAAATATTGGCCAATCAAGAGGTAATCTTCATCATACATCTCTGTAGAGAAAGTTTAAAGTGCATAAAACATTTTAAACTTGTACTCAAAAAGTTGTGCAAGTTAGGACTAAAATGTTTCCAAAATTTCAAATGCCCACGTGGAATTGCCACGGGACCACATGGCATGCTAGGTGCTTCCACCATACCTTAGTCTCTCTCTCTCTCTCTCTCTCTCTCTCTCTCTCTCTCTCTCTCTCTCTCTCTCTCTCTCTCTCTAAGGTTCCCTACCTCTCTATTGTCTCTATCTCTCTCTCTAGGGTTCCCTACCTCTCTTTTGTCTCTATCTCTCTCTCAAATTGTCCCCCTTTTCTCCTCCTCCATACTTGGTCACTCTTTTTCTCTCTCCTTCCATTGTGCCACCTCACTCTCTCTCTCTCTCCTCTCCTCTCTCGTCCTCTCCTCTCTCTCTCTCTCTCTCTCTCTCTCTGACTGACTCTCCAACTCTCAATAGAGCTGCTAAAGTCCGAAGACATATGGATGCACATCGATGATGAATACAAAGAAGCAATAAAGATTGGAGTTACACCTCTCTTTTGTCTCTATCTCTCTCTCAAATTGTCCCCCTTTTCTCCTCCTCCATACTTGGTCACTCTTTTTCTCTCTCCTTCCATTGTGCACACCTCTCTCTCTCTCTCTCTCTCTCTCTCTCTCTCTCTCTCTCTCTCTCTCTCTCTCTCTCTCTCTCTGTTAACTGAGTCAACGTCAGTTAATAGGAGCTGCTAAAGTCCGAAGACATATGGATGCACATCGATGATGAATACAAAGAAGCAATAAAGATTGGAGTTACACATTTTTCACATTTTTTCAAAATGGTCACGTATTGTAAATTCTTGTTTTATTTCAAGCCATTGTAATATTTTAATGTGTTACGGGCTCAATGGGAGTTCCAAGCTGTAAAGAACAGGTCAGTAGTGTGCCTAGGTAGCAGATTCAGTAAGTGGTGGATCCCTAAAGGCCTTGGGCGTCCGGACATTGCATATTTGATTGGACTGTGGTGCTCGATAGATCTATGTGTGTGTGCTTGTGATTAGTGTGTTGCATGATAGGATTAGTGTTGTGTGAGTCTTGCATTCGTTAGTGTGTGTGATTGGGTTCATTAAAGGTAAAGAGAAGTGGATGTGGAGATTGCCCATCATTGTGGCTTAGCTCCTCCATAGGCCGAGAAGCTCACCTCATAGAGTCACCATTCGTGTTTCCATGATTAGCTCATTAATCGTGTGAGTGTTTCCATGCCCTAGCCGGGTAGCTCATCCCTCCGGATTGATGATTTTGTTGGTCATCGGAGCTATGCAACGATGGGACCCTCAACATTTGGCACCACTGCCAGGATGATGGCCTACGCTAGTGTAATTGTGGCATAATTGGATGTGTTTCCTCACTAATTTCACTTGCGTGCTTATGTTTTTGTGGATTTTGGATATGTGTGCATGAAGCAATGTGTTTATAATTCCCTAATTTATCACCGTATCTTTCCAATTGTGTGTTTATACACTCTAATTTCACACTAAACCCTTGGTAATTTCACAAATTTTGCTAACTTACACACTAATTTGCTATGAAGGATTGGAGCTTTCAACCGTTCAATCGATCTTCAATGGAAAGGTAATCAAGGTGGTATTCTCAACCTCCTTAGAATCTAAAGATGTGTAGAATTGTATAGAGACTCCACCATGATGCAATGTAATGTTGATTCTATGTTATTGCAATGCAATGTTGATGCTATGTTGCTTTGAAATTTTTTGGATTGTTCGTTTTCATGCCATCGTAATGCCGAAATTTTTCAGATTTAGTGACGTATGAAATTGACAAGTTTAATTGCTAATTGGTGATTGTGCGTTGCTAATTGTGTGCCTAATTGATTTAATTGCATACTTGAATGGTCAATTGCAAGTGTGTGCACTAAAATAAAGTGTGTGTGCATTCTAATTGAGTGTGTGTATGCCTAATTTTAGGTGTGTGATATTTTGCCCTTGTTTGTATACCTAAAAATTAATGTGTGCTTAATGATTTTTCAATTGTGATGATTGATTTGTGTTGTGGTCATGTCCAACTAGAGATTTGTAAAATCACATTGCAATTTTGACAAGATTAACATTTTTGTGTGCGCACCTAAAGATTGGTAAAAACTGCCAATTATTAGTGTGTGTGTGTGTGTACACGTGTGTGCCTAAAAAGTGCCTAATGTGCATGATTAATTCCATTTTGATTGCATGTTTGGTGTGTGTAATGGTTAATTTCTACGTTTTTGAGCTCAAAACAGGGATTTACACACTCCGAATGCGTAAAATTTTGACCTAATTTTGTTGATTTAATTGTTTAGTTTGGATTTTATTGATCAATTTAATTGGCAATTAAATTGATGTGCTTTTTGTGATTTATTTGGTTGCACTAATCCCCTATGTGTGGAGGATTTTTTTTAAAAAAAAGGATATTTTTCACATAATTTTTACATTTTTTGGATAATTTTTTGCTAATTTTTTCATTAATTCTTGTTTAATTCCATAAAAAAATGATATCTTGCAATCTTTACGAGCTGTTTGAATGTGTGTTTACGGCTTGATTTTGAGCGTATCTAGGCTTTTGTTTGCCAAATTTTGAGCGTTTAACTATTTTCGAAGGTCGAGTTGATGATTTTTTCGAATTTGGTAAAATTGCTATTTTTGGTGTGCATAATTATGCGTGTCAAAAGTATTCAATTGTGATTGCCAATGATTTTTAGAGATTTCTAGAATTTTTCGGGCAATATTTTAGATTTTTGCGTGTTCTTAGGTGATTTTCGGCCTAATTTTGGCACTTTTGGAAATTCGAAATTAAAATAAGACGATTTTTGAGCTTCGGTGCGGATCGCGGGATTTTCTGAACCTTGGCGTGCGGTCCGATACGGCGTCTACATTCGTGGCAAACTTGACGGTGATTTTTAATTTTTTGTGGGCTCGTGTTGCCGCACCGAAAAGTGTTGACTCTCTCTCTCGCTCCCTTGTCACTTCCTCTTACGCACCAATTGCAGCACACCACGTCAGCGGCGATAAGTATCTCTCTCTCTCTCTCTCTCTCTTGTCTCATAATGTATGCCAGGTCACTGTCATTCTGTCTCTCTCTAACGTTTTCTCTCTCGTCTCTCTCCTCTATTCGTGTGAACGTCGTCAATCACCACACACACACACACACACACACACACACACACACACACATTCATGAGCGCACCTCTACACACACAATTCATTAAGCTACAAGAAGACAAAAAAAGGGGGGGACCTCTCTTTCTCTCTTTTCTCAACGGCTGTCCGCTGAAGCCTTGTCTTTTTCCTTTTTTTGTGTCCTTGACTTTTTTAGTCATTTCATTTTGTTTCTTTTCAATTTTATTTTAATTTCATTTCATTTCATTTTCATTCCCTTTATTTTTCATGTATTTCAATTCAATTTCATTTTTTTCTCTCACTTTCATTTCATTTATTTGTATATTAGTAAAAAAAAACTCATTAAAAACCTTTTAATATTGTGGTGTGTGGTCGTGTAGGTCATGTGTCCGACCACCTAGTGTGGGAGGACACTCAGTTCTTGGCAATATAGGGAGCTGCCCGACTCTCTTGTGGGCAGACTCATTTGGGTTCTATTCTTGTCCACATGTGAGCACACCACATTGGTGGAGGAGACGGGCACGGGTAGCTAGGGACCTTGCTTTATTTCAGTTCTTGCTCTGTGCACGCAGCCATGGAGTTCTTGCTTGACACAGGGTAAAGAGAGAGAGAACTAGAGAAGGGCTGGTGCTGTCATCCCATATGCTTGCACCTTTTTCAGCCGTAGCCCCAATCCCTGCCGACGTGTAAAGTGTGCCAGCCTGCCATTTATCTTCTACTCCACACACGTCGCCATAACTGTCCTTGATCTCCACTCTTTTCACGCCATCAAAGTGTCACCACTAATGCTCATTCATCATGATCACTGGAGCTTGTCACAATACCTGCACGAAGCCCTGTACTCACAACCCTGGTTGATTGTCTTCCTGTACGATTATCTCAAGCTCACTCCGAGTTGGCAATACGCTATCCCATCAGCACCCTCTTACCAATTCTGGACCTACGCACACCGGCCATACACCTCAGTTAACGTCAACCCAATCTGGAGTTTCACTGTATGTGCATGGCCTAGTCACTTTGCACATGATGATGAGCAACAGAAGATCGATTTATTGCTTACGGCCAGGTGCTTCTTTGCGGCAATCAACAACATTTCCTCTCAAATCGAGCAGTTGTTGCTCATGCAGCCCCACGATCAGCCCTTCACGGCCTGCCTCAATTTCGACCTCTTCATCCCCGGCCCTACGCAAGGAGTCCCTGACAAATTCATACCCAGAAGCTGCGGTCTCTATACCTGCAGGGAGAGGTTGCTGCTGCTTGTAAACTACATTCAAGAAGGAGCGTTGTCTCTTGAAGAGGCCAGTCATGATGCTGATGCTTCTCCTCAAACTACGCAGCCTCCAATGAACGTTTCTCTACTTCTGCAACCACCGATCTCTGCAATAGATCTTGCATTTAATGTTTTCTCTTCTGAGGTGTTCCTTCACCATACCCAGATTGCGCTAACTCTGCTGGCCCTTGCCCAAATCTCAATGCAACAGACTATTCTCGCTACTCTGCACCTGGTGCTCCATAATCAATCAGGTGCCAGTGAACAAATGGATAATTCATGCAACTTCTTGATATAGCTATTGTTCACACACCAAATCGGCGGACAAACACTCTTCAAGCAGTTTTTGCTACCATGCAGATGCTTTGCCCAACTGACAGTCTCGCCTTTTCTCGACTATCATGATTCTCAACAATTCCGCTATTTTGCTTGCATCAAAGGCTCTTCTTTGTCATCAATGAGATTATTAGCTGATTTGAACCAAGCTGATTTGAGACCTAATGATTGAAGAGCTACCAGAACTAAAGAAGGTTTGCTGCTCTGACTGCTCACCCACCAAGGAGTTCCTACAGTATTAGTATTAGTATTGCTCGAGAGGTGCCTTTTTGTGGTGATTACTGGGGATCGTCTCCACCACCATTAAAGTAAGTTCACAGATCATCATAGCTCAATTCCACAGCAAAGGATATGCCAAACAATATCATAATGGGAATGCCAATGGCCAAGAAGGTGTTAGAGATACAGAATGTAAACATGATGCAGTCTTCAAAGAAAACAAAGAATGAAGACCAAGATTGGTCACCCACGGACGACATCACAAGGTCCTCAAGCACAGTTAAAATGGAGACTGACATCAAAGCATATCTTATTGAAGATGATTCATCTCCATCGAATAGAACTTCAAAAGAGCTTAAAGCAAATTAGGCAATAAGAAGTGCATATCAAATAGAACAAAGAAAAACAACGAAAGCTATTGAGCAGAGGATGCCACCAAGACAAGAAGTAAAGAAGATTAAAACTGTAGACAATCAGGAATCAATAGGAAGTCCAAAGATCTAGACATTGCCAGCTAAATCAGTTGATGAAAGTCAGATTGGAAACAAAGTCTCAAGCTACCCTCCATAGAGACACAGTTAGATCAAGATGAGACCATGACAAAAGTAGGACAGAGATCTTTAATAGAACCAACAATGAGAATAGCTATAGTTATCAACAGTACAAAAGGAGCAAGTGTCAGATGAAATGCTCTACTGGATAAGAAGCAAAATACAATATGGTTGCAAACAAAATTCAGAGCATTCTAGAGATTACTCAAGGCAAGCCAGGTAACAAAGAAATTATGGGTAAGGCTACAAGTCAAAAAGAAATGGTTGCTACCCTTAGCATCCAACATCATGAAGAACATGTAAAGTTTCAGTTGACGCCTTCAAAGGAAATGCTTGCAGATGTAATCATGTTTATGGGATAAGGAAGACATTGTGTTTGATAGCACATGCAAAAGGGATGAGGTCATGCAAATTGTGAATGTGAACTTTCAATATGAAGAAGCTCATTTGGGTAAGCCTGTGATAGAGTATGCATTGTGGAAGCTTGAGGTAGGTCTTTGTGGGGACCAAGAAGTCAAGTGTGAGAATGAAGCATCATGTGATTGTGTGGAAGATAAACTTGTAGATGACATGGATACTTGTCATGTGGATTTGGATGATACAAATGCTCTCATGGATACATCTCTTGGTGATACAAATGCTGATTATTGATGACTCTTATGCTGATTTGAAGCCCCTTTTTATGAATGCTATTGAGGTGGAGGAGGACTATGTGTCTACATGTGGGTTGTTTGATGACAACGAAGTAGAACTTTTGGAAGCATATGCTCTAAAGTCAAGCAAGAGAGTTTAGAGGAATTTATGAAGATACTGAAAGAGGTGTTTTGCTTTGGAAATCTTGATGAGATGGATGGCCAAATCGTTAATGTTAATCTTTTTGATATGCTTACAAATTTGACATGCCTTATAGTCTCAAGTGTGATGGAAAACATAAAGTGCTCTTTTATGGTTTGGCAGGCAAAGATGCCTTGAATGTCTTATTCGACAATTTGTGGTGGAGAATGTAAAAGATTTGATGGAAAGGTTGAAAACTAATGCTTTTTATGAATTGAAGCATGATGATTTTGGATCAGATTCAATGAAAAATTATGTGTATGATACAGGGAAGAGACATCTGTCTCATGTCAACAGCATATGGGATTTTTCTCCGGGGAGAAGCTCCTACTATGTTATGCATATGGTTATTAGATGCAACGTGGAGGTGGATGGTCACACTCAATCACAATTCCAATCTCATGCACTCTCTCAATCACAATTCCAATCTCACGTACACTCTCAATCATAATCCCAATTGCAAATGTGCAGCATTTGCTGCTTATAGAGACCGTCTCTCGGAATAGGTAGCCAAAAAGTGGTTATTTTTGTAGCTGAAGTCCTATATTTAGCAAAGCACGACAAAATTAGGGTCAAAAAGAGGCATCCTACACATGAACCACAAAAAAGACACTTAAAATATTTATACATGCGAATTTGGAAAAAATTAGAAAACATTTTTTTTAAAGTCGACTTTTGGCCATTTTCAACGGCTCGCCGCTCCCAAATGGTTCCAAATTTATTCGGGACCATCACACATGAAATTGTTCAACTTGTCGTGCTCTTTGATAATCTATGATGTAAAAAAGTCACATCCCATTCGAATTTTCCAAAAGTTAACCTGCAAGTTGAAAATTTCTACAAAAACGATACAGAATAGCATTTTCTCACTTTTTCTTTAATCTATGGGCTGAAACAAGCATCAAATGATGGAATTTGAAAATATGCAACGAACCAATATTTTTCCTTGTGTTTAGCATGACATTTTCTACATATCAAAATTTTCCAAAATCCAATCTTAATACCCTCAAAAACGGCTTCCAAATTGTGTCCTGGGTCAAAATTTAAAACTAAAGAAAAACAATTAGAATAAACTCCTAGACTAGGAAAAAACTCTAAAAGGACCAAATTTTTCTTCAAACAAAATTTGAAAAAATAAGTCATATTATTATCAAAATTAACTTTGTCCTCAGAGTTGGAAGGAGGGGTATTTAGCATGCAAAAAATCTAAGTCAACCCAGGAGGCATCTTCTACATGATACATATCCCACTTAACCAAATCTTCAACAAGAGTTCTACTTCTGAGCTACCTAACTCTACAATTAAGAGTGGTTTCTGGTTCTATCTTCAGCGACCCATCATCACGAAGATCATAATTCTCCTGCAAAACATGTCGAGGATTAGACACATACTTCTTTATCAAACTTACATGGAAAATTGGATGTACTTTAATATGCGTATGCAATTCAAGTTTATAAGCAAGTGATCCTGCTCTCTTTAAAAATTTAAAAGGACCAACAAATATTGGAGACAATTGCCTATCCTTACCAAAAATATGTTTGTACGTTTAAGAATGACCTTCAAGAAAACCAAAATCTCCTAAGAGGCTAAGTCAAAGGACAATGGTCTCCTATGCTTATCATAATATAATTTTTTCTTTTTCTGGGCTTCTTTAATGTGATGCCTAATCTTAAAAAGTTTTTTAGATTCATTTTCTCAAGCATTTTCTTAGAGACTTCTACGTTGTTCTCAGGATCTGAAAATTGTAGAGGATTTGAACAGTTACAACCATACATTTCCTCAAAAGGTGCCATTTGAATAGACGCATGCCGAGAATTGTTATAAGCGAACTCAGCTAAAGGCAAGTCGTCTACCAATTAGTCTGCCTCTCACTCACATACATCCTGAGCATGTCTTTCGATACCCAATTTACTCGTTCACTCTTCCCATCCGTTTGAGGATAAAAGGTGGTGCTCATTCTTAATTTTGTTCCTATGTCGTGAAAAGTAGCCTTCTAAAAGTTAGAGGTGAACTTAGAGTCATGTTCAAACACTATGCTTTTGGGCATATCAATCAAAAAATCTCCCTAACAAACAATTTAACAACATGCAAGGCAGTATCGGTCTTCTTTATTGGAAAGAAATGTGCCATTTTTGTTAATCTATCAAGCACAAGAAAAATAGTGTCAAAATTCCCTCTAGTTATAGGTAATGTAGTACTCCCACTTTTTACCAGGGACATCTAGAGCTTGTAACTAACCGAGTAAGCATTTCTGCTCAACCTTCGCCTATTGACATTCTAATCATTCCTGCACATACAACAAAATATTAGTTCGCATACTTGGCCAAAAAAATAACCAGGGTGTCTTGTAAATAGAATATTGTGACTTTTTGACAAAATCTGTTGATATTTCAAAGAGGAATTTACATACACACATAAGCAGTCACACGATAATAGAAGTTACCCTTACACAAATGGAATTTTTCCTCAAACGTCTCTCCCCCATATGAGAATTCAGAAAAAAAAATGTTAAAGTAGAAAGGATCATTATTCACTTCACTTAGAACTTGATAAATCAAATCACTGCATGCAACAAAAATCAGATTACACATAAGCCTTCAAATCAAAGTATCGATGACCTTGTTCTCTTTCCCGCCAAATATTTAAGATTTCCTTGTCGTTATAGTCCTTTGTTGCTCATCTTTCTGGCCACCTCCCTCCAAGCAAGATTCAACAAGATGCTTCCCGCCTTAGACTGCCACGGGGACCAGTGAGACATCGAGTTGTGAAAGTATCTAGTTACTTCTCCCCATTCCAAGGCCTCGGTTACTCTGTTGTACTTTCGTAAAAGCTCACCAGTTAAGCCCCCAAGCTTCATGTTAGACCACAACGGGACAAGTAACTTGTCGTGCAGATCTAGCCCATTCCACTCGCCACCTTGCAAGCACAGTTTGGCATTGTCCATAACGGCCTTTGTCATAACAACCGAGGCTTGATCTTGCTTCGTGATTGAAACCACAAACTTGGTACATTGGACCTCCATGTGAGTACTAGGGTTTAGTATTATGAGGCCGCCGTGCTCCACTGGTCTTGCTACTGCCTTCTAGCTTGCCCACTGCCAATGTAGCACGTCTTTATTGTTGTTCTTCCAAAGGAATTTTTTTATCGGTTTTAAGAGCTCCTTCGAGTTGCATTTGGCTATCTTCAGCAATGGGCCATTAGATGTTATATGGTAGCATAAACAAGATGATCACTTTCAATCTTCTCACGAAAGGGAGAAGCACATACTCCCACCTACGCAACATGATCCTTATCTTATCCAACACCCATGAGAATCTTTGCTTCTTAGTTATATCCATCCCAAGAGAGGCTCCCAGGTGTCTTAATAATGTCCCTTTGGACACAGTCTCCCCAAACCACATTGTCGGATCAAACGAGTCAATCTTCTGAGAGATAGATCAATCTAGATTTTTCAATATTGCACTTCGATCCTGACGCAATGGCATATGTTTGCACAATCTCAAGGGCCTTCGTGATCACCTAAGGAAAATCTTTGAGAAAGAGTAGAAACAGCTTTGCCAGCAATTGGTCCTTATTGGGAAGGGAAAGCCCTTGAATCTCGCCTCTAGAGGCACTGTCTTTGATCATTGTTACCAGGGGATGAGATCCAATGGCAAACAAAAGAGGACCCAGTGGGTAGCCTTGCTTAATAGATCTTTTAACCTCAAAAGCCCCCACAATTTTTTCATTAAATAAGAGCCAGATTGGCTACCAACACCCAATGTGTTGACCAACCGAAACATCCATAGCCCGAAGCCCAGTGATTGCATGACCTCTTCCGTAAAAGACCATGTGATCCTATCATACGCTTTATCTAGATCCAATTGCAGTAATACACACTTTTGCTTAGTGAATGATGCAAACTCTATGCATTCCATTGCTGCCAGAATGTTGTAGTAGATTGATCCTCCTTTTATAAATCCATGTTGGTGGGGGGTGATGACCTTGTGCAGTAGGCGAGAGAGCCTGAGAGAAGCAATTTTGGTGATTATTTTGTACGCCATTGACATAATAGTTATTGGTGCGAGTGCTTTTAATTGTGAGGGGCAAACTTGTTTAGGGATTGGTTTGATGAGGCCTCTTTTGATGCTAAATTTGAGGGCTCCATTAACAAGGGCTTGGTAGCCATTTGCATGATCGAAGACTTAAGCTCCTACCATAATTCCTTGAAAAACTCTGTGGTCATACCATCCCATCTAGGGGACTTCTCTTTGCCCAAAGCTTGCATCGCTAAAGAACATTCCTCCTCGAAGAACGCCTTGTCCAAAATGTTGGCGTCTAAATGTGAAAGCGTTTTTTTGACACTTCCCATAAGAGCAACTCTAGCTCCATCCACTTGTAGGGAGCGGGCCTCAGGTTGGCCAGTGATTTGTTTCAAGTGATTAAGCATCATACGAGCCATTTCATACGGGTCCTTAATCTCCTTTCCTTCCATATCGGACAACGAGTGGACGATGCCTCGATTTCTCTTGACTTTGATGGCCCTGAAGAAGTGGGATTGATAAGCCTCCTCCAACTCGAGGAAAGTCTCTCTGGATAGGATTCTGGTCTTCTTCACCTCCTCGAGTTGTTGTTCAAACAAGTTGCACTTTGCTTCAAGCCACCTTCTATGATCGGCTTCAAAAGCCGATCATTCTTTTTTTTTTGGTGGTTAAAAGTTTTAATTCGTTTGTGAGTTGCTTTGATCGCTCCTCGCGGTGTTTCTTTCTTCTAGGGTATGTAGTCTTGATTGATTTTTGAACATTCTTGGTGAAGATATCCCAGGCCTTAGGGCTTACCAGATCCATATCTTTACTAAGCTTTCTAATAGATTTTAAGACTAGGCTTCTGAAGAGAGGGTCTTTAAAGAGATGAGCCCATGTTGTCACGTGTTCTCTCCAAGAGAAGAAGCAAAGGGCTCAATAAAATCAATCAAGGTAGAAACAATGAAGAAATCTAGGCTATTACCAAGCTCCTTGTTAACCCAAACTTCTTTGGAATCATTTTGTCAATGAAAAAATTGTTGTTTACTATTTTATCGCTAGTGAATGGAATAGATAATGTTTCATGAGAAACTTTAGAAAGCTAGTCATTTAGCTGATATAAGGAATATAATAGAGAGAGAGTTGTAGAGATGATTGAGTGAGAGCGATTTTGGTTTATATATTGAAATTTGCAGCATTTAATGTGAGCTCTAATCAATGACATACAAGATCTGTTTGTACTTAATTTATTAAAATTCATCATACCAATTTTTTACATAAATTAATAATAATTTATTTCTTTTTTTGTATTAAATTTTCTCTCTCTCTCTCTCTCTCTCTCTCTCTCTCTCTCTCTCTCTCTCTCTCTCTCTCTCTCTCTCCATCTCCATTTGTCCCCTTTTTTACACCTATTTTAGTTCATTGAGAGATTGAGACGGAGAAATGAAAAGAAAACGAGAGAAATGAAACAAAAATGAGCCCTTTTTTAATGCCTATTTCATTTCATTAAGAGATTGAGAGGGAGAAATGAAAAGAAAATGAGAGAGAGAGATAGATAGAGAGAGAGTGTGTGTGTGTTGGGGGTTCCATCATTGCATAGCTCCAATGACCAACAAAATTATCAATCCGGAGGGATCAACTACCCGGCTAGGGCATGAAAACACTCACACAAGTAGTGAGCTAATCATGGTTCCACGAATGGTGACTCTATGAGGTGAGCTTCTCGGCCTATGGAGGAGCTAAGCCACAATGATGGGCAATCTCCACACCCACTTCTTTTCACCTCTAGTCAACCCAATCACACACACTAACGATTGCAAGACGCACACAACACTAGTCCTATCATGCAACATACTAATAGCAAGCACACACAATAGATCTATCGAGCACCACACTTCAATCAAACCTACATGCACAGATAAGAAAAAGAGGGCAATCACACAAGATTAGAGAGGGATTAACCACTAGTTAGTTACGATCTAGCTAATCAAAGCATCATTAGCAATCACAAGAAGCATGAGAGAGGCATAGTGAAAGAGAATTAAGCATTGATTAGTGTTAATCAAGTCACACAAGCAAGGAGAAGCTCAAGGACTCCATAGTCACACATCAAGGACTCCATAGCCACACACCTCAACAGCTCTCACCAAGGAGTGCTCTCAACAAATGAGTTTGAGAACCCTAATTTCTTTTACACACTACTTTATATACCTAGGGTAAAAATATGCAATGTTCGGGCGCCCAAGGCCTTTAGGGCTCCACCAATTACTCAATCTGCTACCTAGGCATAACTATTGACCTGTTCTTTACAGCTTGGAACTCCCTTTGAGCACGTAACACATTAAAATATTACAATGGCTTGAAATAAATCGAGAATTTACAATACGTGACCATTTTGGGAAAATGTGTGACTCCAATCTTTACTGCTTCTTTGTATTCATCCTCGATGTGCATCCGTACGTCTTCAATCTTTAGCAGCTCCTATTAACTGACGTTGACTCAGTTAACATTCCCCCCTTCCAATTTTAGTGCCTGTCCTCGTGCACTGTTGAAAAGTGTTCGTGAAGGCTGTGGAAGGTTTTTGATTGGTTGTTGATGGGCTGATTGTCTTCATTTGTCATTGAATTTGTTGATGAGGTTCAATTTGTTGCAGCATCTTGATTGGTCCAAATATATCTGTTGTGAGAGATGATGTTGCATTTGTCCATTGTAATAGCATAATGATGAGGCTTCTGTTTATTTATGAAAACTATGTACAAGGAAAGTAGAATGATGAGGTTATAAATTAGGGTCTAATACCTGGATGACCAAAGGGAAAAAACCCTGTGGAAAAAAAGTGCCTTTGGGATATGCGCATTATTGGAGTACTTGTTAGCATGGGAAGTATTAATAGAGCACTCAAGGGATTATTTGCTGATAGATATGGAATTAAAAGGCAGCAAATATGATAGGGTAGCATGATGGAACATTGGTTTGCTTGTTGTAGTCCACTCAAGGTGCATAGGTGGAAGCAAAAAAGAGTGTCTAATGCATATGTCCAATGATGGGACATCCTATTTATGCATACACAAAAATGCATGGAAAACAATATGCTGTGCAAAAAGGATTTTGAAGGGTTTTTCAGAAAGATGGTGTAGCTATAAAAGCATATGACATGGCTTTGCAAGCTGGCACCCCTTTAAGAATGGTTTTCGTTGACAAGGATATGTGCTCTCATCTTATTGTGCATTGTGCGTGAGGGTTGGACTCTATGACACTCCACCAATTGTAAGTTAATAGACTTTGACTCTTATGCTCATCTCATCTAGCATGAGAGACATGACTTAGATATGCTCAACTCTTCTAGCTTGAGCGTAAGCCTAATAACTATGACTCTTAGCATAGAGTTTAATATGACTTGAAGCTTTGGGACATCTTGTGCTTACTACAAACATTTCTTCAGGTAAAAGTAAGCTTGAATCCTCAAAAAGAGGATTAGTGAAGGACCAAGTTGGCATTGAAAGTTTCTTTTGCCATACCTGTTTCATCATCTTTGAATCTGTATTCGCGTTGGTTGGGTTGTCCTTCTTTGACTATGAAGACTCCATTATTTGTTTGATTCTCCAATTGGGCCTGTTGATAGGAGTCTTCGATGTTGTTGTAGGCTCTTTTTACTGTCGGCATCTGGCTTTTGACTAGGATCATTTGAAGACTTAGGAATCCAAATCTCTTGATGACTTTTGTATATCTTTTGTTGACTTTGCCCCTCGTTCTAGGTCTTGTTGAGTTCTTGAGATCTTCATGCAGGTATGGTGTAGTTGTAGTTGTCTTGTGATTGACTGGTAGCTAAATTATTGTATACCCTATGTAGAATCCTTTTACAAGAGGAAGATTCTTTGAGATTCGTCTTTTTTCTATATCCTCTTGAGAGTTGTGGTAGACTTTATCATCTTTCGATGTTGTTTTGTTGTATATCTGCTTCTTAGATATCCTAGGATATTGTCGAGGTTGATACCTTATGGGCCTTCTTTCTTGGGAGGGTCCTGACTTCACTTCATATTCTCTAACCTGCGGTTTGGCACCCATATCTATGTGTTACCTCCATAGTACTCCTGTTCTTTTAAGCTCCATTGTGATGCTATCCATCCCATGCGTTTGTCTTTCTATGTTGAATTCCTGTCTTTAATCCAAACTAGATCATTGACTTTGACTAAACTGCTCGAAACAAACACTTGCTTGACTTTCTTTTGCTTTCTTGAGTACTTTGGCTGATATATCTTTGCTTTTCTGGGTGTCTCCTTAGAGGTTTTATTTGGGTCAGCAATTGACTTGAAGTTTTGAAAGCCTGACTTGCTTGAAGAAGCTGATCCATGAGGGTTCTTTGGTGTAGAGACATATGTTGTCACACCTTTCGTGTTAATCGATGATAGTTCCACTTTAGCTTTACCTTTTTCTGCAAGATTGTAAATGTTGTTTGTTGATTGTCAACCCATCACTTCCAATTGTAAGCGTTTGTGAGGCGATGAAGTACATCCAACCCATATTTGGCAATTGTTGCATGTGTAGCCGCAAGCAACACTGTTGAGTCAGATCTTGATTCAGATCTTGCCGAGCCACTAGTGACCACTCTTTGGCCAAGCCTCCAGATGTCGCAATGTGTAGCCTATTGCATCAAGCTTACGAGTTGTTGTTGTCTTCTTCACTCTATAGAAGGATTCTGCCATGACGCTTGCGAATCTTCCCTTGGCTCCCATCAGCCCAGCCTTTGTAGTACATTCACTCATTCTGTTGGGCAGCAACATCTTTAACAAAGGCCTACTTAGCCCAAACTCCTATAGATAAAAGTATTTCTTTTTCTCTTTTATGAGTGATATTCATTGTTGCTATTGATTTCAATATCCTAAGGTTAGAAATTTAAGAGTTTAATTGTTAACGATGTAGATATAGATAAAACTGTAGCTTGTAAAAAAAGTTGTCCGGAAGGCTCTTGAGATTGTGCAAACTTTTGCCGTCGCCTTAGGGTTGAAGTGCAATATTGAAAATCAAGACTGATTTCTCTGACGGAGAACAAATCATTCGACCTTGGACATAAGAGATTGTTTCGAAAGGAAAGATCTTTCGGCATCTCAAAGCTCCTTTGGAAGTGGGCTTAACGCATAGTCAACAATTCCCATGGGTCCTAGAAAAGATCAACAACAAGATGAGAAGGTGGGAGTATGTGTCCCTGCCTTTCCCTAGCCGCATCAAAGTGATCAAACTCCTTATGATCCCCTACATTGCCTTTGTCAGACCGCTCCTCAAAATAGCCAAAAGTAACAAGAAAGAGTTCTTGAAACCAATTAAAGGTATTTCTGGATAGAGATGGAGATAGAGATTGCGATGAAGATGGAGATGGAGATTGTGATATATTTGGAGATGGGGATGGAGATGGAGCTTTAGCTTGTTGTGCTTGGATATGGAGCTTTAGAATGTAGATGGATGTGTAGTTGAGGGTGGAGATGGAGATTGAGTTGGAGCTTGAGCTTGCAAGGATGTGTAGATCTGCACCACTACATAGTAGAGGGAAAAGGGCTATGGTGAGCTCTTACGTGAGAGAGAGGGTGAGGGAGATTGAGAAGCTACATATCTGCAGGCTATGGCTTCCAGAGAGAGAAAAAGAATCCATTACTCAAGTATAACCCACTAAACTCGTTTTAGAGAGAGGGAGAGAGATCTACAACACCTCCTGTAACATTTAATGGTCTAAAAACTTATGTGTAGCGGAAATTAGCATGAACATAGTGGGCATTTCATTAGAATAGATTCCTAATGAGAATTATAAGAGTGCTTGGGTGGAGAGAGCAAAAAAAAAGCATAACACCTAGTTAGATAGCATCAACAATACTTTCAAAAGAGAGAGAAATTAAGCTATTGACAACAATTGAGGACCGAATTTGCATGGAGCCGGTCCCCCCTCCAAAAGGCTTTGTATTATGGTTTCTCCCATCACGAGAGACATTGTACAATACAATTCTTTGTGTTACTAGCTAGTGCAATGAAGATGAAAGCTTCATGCACTAAGCAAAACACTTAGTAAACACAACTTTAATTATCCCCGTTCTCAGACCCAAGACCTCACACACCTTTGAAGATGGTGAGAACTAGCAGGGTATGAGAGTAGATTGAGAGGAAGAAGGAGTATCTTACGAGAAAGATGTACATCTCCTCACATAATCACTCATATTAGCATAGCTTTAGCTTAGTAATTAGCTTGATAGAGGAGATGAGCATGCATTGAAGCTTGGCTCTTGGTTGGATTTGCATCCACAAGCCAAGAGTGTGTCGATGTAGGCTTCTATCTCACAAGCTTGGAGTATGTGATGAGCTCTCCATTAAAGCTTGGGAAGAGATAGTCTTCTCTTTCTTCACACATGAGATTGTGTGAGTGTGTGTGTGATAATTCCTTGCAAAAATCAGCCTCCTCTCTCTCTCTTGGGCGAGCCCTCTTGCTATTTGCTCTTGCTCAGCCCTCATTGGACCTCCCCAAGTCAAGCCAATGGCTATTAAGCAGCATAAGTGATAGCCTTCTGACATGTGTCCCCCTTTCCCCTTTTGTGGGAGCTTTAGGTAATGTAATAATTAAACTAAACTCTCATTGGACCCCTTTGCCTCCTGGCCAATAGGAATCAGGCAAGCCATTGGGCTCCTGAATGCTCATTGGACACCTTGGGAGACTGTCCAATAGTCTTCTAGGAGACTTAATTCTCATTGGTTCATTTATTAAGTGTTTTTAAATTAATTAAACTAGATTTACTCTAGCCTAATTCTCATTGGTCCACCTCTAAGGCCATCCAATAGGAATTGGGTACTCCTTGTGGGCATCTGGGCTAGGGAGCTGACATGTGTCCCTAATTCCCTTTGTGTAAAGGGAGCTTGTGTGTGTGTGTGTGTGTGTGTGTGTGTGGATTTCTCTCTCATCCCCTAGAAGAAAGGCTCGCCCCCTCCCATGTAGGGATATGCAAAGACTTTCTTTTCACACACACAAAGCATCCAATTCCCCTAGGTTTGACCTTTGGACATAACCTTTGAATTTTGGAACCTTAGCATTTTGGAAGTCTTAATGGGCTGAACCTTAGGGTCTTTTTAGCCCATTGTTGCACATGGCTCTTTTGCAGATGCCGCCCCCTTTGGATCCCTATTTTCCCTCCTTTGGATCCCTACTGTGGCCGGTCTGCTAGCTTAACCAATATTCTAGCTTTTTCTCCCCTGGCACTTCCCCACATTAAATGATCAGTTTAATATGAGAAAATCATTTAGGAGAATTAGATATTGATTATTATGACACCTCCAAAAGGAGGGGGGAGGGAGGAAGTGACAGAAATTTCAAATCTACTAGGTGAGATATGTAGTAGGATCCACATGGGGGAATGTGGGACAATACTACATCCAAAAGGTCACGTCCAGGTAGTTAAGACTATTATTTCCCTAGGCGAGTGGATCTAATGATTGGATCTCTTTTTGCCCTATTTTTTATTTTTTGTGTAAAAAGAAATACGCATTTTCTGGCCTAGCCCATTAGCTTGGTCAAAGCTTGATTAGCACTTTAACCATTTCACTAAATGTCCAAATAAAAGTGCCCAAGAAGACCCCAAACAAGTCCTACTGTCAGGTTCTTTAGGTATTAATTATGCTTATGTATTAGCTTAATGTTGCTACTGAATGGTTATTATGTCGTTTTGTACGGGTTGGGCATCCTTGTAAAAGCCCTGTGGACTTGTGGACTTATTGTGATGGTATCTACATGGGTTATGAATGGTTTTTATTTTTTAATTTAATCTCTCACATAATGTGATTGGCAAAAACATTAAATTCTTTGAGTGTTATGCTTAGGGTTGCCGGGGTTTGAGCAATGGCTACGTGCGGTCTGCAAGACGCACGTGAGCAAGGAGCTCTGCAGCAGGGCGGCGATGTCCTCGCGCAAACACGGTCTGCTAGCGAAGTGGGGAAAGGGTGCTGCTTGAGGGGTTGGGTGTGCCTCAGGAGGAAGGACCCACCAGTCCCGCCCATGGAGTTGTGTAGATCATCAGCCTCCCCCTCACTTTTTGACCGATAGGTGAGGTCTTCTGCCTACCCCTCTGTTTCAAGGGACCCTGGCTTGGCATGGTAGGATGCAGGGGTGACAGTGTTGTGCCTCAGTGGTGGAAATGCCGGCCGGGATCTGACGGGGCGAGGCTCCCCTCTTGAGCCCGTATGGATTGGTTTCCCGTTTGGTGCATGGCTCACCAGGTTCAGCTTGTTTGGGAGGTTCTGTGGTGGGATGCGCAAATTTCAGGTTCTTATGCTCTTATGCTTGTTTGGATTGTTTTGGATTTTGGTCTTCTAAGGTGTGAAGCTGCGGACATCAGCACGGGTTTGTGGCAGTCTGGTGGTGATGGTGGCATCCTGGCCTCTTCCTTGCTAAGTCTGGATGGTGTCTTTTCTCCTCATTTGCTCTCTGTGGTTTGATTTAGTCTTGGTCGGCAGTACCTAAAGGTTCTTTGGGCATATGGTCTGTCTGTGGAAGGGGCAACAATATGGTGGCACCTGGGGGACTTCTTCTGGTGATGCGGACTTTGGTCCTGCGCTTTCGGCTAGTGGTATGTTATCCAATCCTCCTTCATCCGGGGTTGGCCTCCCTTGTTTTGGGTAGTTTTGGAATGTTGTTGTGTCAGTTATGGAATGATGTTGGGTCTGTCTAGTAGCCATGGCTTATTGTGAGCATGGATGACTGTAAATTTTTTGGATTTAATTCATTTATCACTCACACTTTGTGAGTTTTGCCCAAAAAAAAAAGGAAAACTTCTTTGAGTGTCAAGCCATAAACATATATTCTTAGAGTTTACACTCCTTACTACATCTAACAACTTGCTGCCTCCATTAATCATGCCCTGTTAACAAATTGGCACAATTTATGCTTTGCCCAACATGTAGGTTTGACTAATCATTTTGAGTGATCATTGGCAAGTGTGGTCCATTATTATCAATGAGCACTTCAGTGGGATGTGCTCAAGAGCTCATCCAATGTTAGTCGAACATCTAAGTCCTTACTGAGGATTCAAGCGAGGAGTTATTGCACTGAGGATAGGACCAAAGCATTGAGTATTAGGTTGTTGTGAACGGAGCATCAATGGGAGTTTTCTAATATCAAAAGCCAAAGTAGATGCAAGAAGCAGATGCTCCAAATGTTGGCATGTTCTAGTGGACTGTTAAAGTTGTCCAACTTCAAGGGATTGTTATAGTGAGGTTCTGATGGGATTGCAAACTTGTCTCATAGGACAATGGTTTTAGCCAAGCCCAAAGTCTGCGAGGATTGCTTCCTTGGTGCCATTGCCATTGTGGATGCAGCAAAAGAGGATATTTTTTGGTTTGATATCATGGTTTACTAGGTATGTCATGCCCGCTCTTGAAGCATGTACACCTTCCATCCGAGATGAGTGTTTTCAAGCACCTTCTTAGAGCTCAACTTTTTTTTTTCTTGCTCATGAGAGGCCATGACCACGAATCAAGTCTTGCTTGTGGGGGGATGTAGAAGAGGCAAGTCTTTGCATCGTATTGAAGCCTATGCAATGCCATGTCTAGAAAAGGTAAGAAAAATTGAGAAGGAAATTCCTACACTATAACAAACAACACATCGATTTCCCCTCATCACAACGCACATACATCCCATCGATTAATTGTCGAAAAATAGGCTTCAAGTGCCTCTACAAACTCAAAATAGGAAATTGTACAAAGGAAAGCTACCATTATGGGAAAATGTAGAAAAGATCTTATCGAGCAACTGTACAAATTGTTTGTAGAATTAATCTCAACAAGTCGTAAAATCATCAAGAGGAAGATGCAGGACCTTGCCATTCCTAAAATAGGTTGTTGACATTAGGAAATGAACATGGACCTTGACTTGCAAACTAGACATGCTCCTCATCATTTATCGTTTATCAAACGATCGATATTTTGCACGTCCAAAACTAGATCTCTCCCTATGGCCAAGTTCTCCATGCCAAAAAGGGAAGGCAACTCTATGGCCTTGTACTTTGGGTAGTGAGAAAAACTAGTGACAGAACATTGTGGTTTTATACATTTATTATAACTTTATTTGCAATATATCTATATATAGTTTTCAAATTTTGGTTTTGGTTTAAAGGCCTTAAACTCCTTGTGGGAATCGTACCGAGTAGGAGCCATACTTATTTCATAAGGGGAATTTTTTTGGTGAGTATTTTCTAGCGAGTACTTTTTGGCATCCGATGAGCAGATTCCAAAAAGATGAGAGAGAGAGAGAGAGAGAGAGAGAGAGAGAGAGAGGATATGTGAGAGAGGAGGATGGGAGGAGAGAGAATGCATTCCAAAAGACCTGTCTAATTTGTTTTCATGAGTATCCCACTCTCTCTCACCCTCTCAATTGTGTGTGTGTGTGTGTGTGTGTGTGTGTGTGTGTGTGAGAGAGAGAGAGAGAGAGAGAGAGAGAGAGAGAGAGAGAGAGGCATGTGGACAAAATTTGGATGAAATGAAAATAGATCATGTGAGACATACACATCCAATTCTTTCAAAATGCTCCATTGCTTACCCATTGTACAATTTGATCAAAATGTAAAAAAGATGAACATTCATTATTTATAGAAAGCATTACAATTTATATCGCTTGTAGTACATATGGCATCACTTTATATGTTGCACATGCAATCAATTGCTTCAAGGTCCTCGTTTAGTAGTAGTGCTCTCTTGTACATGTAAGCAATAAATCATCACGCCTAGCTACTCCTTTAGTTTCTCTTCATCCCTCTCTATGATGATCCAAGTTGTCTTCCATCAAATTATGGAGAATTTACCCTTTTCGTTCAAGCTTTGCAACAAGCACATTTTGAGCTTTGTGCACATGCGATAAAGGCCATACATTCCACTGTTGTATTGATAGCTTGCTTGAACCATTGTTTTCCATATGGTCCTTTGATGTTGGGGATAGCTCCTAGGGCATCCCACACAGATTTAATGGACTTCTCAAGATCATTTAGACATTGTGGAAAGACAATAGTCCACAATGTGATGAAGAAAAGAAGATGTGAACACAAAGCTGTTTTATAGCATTTGCTAGGCTATTAAATTAATATTAAATTGAATAGATGGCTTATTTGACACCTCAAGAGTCCCATTCCCTATGACACTATGCAAAAGAATGATGTATAAACAATGCTCTGTACAAGTGAGCCAAGCAAAGAACATATATTCAAAATACCTTCATCGATGAGATTCTAACATCACAAAGACATTGAGGAGAGATAACAAAGGCT
Organism: Adiantum capillus-veneris; assembly: GCF_014529385.1. NCBI lineage: Eukaryota > Viridiplantae > Streptophyta > Polypodiopsida > Polypodiales > Pteridaceae > Adiantum > Adiantum capillus-veneris. Next base: position 101,622,095 of record NC_140958.1, read on the forward strand.
ATTGTAGGGAAAAGCGAATCAAAAACCAATTACATATCTATGGTAGGATAGGTGCGCTACCCCTCTGTTGAGTACATTGAAGACTTGGACCTCACTTATAACTAGTTGGTGGATAAACATATTCTTGTTTGGCTTAAGCCTAACACATGCAAGAATATAAAGTAAATGTGATTACATGTATCATACAATCTCTTGCGTGCAAGAAAATCTTGAAAATACAAACATATACAACTGGGCTCTTTCCAAATTTGAACCTCATGCATATTCACATCATTATCTTCTCCATGTGATTCAACCTTGAAAACTTTGTTCATTCTTTTGACCCGGCAAATTTCCTCTACCACCCTTGCCTTCAAAGCTAGAGCCAAAGTAGTTTTGCGACTTGCCTCCAATGAGATTGTGGTGTGGTACTTTGTTTGTACCCCGTCTTGAGTGTTGGAAGGACGGCTCCATAGGGGCCTATGTGATGACCCCGTCACATTCTCATTGGCATTTGGAGTCCCAAAAATATATCGAGCACACTCCTCTATAAATTTTTCCACTCAATACCCACCTTCATACAATTTTTGCACTTCCTCTGGAGAAAGGTTTGTGCCAATACGCACTTGCCAAATGGTCAGTACTAACCTAGATTGTGTGTCAATATTCCTATCCAAAATATGATAATGTAAAACGTGCTCAGGATAGAATCAAAAAAATTAACAGAACATGCTCCCTGGATGTTTGTGGTATCCTTTAAAAGTGGGAGTCAAAACTTCCACATTAGAGCCTGTAATGAACTTGCCACATCTTCTTCCCCTATGCATTCCACTATAGGTTACTTTGTAGCCTTTGCAAGTGCACCAAATAGCCCCCATTGCTTTGTTGATTTTGCTCTCCTTTACCATGGACCCTCCCCCTTTATTCCTCTTAAGAGGTGTGTTTGTCGTCCCTTTACTTGTAAAAATTATTTCTTGGCTGTCCACTTGGCCGTCGATCCTTTTCAATTGAATTGTACTCTAGTCAATGAGTTGACTCATCCACAATATTAAACACCTTTGTTAGAAATCTCTTCTTTTGAGAAGTTTCCTTGTTGCCCGTTAGAGTTGAGGGCATCGTTTAGCATGTCATTCCCTTGATAGCTTCATTCACGAGGCATGTGACATGAGATGGCCAATTATCAAGCCGCTTGACAAGCCTCTCAATGTTTTCTCTGCAAGCATGAAATAGATTTTGTACTCTGCAAAAGTGAATTCGCTAGGTTAGTGGTACATGTATTGTACAGGGATATCCTCTGTCTTGAATCCCTCTTCTGATAGCTAGCTCCCATGTTTGCTTTCAACAAGATTTGTGTGTGGGGTGTTGGGCTGTCCATGCTATTTTCAACGAATGCCATGATGCTACCACAATGGGCAATGCAGACCTCCCACCAGCTTAGCTCACAATTCCATGTATAGAATATTTTTGTCCATTCAATCTCCTAGTCGTGCCACCATTGTCATATCAATTGGGCTTCAACAACTGCGTCCTTGGATGGTACTTGTCTTCACTTTTCACACATTTCTATGTGTGTTGCTTGTGAGGGTTCTACTATATACTTCACCGTGTGTTGATTCATACTTTTCTTCCAATGAAATAGACATGAATTCTCTCAACCCTCCATCACATTGCCCTTATTTCCATTGAATACATGGCGCATTGTATTCCAATTTGCTTGTGCTCTACCTACCATGAATTTAAAGAAATATTTTGGCTCACCAATGTTTCATTGAGGCATTCCCAAAAGAGGCACTGTGATCCCATGTCCTCTTCCTTCATTTTGCATGTGGCTATAGTGAGAAAATCTTGCATGCTATCCCACAAAGGAATGAAAATCAATTTCTTGTAAAACAATGCGATCTGTAACCCATAGTATGTTTAAAAAACACACCTTGGATCATGTACATGGCACACCATTATTACCCAATTCGTAACCCGTTTAGTCTCATCAAATCATACCTAAGCACACTGAAAATCTCATGTTCTATTTTGCCTTATGTACTTTACTAGGTCATGCTTGATGATGGACCCATCGTGGAAATTTTGAAAACAAATCACTTTTCCCTTTCCTTACGCTACCCCCAAAACTGGCTACCTTGAAGGTGGTCAGTGAGTGCAACCTTGTTTCAACTTGGGAAGTGTATACCAAATGATACTTTGGTCGGTGGGACACTATGCATCAAAGAAATAGATCATCAAAACCTAATGGATAAATTCAATGAAAATAGATTTACAAACATATAATTTCTAAGAAACATAAACTAAACTGTGAAAAAAATTCATTATAGTATATGAATAGGATTTGCTACCAGTTTTCTTGCACTAAGGGATCCATTTACTTTGCCACAATGTATAGATGTTGCTCATCAATTTTTTGGCCTATACCATTGACTTGAAGAATAGACCTCGACACCATCTCTTTTTGTTGGGTGACGATGACTATGGGGGATGAAAGTGTGGCTTCAAGATGGTGGGATGGGGTGTACACACACACACACACACACACACACACACACACACACACACACACACACACACACACACACACACACACACACACACACACACACACACACACACACACACACACACACACACACACACAGTTTGAAACACAAAAATAGAACTACATTATGAATTGATTGATATTGAAGATCCTTACATGCTACATATAGAACATCTAAATTAACAATAGCCTTTGCTTTTACCATGCACACTTCACCTTGACATACATCAGTTAATCGACAGGGGTAGTTTTCCACATAGTGTAGACACAAGCACTTTTGCCACATACATCTCAACTTTCTTAGCACTCACTTGATGGTCAACAAAAAGTACCCTTTTCACCATTTCTTTGGTTTTCTCCATGAGGGATTTTGATGTGCCATCATGAATGTTTTGGGAGTGCATGCCTCAATGAATTAACAACCTAATATTGCATGTCGCATTCAATGGCATGATATAATACACAAAAGATTCACAATTTCTAATGCATAGTGGAACATTGGAACAAAAGTGACATACGACTTTGCTTGATGAAGTTTCACACACCGGGTGTCAATGCTCTCAACAAGCTACCACAAAAGTGTGCACAATTAGAATATCTATAGTTCAAAAGTTTAGGGAAAACCTCATTGATGCATTTCAAAGAACCAACGCATTGTCTTTGCCATACAACCTCAAAGAAGACTATGTTTGAGGTTTTGGTTTTGTCCAAATATGAGGATCATATAGATGTTCCATTGAGATATCCACAAGACTATTTCCATCTACTGCAAATGGTAAAGCAACGATTCTCGCATTCACCCATAAGACAAGTATATGAGTGATACTCCTTGCTTTTTGGGGAAAAGTATAAACTCCCAAATAGTAGTGACACTTGTCTATGTGTGTTGCATACTCCCACACATACCTGGTTGTAATGCCACATACCTCTCATGTTTTTCTCAAACTTCAACAAAGAGAGATAGCTATAGTAAATTTTGAAGTTTGGATTCTACTTAGACTTGAGCACGCACGCGCGTGCACACACACACACACACACACACACACACACACACACACACACACACACACACACACACACACACACACACACACATAGAGAGAGAGAGAGAGAGAGAGAGAGAGAGAGAGAGAGAGAGAGAGAGAGAGAGAGAGAGAGAGAGAGAGAGGCCTATTACACCCGCTTGTTCAGAAGTATTCCAAAATTTTTCAGAACTACTCCAAGCTGGGAGCACCGCGCTTCTAGTAGTGGTAGCCTCCTATGTATTATAAAAGGGTCCTTTTGTGTAGCTCTCATGCCATTGCAGCCTCCTATGTATTTACGAGTTGTTGGTGAAAGGCTCTTGTAGCTCTCAAGCCATGGAATTGAAAGCAAAAGGAAAAAAATGTTCACGATCTTAAGTCATTAGAATGAATTATAGTTTGTGACCACATGAGGAGGTGGGTGACGGGTCTGGGACCATCTATGGACGTTTTAAAAAAAAGACACTCCAATGAAAATTTTCTAAAATACATTATGTTATTTAGAATATGCTTTGCTATTGGAGCTTCCAAGTCAGGCACAACTCATGTCAAGGAGCATAGCTTTTTATATATGTATCTTTGCTTACATCCATTGGTAGTCTAAGCGAGGCTGATCAGTTCATGGTAGTGCCACAAATTGTCCTTTCCCTCTTCTCCTCCTCATGTGAACTTGTCCAACAAGGACTGTGGGTCTGCAAGTGCCAACTTTTGCATCATAAAAATGTCATGAGGCACGTAGAACTCGTTTGATCCTAATTATTTTAGTAACAATTTAGCACAACCATCTAAAATTCAAGTGCAATGAAGTGAATTTAAAGAACCTTACTTGGTGATCTTGCCAAGTATTAATAGAAACTCGTGCCATATCTTGAGGATCAAACTTCATGAGCGTGCACTCAACCTTGGGGGTTGAGAATTCATCTATTTGCTTATACAATGCCCAATATTTCCATGAGTGAAGCAATGATTCCCATCCCACATGATAAACATTTTCTCTTCCATGTGACTTAGCTCTAGAATGGGTCTAATTTTATCATCATCAAAGGTTGTATACATTACCAACTCTCTCCCATGAACATCATGCCTATTGAACGATACAAGATCTTGCCAAGAGAAAGCTTTGGACATGATAAAACATGGCATTGTAAGTTGATAGTCTCTTTTAGCAATAGAAGCTGCGAGATCTGCAACACATTCATTGTTCATTCTAATGGATGGATTGGCCAAAATATGACAAAGAGAAATTATTGGCAAGAGGTGATTGTATCGCACAATATGCATATCAATCCACCCTGCTCAAATGTGACTGTCAACCAAAGAGCCAAAGAGGTTACTTAATGGTTCATTACTTACATTTTGTGGCTCTATGGTTGTCAAAGTCATTGCACCCATCAATGGAGCTACGTGTGCCACTATGACCACTGATGCAACAACCACAAATTTTGTTGCTTACGACAAACCACTCTCTTGGATCATGTTGATTGGAATTTCTTCTTGACAATCGACTCGTTTGGATTAATTTCTTATGAGAATTGGTATTGTTTTACAATGAAAGTGAGAGTGAAAGAGAGAAAGAATGAGGGTAAGAGAAAGCTCAAGTGTGAGGTTTAGAGAGAGAGAGAGAGAGAGAGAGAGAGAGAGAGAGAGAGAGAGAGAGAGAGAGAGAGAGAGAGAGAGAGAGAGAGAGTGGGTTAGATAGAGAGAGGGGTGGGGTGAAGGATGGAGAGTGCGGGAGAGAGAAAGAGAGAGAGGTTGGGTGAGACAGAGAGGAGGGGGGGGGGGGGGGGGGGGGGGTGAAGGATGGAGAGTGCGGGTGAGAGAGGTAGAGGGAGGGAGAGGGTGGCTGAGTGAGAGAGAGGGAGGGAAGCATGCAAGAGAGAGTGAGAGGGAGAGTGCAAAAAGTGGGGGGAGGGGCTTTCGCCCCCTTTTATGGAGGGGTTGCTCTTCACAAACAACTCCATTGGATTGTTTGATCCCTGGGAGAAATCCTAGTGGACTACCCATGGTGCCCATCTGAAATGAGTATGTGTGTGTGTGTGTGTGTGTGTGTGTGTGAGAGAGAGAGAGAGAGAGAGAGAGAGAGAGGGGGGGGGGGGGGGGGGTAGAGAGAGTGGATTAGAGAGGAAGTCTGAGGGAGGAGAAGAGAGATAGAATGGGGAGGAGGTAGTTAGAGAGGCAGAGAGAGAGAGGAGAGGGAAAGAGAAAGGGGAAACGTCACGGGAGGGAGGGGAGTGGCTTGTCATGGAGGTGCTACCCATCCACAAGAGAAGAAGAATGATAGGATACAGAGAGAGTAACACATGGATTACAGAGAGAGAGTAGGTTATTAAAATTTTTAGAAAATATTATATATATATATATATATTAAAAATACTATTTGATTGATCCTAATAGCTACTTACTTTTACTCGCTATATAAGACTAATCTCTTTTTATTTTAAGAGAAAGATATGCTATAGCACTCTCTATCTACTAAGATACTTCGTTTTAGATATTATCTCTCTTATGGCTTGTACTCTCAATTTCCTTGTTTTCAATCGATCTTTTCCTTTTTCTAACGGAAAAATTATCATACGTAAAAGTTCCTTGATTGATCAAGTTGCTCCTACAAAGTTTATTTCTTTAAATGCTATTATTGATATTACCTTCTTAAAAATGATTGATTTTAAGTTCTAGAGGTACATATATTTTCTTTATGCTGGGTACTTTTTAGAGGAGTGTTTGTTAAGTATTTACAAGGTTAGTGTCACAAAGCCATCATCTTCTCAATGCTTATGCTAGGTACTTTTTAGAGGAGTGTTTGTTAAGTATTTACAAGGTTAGTGTCACAAAGCCATCATCTTCTCAATGCTTTATTGCTAGCATTCCATAACGTTTTGAACCAAGTACTACAAAATTCCTTGGTTTAAGTACCCTTGATGAACCGTGTTCAATGAAAGATTATTTGCATGCTTCAATGTTCGCAACAACATATGGAAAAAGCCTTGTGAATATTTTGCGGTCCGCGTCAAAGAAGAACACCTCAACAAAAATCATGTCCGACATTAATCTTGTTGTGAAGGTGATAGAGATACCCAAGAGTTACAACGACGATTTTATTTTCGAGTTTCCACTGAAAGAGAAAAGTGCACGCAATGGCTCAATGGAATATCGATATGACCCTCACCTTTGGATGTAGCCACAAACCTTAAACATAGTCTTCTTTGTTGTTGTATGACAAAGCCAATGTGCTAGTCCATTGAAATGCATCAAGGAGTTTTGTCGTAAACTTTGGAACTATGGATAATCTAATTGTGTGCAATTTCGTGGTAGCTTGTTGAGGACATCGGTACCCGACGAGATGTGCGACACATCATCAAGCAAACTAGTCTGTCACTTTTGTTCCAATGTTGCACTATGCATTAAAACTTGTGAATGTTTTGTGTATTATGTGATGTCGGATGATACATTAAATAATTTGTTAATTCATTGAGGCACGTACTCTCACTACGTTCGTAATGGCACATCAAAGTTACTCACAAACAAAACCAAAGAAATGGTGAAAATGGTCCTTGCTATTGACCATCAAGAGGATATTGAGAAAGTCTAGTTGTGTGTGGGAAAAGAGATAGTGTCGGGATTTAAACTTTTGATCCAATGGTACAAGCCATAAAATTTGTTAGCACATCAAAGTCTCTCACAAACAAAACCAAAGAAATGGTGAAAATGGTCCTTGCTATTGACCACCAAGAGGATATTGAGAAAGTCTAGTTGTGTGTGGGAAAAGAAATAGTGTCAGAATTTATTCTTCGATCCAATGGTACAAGCCATAAAATTTGTTAGCAAGTAATATATGCCATGGAAGAGGAAATGGGTTCCTTGGTGCAAGACGATTGGTAACCGATCCGTTTCATTTACTACAACAAATTTTTTTTTCCCAAAATTTAATTTATGCTACATAAACGTAAGATATTTGTAATTCTCCTTTTATTGAATTTATCCATTAGGTTTCAATGATTTGTTTCGTGATGTGTAGTGAAAGAATCATTTGGTATTGAGACACTTCTCAATTTGAAACAATATTGCACTTCATGACTTCTTTCAAGGTAGCCAGTTTTCCGGGAAAGATAAGAAAGGGGAGAAGTGATTTGTTTTCAAAATCTCTCCAGTGGGTCCATCATCAGGCATCGACCTAGTGAACCGCATGAGGCAAAATGGAATAGGAGATGTATGTTGTGCTTGCATCCAATTTGATCACACTAAATAGTTTACGAATTGGGTAACAATGGCGTGCTATGTATATGATCCAAGATGTGTTTTTTCAATGTGTCACAGAGAGCATTGTTCTACAAGAAACCGATTTTAATTCCTTGGTGGAATAGCATGCAAGACTTGCTCAAAATAGCCGAATGCAAAATGAAGAAAGAGGACATGGATTCACAATGCCCCGATGATACGTTGGTCAAATATGGATGTAAATCAATTTTTTTTTTTGGGACTCATGGCAGACAAAGCACATGCGGATTGGAATGCAGTGCGTCATGTGTTGAATGGCGGCAAGGGCAATGTGACGGAGGTCTGAGAGCATTCTTGCCTCTTTCATTATAAGTAAAGCATGAATCAACACACAGTCAAGGATATAGTTGCACCCTCATAATCAGCACCACACAAAGAAATGTGTGAAAAGCGGAGACAAGCACCATTTAAGGAGGCAGCTCCTCTCGAAGCCTGATTGATACAACAATGGTGGAAACTAGAAAATTGCATTGATAAAAACCTTACATACATGGATTCATGGATAAGCTGGTGGGAGGTTTGCATTACCCATTGGGGTAGCATCATGACCTTCATTTAAAAGAACATGAACGGCCCCAACATCTCACGCACAGATCTTACTAGCTAGTAGGAGAGGGATTCAAGATTCAGATATGGTTGTACGATGAATGCACCACTAACTTAGCAAAAATGCACTTTTGTAGAGCACAAAGGCTATTTCATACTTGCAGGAAAAACATTTAGTAAAGCATCTTTACAAAGGTTTGTTGAGTGGATGAGTATCAACCATCTCATGTCACACGCCTGGTGAATGAAGCTACCGAGGGAATTTCATGCAATAGGGCATCCTTGAATCTAACGGGAAATATGGAAACTACTTGATAGAAGAGGTTGCCAATAGAGATGATTAATATTGAGGATGAAGCAACTCATCTATGAGAAAACAATTTAATCACAAAGGATTGACGGCTAGGTGGACGACCAAGGAAGATAAATTTCACAGGTGAAAGAACATCAAACACGCTTATTAACATGAATGAAGGGGGAGGGTCTATGATAAAGGAGAGCAAGATCATTGAAGCAATGTGCTCTATTTGGTGCACCCACAGTGGTAGCAAAGTGACCTATAATGGAATCCCTAGCAAGGGGAGAAGATGCAGTAGCTTCATTGTAAGCTCTAATGTGGGAGTTCTGGCTTCCTCTTTCTAAGGATATCACAAACATCTAAGGGAAACGGTCCACCAATGGTTTTGGTTCTATCTCAAGCACATTTTAATCCAAGCATTCCTTGATGTAGTTATGGGTGTCTTTGCACAATATTGGCCTATAGAAGAAGCACTCCAAAGCCTTTAATATTGCTTCCCTTCCTCTATGTCATACAGAAGGAGGATTATGACTCTCTTTAAGCACTTTCTGATGAAGAGAAAGAGTGACATAGAGATGATTATCCATCATGAGGTATCCATCCTTGTAGATTTACTAATATTATTTGAAAATCATCATCCTTATCAAGCATTGCTCATATCTTGAAAACCTTCATGTTGAGCCACGATATTGGTAGAGATTTGAGGTACTCTAGAAAGTGCACTTACTACTACATTATGCTTTTCAACGGTTTATAAGACTTGAAAATGAAACATAAATAAGAAATTCTTCCACCTTGCATGTTTCTCCTACAAATGCTTTTGAGTCTTAAAGTACTTTCAGCTTTGGATCTATCCTTGCATTAGGAGAAAGTTGGAATCACTTTTGGGCCCTATAAGAAGTGCCACTTTGTTTTAGAGAGAGAAAATGAAAATGTTAAATTGTGCATTTTAAGTGATACTTTTTTGCGCCAACAAAAAGCCAAAATGACATTCTTTGGTAGGTAGCCACCGTCTTTATCATTCTTATCCTTCGTTCTCTTGTCAGGAATCCAACTAACCGTATGACTAATAATTGAAATGCCAACTTACAAGCGTTCCCTCCAGAAACATAAGCCACACAAACTCTATCAACTCTAAACTTGAGAATATGGTCTTCCCTCCGACAACCTGAGAAATTTCATGAGTTTCGAGTGTCTGTCTTTTTCTCTATCAACTCTAGGAATGGAGAAAGCTTCTTTTTTTGATGAAACACCAATTTGAACTTGCAATCCTCAGAGCCTTCATCTTTAACACTTACCCAAAGAAAGAACACATATCATATTCATGTTGATGTATTGCAAGAGTACGCACCGTTGCAAAAATGTAGGAAGGAGTCTTTCTTATCTCAACGGGAGAAAGAACTTAGAAGGACAAACAAGGAACATCATTTGGATTTATGGACCAATGGGTCTATCTATCCAAAGGATCCTACAACAAATGCACCACCTCCCTTTGCTAATATCACTAACCTCTTACATTTCATAGGCAATGTCAAGGATGGGCTATTGGGATAAACCGAACATTTGGAAATGAGAGGATTGAATACGGAAAGGCAAAGAAACTTCTTGGCAATGGAGAACATGCAGCTGAAGAAGCTTAATGAAGCATGCTCTCAAAAGATTTCATCAAACAAAGAGACAATCCAAGGCCTTGAGAAGAAGATCACAAGTTTGCGAGAGAAAGACACCATGCTTGGTAGTTGGAAAAGAAAACGAGATCTATGCAACATTGAGAACATGAAGATTGGTAGTGGTGGCCTGAAAAAACGAATACGAGCTTTAAGGTAACTCGAAGTTTGTTTCTGCTTTTGTATCTTCAATGTGCTTCACTAAAAAATAGATACACTTTCCTATACATGATCATAACGCATGGTGCTTTTTTGGTAGGTCTTTACTGCATCCAAACTTGAACGGTGCAGGCTTCAATGCCGGGGTGCATTACAGCCGTCTAGTTCCAAGAGAAGCAGTTGAAGAGATGATAACTCAGAAAAAATTTCGTAAGTTGAAAGGGAGGCTCCTTACCTCCTTCATGAACAAGAATCAATTGGAACCAATGGAAGTGCAAGCAATACTTGATGAGAGTGGCATCTCGCAGATGGGATACAGGGCACTCTTCAAAGCATTAGCTAAAAGGTCTCAAAATAAACTACAGAGAGGCCAAAGCCATCACATGTAAAGGCTGCTCGCCGGCACGTAAACGATGAGGTGTTTAAGAAACTTGGGTCACCATTCCATATTGAAGCAACGTTCTTAGGCAAGGGCGGTAGAGAGGTACATTTTAATGAGCACAACAACCTCTTCGTTGATCTTGAAGCATGGCAAAGGTATGCAGTTCACTTCTTTGACATCAATCGAGAGGAGTACGGTGGGGTTCTCAAGTTTGTTTTGAAGCTCGACGAGTGCGAGGTCCTGAATAACAAGAAGCGGGAGAGAGTCACCATTACCCTCATGAACAAAGCTCTGGATCCATCAATAACAAAAGAGGATCCACGATACTTTAGCATGCAATCCGAAAACAACATTCTAACTCTAGGATCATTTCAGGTATACTTCGTTCACTCTATAATAACAAAAATATTGATTATTTGGTTGTTGATTTTGTGTTTTCATTTTCCACTGCAGGTTGATAAGGAAAATTTTGAAATCCTCGATTGGGATTTAGTCAAACCCAAATTCCTTCTTTCATCAGTGAACAAAGAAACGGAGTCGTTCTTTCAGTGGAAGGATTTGGTGACTATACAGTGGAATGGCACATGGTAGGTGACTTAAAGACTCTTAAGTGTATGTACAACATAACACACGGAGCACCTGTGGCAAATCGTGTTGGGGTATAAAGCCCAATGTGGTCGCCCACGTAAGTGGGCGGGCCACCAGGTATGTACACATATTCTTTTGTAAAAACCTAATGCGTCGCACTTCCACTCGTACTCCTTCAACTGGTATCAGAGCTCAGATCGAGGCTCGGGGCAGCATTTGCAGGTAGCCAGAGTCACCTGCTTAGATTGGAGTGAGATTCGACAGGCGAATACACGGCCCCAATTCCTGTGGGTGAGCCTGAAGGGCTCGGTGTTCTCAGAATTTCATTCTAAGGTCATCTCGGCCACCGTTCGGCTTCGACAAAGTTTTGCGCAGGCCATTTTCGACTACGTGGTCTCAGCGGGTGCAGATCTGACTCTCCAAATTTAGGGTTTTGGCCTACGACTGCAAGTGCTGAGGATATCTGCACTTCTAGAGTGCTGATTTGTGGCTATCTACACAACGAAGAACGGCTTACAGTTCTTGGAGGCGTGTCACATACGACACGGGCGCACCTACACACAGATTGTAGGCGACATCCACCCGTTCATCAGGTAGCTTGTGTTTGCTGCTTGATATTCCAGATTTCATCCTGACATTGTAGGTAATTCCACATGGGATGTATTTTCAGAGATGATGTATGTCTGTTGAGGGTTTGCTAGCTGTGAGTCATGCAGCAAACAACCACCGCAGCGGTTACAGCATACAGTGGGAAATTGTGGATGTATATCTTTGTGGGAAGTCTATGTACTGTCAGATTTACTATAGCCTTTGTTGAGGGTCGAGTGATGTTTTATTGAGCTGGGGGATTCTTGAATGTTGAGATCCTTTCGGTGATACAGGTCTTGGAGCGATCCCTCGAGCACCCTTAGATAGGCAGCTAGGATGTATTGACTGTGAGTTAGACAGTTGGGATTGCATCTTTGCTTTACTTCTGTTGAGGCATTGTCGCAGTCTATGCTTACAGGACAGTGACAGGACAGTGAGAGACAGTACAGGTGCAGGACAGGTTTACCCACGACTTACAGTGTTAGAGAGACAGTGGTTTTTTGAGCTGTTTTTTGTCTGTTTTTGAGTACACCAGAGCCATTTTACAAAGGAGACTCTGCCAAAATTTCTGTAGAATCTGAAGCTTTATTGGTTCATTTGACAGGTTGATATTGGTTTAGAGGTCAGTTTACAGGAGAAACTCTGCCGAATTTTTCCCAGGAAAGTAAACTACTGTGAAGTGTAGCTATGGCTGGATCACAGGACACTGCTCTTTACAATATCAAGAAGCTGGATGGAACCAATTTCCCATTGTGGAAGAAGCAGATTTGGCAGGTGTTGGTACAAAAGAAGCAGATAAAACCTATAAAGCTCAAGGGGATAAAACCACAAGATATGGACGAAGATGAATGGAGCGAAATGGATGAATTGGCACTTTCTACCATTATGCTGACTTTGGCAGAAAGCCTTTACTTCAATGTAGCAGACGAGATGTCGGCTTATCAAGCATGGACAAAGCTGAGTGATCTTTATGAGAAGCAGAGTGCAGCTTCACAGGTATACTGGCTTAAGAAGCTTGTTGACTTGAAGATGAAAGAAGGGACACCTATGTCCAATCATCTGAATGAATTCAACACCATCTACAGTCAGTTGTCAGCTCAAGGTGTCAAGTTTGATGAACCTGTTAGAGCTATGTTCCTATTGATCACATTGCCGGAAAGTTGGGACACTTTTCACACAGCTTTGAGTAATTCTGCACCTCCAGATGGTTTGACCATAGCAGGTGTAGAAGGCAGTCTGCTTACTGAAGAAACCAATAGAAAGACAATGGACAAAGGCAAAGAAACAGCCTTAGTTGTCAGGGGAAGGACCAAAGAAAAGTACAAAGATGGAAAGAGGGATCAGTCTCGTAGCAAGTCCCGCAGTGCTAAAGGCAAGAGTGACATAGAATGCTACCATTGTGGCAAGAAGGGTCACATGAAAAGAGAATGCAAAGAATGGAAAGCAGAAAAAGGCAAAGAGAAAAAGCTGAAGACCATGGTGAGAAGAACAAGTCCTCAGTGAAGATTCAAGAAATAAATGTGACAAACACTGTTGTAGAGGATGACAGTCTAGTGTCAGGAGACATCTACTTCTTGAAGAATACAATGGACTCAGCTCTTCTTACAGCATCTGATGGAAATGCACTGAGTGACTGGATTATATACTCAGGGGCATCACTTCATGTGTCTCCAAACAAGGAGTGGTTTACCTCTTATGTGACCACTAAAGATCATGTTCGGCTAGGCAATGGGCAGACATGTGAGATCTTAGGTGTTGGAGATGTTCAATTGTAGTTTCAGAATGGCTCTTCTTTCACACTGAAGAATGTGAGACATGTTCCCGCAATTACAAAGAGCTTGACCAGCACAGGTTTACTTGATGATGCTGGCTACGTCACCACTTTTGGACAGAACATGTGGAAGATATCCAAGGGTTCTATGACAGTAGCACATGGAGTAAAGTCTAGAGGACTTTACATGATTTATGTATCGAATGTCTCTAAAAATGTAATCAATGTAACCGAGCAGCCGAACGTTTCTTTGTGGCATAGCCGGTTAGGACATATGTCCAAGAAAGGAATGGAAATCTTGTCTTGTTTTGGTTATTTTCCTGGCTTGTCATTTAATGATTTTGAATTCTGTGAACATTGTTTGTATGGTAAGAAATTATAGCAGCCACATAAGCATAGAAGCAGTAGAAGAGATACACAGTTGGCACTTGTTCATAGTGATTTGTGTGGACCTATGCCTAACCTATCTCTAGGGGGAGCTTCTTACTTTATGACATTTATAGATGATTACTCGAGGAAAGTATGGGTTTACTTTCTCAAGCACAAGGATGAAGCGTTTAGTGTTTTCAAAACATTTGTGACACTTGTGGAGAATCAGAGTGGCAAGAAGCTTAAATTCTTACGCACTGAGAATGGTGGAGAGTATGTTTCAAAGGCCTTTCAGGACTTTTGTGAGTCAAAAGGTATAAAACGTGAACTTACTACTCCTTATGATCCTCCTCAAAATGGTGTTGCTGAGAGGATGAATAGGACCATACAAGAGAAGGTCAGAAGTATGTTGTCTAATGCACAGCTGCCAAATGGGTTTTGGGTTGAAGCTCTATCAACAACTGTTCATCTCATAAATAGATCTCCTAGCAAGGTTTTGCAGAAGGATTCAGTGGCAGAGATGGTATGGTCAGGAAAAATGCCCTCATACAAGCATCTCAGAGTCTTTGGCTGTGAGGCATATACTCAGGTTCCAAAGGAATTTAGGAACAAACTTGAGCCAAAGAGTAGAAAGTGCATCTTTCTAGGCTATGGTAATTTTGGTGAGATGGGGTACAGACTTTGGGATCCTGAATCCAGAAAGGTTATCCGCAGCAATGATGTTCACTTTAATGAAGCCAAATATCATTCTAAACCAGAGAGGGTTGAGTAGATTAGAAGAGTTGTCTTCCAAGAAGATGGACCTTCACGTGCAAGACAAAATGTCAGGGCTCAAGAGGAGCAAGGATAGGATAGAGTGGAACCACAGGTTGTGGCGGATGAGCCTGAGCCACCTATTGTGCGTAGATCTGGACGTATCACGCGAGCTCCTGATAGGTTTGTTCCATCTATGAACTATGTCATGTTGACTGATTGCAATGAGCCTTCATGTTACAAGGAAGCAGTGCAAATGAAGGACTCTGGGAATTGGCAATTGGCCATGCAGTCAGAGATGACAGCTCTGCATAAAAACTAGACATGGAAGCTAGTTAAATTACCACAGGGAAAAAAGGCTCTACCGTGTAAATGGGTTTACAGGTATAAGATCATTGCTCATGATAGTCAGCCAAAGTACAAAGCAAGGCTTGTTGCCAAGGGCTTTAAGCAAGAACAAGGCATTGAATTTGATGAAGTCTTCTCTCCGGTGGTCAAGATGACTACATTGAGATGCTTTCTTGCATTGGTTGCCATATTAGATTTGGTGTTGCACCAAATGGATGTCAAGAAAACGTTCTTGCATGGTGATTTAGATGTGGAAATTTACATGCAGCAGCCAGAAGGGTTTGTTGAGAAAGGCAAGGAAGATTTGGTATGCCAGTTTTGTTAAAGAGTCTTTATGGCTTAAAACAATCACCGAGTGCATGGTACCATAAGTTCCACAAGTTTATGCTTTCTCAAGGCTACAAACGTAGTGAGTTCGATCACTGTCTATATACAAAGAAGGCTAAGGATGGCAGTTGGCTGATCCTTATTTTGTATGTGGATGACATGTTGATTGCTGGCAAGCACTTGGAAGAAATTTCAGCTTTGAAGTCAAAGATGGCAAAATCGTTTGACATGAAAGACATTGGGTATGCGTATATGCTATGGGAATCAGGAGCTAAGTGTAAAGGGTTTTACAGACTCAGATTATGCAGGTGACTTAGAAAACAGAAGGTCTACGTCAGGGTATGTCTTTACATTGGCTGGTGGAGCAGTATCATGGCGTTCTAGATTACAAGATTGTGTTACTCAGTCTACTACAGAGGTTGAATATGTTGCAGCATCAGAGGCATGCAAAGAATCAATTTGGCTTAATCGACTAGTAACAGATTTGAGAATCAAAGAAGAGATGCCTGTGTTATATTGTGATAGTCAAAGTGCTATACAATTGGCTCACAATCCAGTTTATCACTCAAAGACAAAGCATGTGGATGTGAAGTATCATTTCATCAGGGAAATGCTCGAGGATAAGAAACTTCAGCTTCTCAAAGTTCACACCACAGAAAATCCTGCTGATCTACTTACAAAAGGACTTCCCTCAGAGAGATTTGCGCATTTTCGCAAGCAGTTAGGTGTAGGGTAGTACATCACTTCTCTACATCTCTTGTATATTAGGTTGCATAGTAGCTTCTCTCACACTTAAAGTACCACATTGGACTTTAAGTGGGAGGTTGTTGGGGTATAAAGCCCAACTTGGCACCCAGGTAAGTGGGCGGGCCGCCAGGTATGTACACATATTCTTTTGTAAAAACCTAATAAGAACTCACTATGCTCTACACATTACAGTAAAGCGAGTTCACCATATCGTCGTGCTCTTCTTCTCGCACTCTCTCTCGCGTCGTACTTCCACTCGTACTCCTTCAAATCCATGCTTATTGCATGGCTGATGCACAATCTCTTGAGAGTGTGCAATGGAATAGAGCTCCCAACAGACATCTTCAAGATAAAATTGTCCTCTGAGTAGATTTCACGTCTGTACACTTTATGCACTCTGTCAAATAGTTAAAAAGGTGGTTCATTTGTACATTTGTTTTGCATGGACATTAAAGCCAGAGAGTGAGTCGAAAAGAGTTATCAAAGCGTCAGAGGGAGTGCTCTCAGACATTGGTTTGCATGGAGGCAATGTCAAAATCGAAGAGGACCCTAAGATGTCTCAAAGTCGTTACAAAGTACCTAGAAAAGCATCGATAGGCGGCGTGAAGTCCAGAAGGTTTCTTGGGTTTAGCCTCAAAGATTCAGATAGAGAAAAAAGGAGAAACATGTTCAACAAATAAAAACAGTTACATAAAGTGGTTAAAGACAATGCTGGTGGTGGGGAAATCCAAAATCACAAGGCGAACGTGTAGAAATCACTAGATAACATTTTCCACTACGTTGAACAACATTCTTGGGACCAAAGTAAGCTCACATCATTTCAAGCAGCCTTGCTGGATTGGAAGAAGGCTTACCTTACAGGGTGGGGTGGGAAACATATCACACATTACATGGTGGGTTAGCATTCTATGTATACAAAATAAAATTTTAAATTGTACTCTACTGACCATTTTATTTTATTTCAATGCAGCACATACTGTTGAACCATGGTCCATATTTTGCCAAGACATACGGCTCACTATCAATATGGTCCACACAAGGCATGGAAATAACCCACTACATGGCAAGAACAGGTTATTTTAAGCACACTAGACATGGGGGAGGAAAGCATAAGGCCAATAGCCTATTAGAGTTACACCAATGGACTTATAGAGGGCTAATTCATAGAGCAAGGCAGAAGGAGCTTCTTAAGAGTTCAGAAATTACACGGCAAAGAGAAGAAACAGATGGCTTGGGGAAATTCAAATGCGGGGGAGTGCCATGCGAGGTGGCGACAGTCACGAGTCAGGAGTGAGAGAAGATGGACCTGAGGGAGAAGATGGACGTGAGCCCGTCGTTTTTATCTTCTTCCATGCACCTCCTTCTTCCTCACTTTGTACCTCTTCGATGTGCAAGCTCTGTAGACGAGCTCGTTCCTCTGTTGATGGCAGCATCCCCACGGGCATCAGGCGTGTTCTTGCCCTAAAAAACAGCCGCTTGTTGTATGGATCTAAGCTCTTTGGGTCTTCAACCCCTGCAACCAGAGCCTGAGCTGTGTAGGATATGAAATAGGGGGCTCTGAGTGCTTGGCACCCATACCCAATGCCAAAGACGCGTAGAACAAATTGTTTCTCAATCAGAATTATTCTTTCTGTGTTTAGTGGGAGGGGGTGCCCACCACACAATCTTGTAATAACTTTCATTGCAAACAATGGGAAATTTGCATTGTCCTCGGAGTATTCCTTGTGGTATATTATGATCTACAAAAAAATAGTAATGGATTTATGGGCCGTACGTGAGATGAGTACAATTGCCAAGTACTTGAATTGTTTGTACAAACCTTTTTGTGTTTGAAACTCCCGATGTAGTGAGACAATGCCGCATCCTTGCCTTGGACTCTAGAGACAAGCCCTTGCCGTGAGCCTCCCACTCTTCTAAGGAAACTGCCGTCATACACTAGAACCTGTAAACAAAAATATTGATCATGATATTTTAGCACTGGGCCATCTCCAATACCATCTGAATGCCTTTAAAAATTACCATATGATTCTCGTCCATTTCCAACATCGACCTTCCCCACAAGTGAATAGACTGACTATTCATTACCTGAGCTCTGGGTGCCACGGGCCTACCCATGTTTTTCAAGCCGAGTTGTTTTGTTGTCGATTGAAACTACTCATCTATTGGCAAATTGGCCTCTCCGGACTTTGCTTCATTGAATGTATCTTTGATCAGTTGCCACCCTGAAGTAAATTGTGAGTCATGGACAGCTGTGTCAGCTATAAGATGTTGGTCCACTCCATCATCATCCACAAATCCCATGTTTTCCTCACAAAAATTCACAATTGCAGCTAGGCAGTAGTCCTCCCGTATATTCAGCTCATACATGATATCTGTGAGCAGAACGTAGTGGGTGTCGCCAGCCATAGCAAAGCTGGGAGCGCAATTCAGAGGCAAAGTCACTTTCTTATTTGGGCTTTCTTGCTTGCACCCTATTGTTGCATCCGCAAGAGAAGCAACAATTAAGCCCGCATCAAATGTTTCCTTCAATACCTCTACCCGCTCTTCTTCTGGGTCAACTGCACCTCCACATCCTCTACCTCTTGCTCCGGTGCCAATGGACAACTACCGAAAGTTGTTGACTAGGAAGTCTCTGACTCACCATCCATCTGCAAGTGTGAACCCTCACGGCTCACGGACACCCTATCACCTACGAGACGGACATTGTAACCTACGGTGGACATTGTACTATTTATTTGGTAGAGTCAAGTACCGGGCTTGTCGGTCCAATAGGAAAAGGGTAAGAGTGATCGCCGATGAGAGGCACACTCTAACTGGGACATTCAAGGGATTAGTTGGCTAAGCATGGGCACCCAAGTGTGAATGGGGTGAGCTCATATAAAAGCCAACTAAACCTAAAATTCACGGATTCTCTCATTTGTGCAATAGAAGAGTGCTCTTGCTCCATCTCCATCTCCATCTTCTTCTTCTTCACCTCCTTGTGTGTGTGTGTATGTGTGTGTGTGTGTGTGTGTGTGTGTGTGTGTGTGTGTGTGTGAGAGAGAGAGAGAGAGAGAGAGAGAGAGAGAGAGAGAGAGAGAGAGTGCGAGAGAGCATTGCGGCGGCACGACGGTGGTGAAGCGGTTGAGCGCGACGTAGCGGCGTCTCCTTCTTCTTCGCGGCGAGGAATCCTCCATGGCAGGAGCATAGAGCGGTGAGTGACACACCATTGCACTCTTTTGAGCTTACTAGTTAAGCTAGTTGTGTGCTTGGAGCCGTCTGTGGCTCGCACACAGTGTTAGGCAAGGCCCTTGCTTCGACAGTGCGGCAAGGAGCACACATTTTTGGCGCCGTTGCCGGGGAATCGCCCTGCACTAAGCCCAAGAGGCACTTTGTGCTTCTCCTATGAGTTGGTTGTAGTAGGAAAGAAGAGGAAGAGGAAGAGGAATGAGTTATTTTTCTGCAGGTTGTTAATTTCAGTAGTGTCTGCAAGTTCTGTGATTTCTGCATAATGTTGTGTTTTCCGTTTGCACACAGTCTTTGCACAATTAGTAGTCGTTAGCTTGTTCACAATGAATGAATAAGTAGGTAGACAGTTAGCAATTTCTGTTTGCACACAGTATGTACACAGTTTTCTGTCAAGGTTTGCCTGCACATAGTCTTTGCACAGTAAGATAGTGAGAGAGGAAGTAGGTGGACAATTAGCCCACTGTCAGTAAGCAGTTAGCAGAGTGGTTAACAGATTAGTTAGTAGATTAGTTAGTGGTTAGCAGCACTGTTAGTAAGTAGATAAGGTAATGAGCTGTCTGTGAGCTATGAGCTGTTGACAGAGAGGTTAGGTAGGTGTTGACAGTGTGTGTGGCCAAGAAAGGGTCACCTAAACCGCGCGCGATCGTTGCCTCAAAAATAAAATAAAATAAATAAAAAAATATTATATATATATATATATATATATATATATATTATAATAAAATAAAAAATAAAAAACCGAAAATATTTAAGCGTGAGTGACTGGGGGGCTACACTAAAATTTTGATCGGGATCCCTAGCCCAGGCCCAGGCCCAGGCCTCAGTCCTCAGTCTTATGATACATACTAGACTCACTCTTATATATATACCCTACCCCCTCAAGAGGGAATGAGAGCATGTGGGGCAAGTCCTCCACTCTCTTCCCTTCTCTTCCCACTTACACCCTTAGACTTTCTAATTTGGGCCTAGTTTCCTACTAGAAATTGACGGTTTTAGGGATTCCGAGGGCATAAAGTGACCAAACGGAGGGCTGTAAAGCACGGCACGTCCCTCTGACCGAGACGCTCATTTTGAGCTATCCTACATTCTCTTCTATAGCTGGGTCAGAAAAAAGGACCAAAAAATCAAAAAATAAATAAATAAGAAAAGACTTGGGTTGCAAAACACCCAAAATTACTAGGTGAGCAGCCTTCACGGGCACTCACTGACACTTCTAGGGGATCCAAGTCATATGAACCTACGCTCTGGACGAGTGTTAGAGCACGAGCATATTGGTAGTGCCTCCATTTACGCGGGCACCCATTATTCCTCCACCCTAGGTTCTGGACCTTGGCTGGGACTCAAGGTAGCGCGACCCAAGATCCTCATATCGCGTCTAGTGATTCTTCCTCTGACTACGAAGTCATGGAGGGGTATCCTACACCAAACCCTGATAGTTCAAGTCAAGACATGCATGCCATGGGCCCACGGCCCGGGTCCAGCGTGTTTAGCCGCTTAAAAGAGACCCTTAGTAGAGCTACTCGCTCCGAACATGCGGTTAATGAAATAAATGAAGGGAGTGGGGAAGTAAATTCGTCATTCAGGCCTAAAATAGACCCTATGCTTCTTGAGAGTGTGCATGTGAATGTTCCATCCACTGCACCTCCTGATCCTTTAGGACTATCTCCCTCTGAGGTTTTACTACCCGATGGTAGGAGTCTTGCCGAAGTACAAGAGATCGAACGCTATATGCAAGCAACAAGGGAGAGGGAAATTGAGAACCTACGAAGGCTAGAACAAAGTCGAGCCCTGAAAGCAAAGGCTCCTATGACAACAATCATGCCATCCGAGCAATCGAGTGCTCCCAAGGTAGCAGTCACGGAGGGGCAAGCGATGGGGAGCAATAATGCTTCCACTTCGAGGGAAACCTCCAGCACGCCAGGCCTAGATGGGATATTCCTAAACGAAAATTGGAAGTATGACCTACAAGCGGAAGCTTTAACTGATCGGTACACAGGACACACCTATCATGTGGGTTGGTTAGATGTTCTACAATCCACATCGGGTGCTACTAGCATAGATGAGCAACAACAGAAAGTCTGTGATGTCCTCCATAGGATTGTCGAGTTAGAAAGACAGAACACAGGGATCAACATGCCTTCAACAGGCCTAATGAGATTCTTGGATACGGGAAAGGCCAACCAACCAACCCTATCACAAATGGAGACTCCATCAGTGAGCCCCATTGATCCTCCATATGTTGTTTTGCCAGGAGCCTCAGTACAATCTGAGCCCACAAGTGGCAGCTTTACATTCCCTGATCTAACTCATCTTTCTCTTAATGACACTACGGCTACCATGCATATCCCAGTGGTGAGCATGACAAGAAGTACACCATGGAGTTCATTTGTTAACACTGCGCCGATGCCTAGTAGCACAGTGCCCCCAACTATACCTACATGTATGTATCAATCGTGTGCACCTGTCGTACCTCAGCCTCATGTAGCTCCTACACCTCCGATTATTCCAAGAGCTTACAATCCACAATGGCGTTATCCAAGCTCTTATACAAGTGGAGCCATGCCATTTAATAATAACATGCCATATCAGGCACCCCCTATGCCTAGGGCCATGCCTGTAAACTTTGGACCACCGTCTGGTACACCACCATATGAAATATGGGACCCAAGAGCCGCGCGTATGCCAAGGCCAAGGCCAACTCCCATCTCACATGTGGTTCCAGGAGCACATACACCCATTATACCTGCTCAAATAGGAGATTTGGCAGCATTTGCTCAAACTATCGGTCGCTCTATTGCGGAAAACATGCATAGTGCACCTGATAGAGAGCCTAGGAGCAAGGCAGTTCAAGTAGCTAAGCTCACACAGAAATTCAGTGGAGACGGAGAGGCTAGAAAGCATATGGAAGTCTTTGAACATGTGTGTGATTCCTTGGAAGAGCACAATGAGCTACATAAGTGTAAGGCTTTGAGTTTGACCCTAAGCGGAAAGGCTGGAGATTGGTATAGAACCTTAAGAGTAAAAGAGAAAACGATCTACTCTACTCTTAGGAGACTGTTTTTAAAAGAATACATACGAGAGGGAGTACTTTGGGGTGTAGCCTCTCAGCTCCAAAAAGCCCAACGAGAAGAAGGTGAATCCGTGAGAGACTTCATTAGTCGCCTAAAGAATTTGAATTCTCGATGCAATCCAAACGAGCGATTCAACAACAACCAATTGCTCGATAGATTCATTAGGGGACTACGACATGAAAGTATTTATAATGGCCTAGTCATTAGAGGTATCACTACTTGGGAAGCAGTCACCATGAATGCAATCCAATTGGAGGATAATTTAATGATTGCAGGAGAAAGAGTGTCTGCCGAGCTGAAGTCTAGTAGCTCACAAGCATCAGGGCATGAGCCAATGAAGATAAAGCCAATCGTGAAAGAGCAAACGATATCTGAGATGACTTTGGCAAATCTCACCAAGGCCATCCAAGAAAGCCTTAGGGGTAATCGTGCTCCACAAAACACTCATATGTATCCAAGAAGGGAGCAGCAATGGTGCACAATCTGCTTGGGCCCACATACTACGAGTGAATGCCCTACTTTCATAGTAAAGATTAACGGGACTTGTAACGCGTGTGGTAGGTATGGCCATCAAGTGAAGGATTGCCTAATGCTTAAACGCATCATGGAAAATAGACCGTCAATAGCTTGGGCAGACTCACCTCGAGTTCCTGCATTGATGCCTACCCCACCCATGGAGCAGCAATTGCCATTACAGCACATGGTCCCTAGAACCCAAAATGTGGTCGAAACCACACCGTTGCCACCTCTAGTGCTAGGACCGCAACCCCCTCATCCAAGAGTTACACCTATGAACCAAATAGGTTGCGAGTCATCTAGTACTTATGTAGATTGCGAAGAGGACATAGACTCTAGTATCACCTATGGAGTCGACATGCTTGAGGAGTGTCCCATGTACTATATGGAAGACCATTGGGGACAAATCAAACCGGTATATCAAGCTACTGCGCTAGCAGCAAGAGGCCAAAACATTAATAGTTTTGCCAGGAGACCACCTCTTCAGTGCTACGAATGTGGTGGACCACATCGAGTAGCTGAGTGCCCCATTAGAATGCAAAAGAATGTTGCACTAATGCAAACAAGTCAAGGGAGTGCATTGGCAATTCCAATACTCATTTGTAATCGTTGTGGCATAGATCATTTCATCACACAGTGACCTAACAATCCAAACACGCCAAAAATCACACCATTGAACTTAATAGAGATTGTTGATGGGACACCACCAACTATAAACATAGCACCAGTGAATGCATTCACACGGTCGATGCTCCAAAAGAAAAATTACATCCTCGAAGAGAGAGATGCTGCATCCATTGGCCGAGCGAGAAAGAAGAAAACACGAAGAAAGAAATCCCTTAATGCTTCTAGCTCAAAACCTAGTTCAAAGACTAACATAGGGACAGGAGAGGATCCCGTGTATATGAATGACACTAAGGATGACTTAGATTCGATAGAGACCACGGAGACCAAAACTGTTACTACAAAGGAAAAAGCCAGTGAGGAGGATCACGAGAGGGAATTACAAGGAACACCAAAAGAGTATTCAAAGTTAAACCACCCAGTTGCGAACCCCCAAGATAAGCCACGAGAGACAAAAAATGAGGATTGCAAGAGAAAGATTGGAACCTATCTAAACCCAACAGTGGAAATTGAACGAGTCCAACAACTGAGGGGTTTGGTGGAAGAAACTCAACGAACATTAGAACCTGAACCCAAACATATCCAGATGTTGGACACAGTGTTTCCCACACAAGTTCAACCTCACAAGAACTACAGGCCGTTAGCTATACCCAGTATCATTCGGGAAGAGAGTGAGGGTAGGACATCTAAAAGTGGACACACACCTTTCCTACTAGAGAGAATGTTTGGTGAGGGAATGCCCGACCCCCTTGAGGAAGTGGAGATTCCATCTTCACCATTCTCTTGTCAGGGTCCTACGTCCCACAAGATGCCATTAAATGTTTCCAAATTGATGGATTTCATGTCTTCAAAAGTTAGAACCACCATCATGTCCAAACTATATAAAGACCCTGAGCTAGTCTCAGCTCTTCGAGCCTTCCTCAATGGTGAATTACAGGCCGGATTACCACAGTTTGCACATATGAGCAAACTTGACTCGGTAATGAATGATGAGGAACATTTAGCACCACCATCTGACCTAGCGGGACATGAATCTGTAATTGAAGTACCCATTAACAAGTTGGGGAAATACTTTGAAGGTGATGAATCTAATGCTACTCTACCAATCACTACTAAAGGATTAACTGTAAAGGGGGTCCTTGACGGTGGTGCGGGAGTCAGCATGGTGACAAAGAGTTTTTGGGAGTCTATGGGGCGACCTCACCTTGAAGCCACAAGCGTAGTGGTAAAAATGGCTAATGGATCTATTGTTACGCCTATTGGAATGCTAAAGGATCTCAGAATCAAGGTCTTGGGACACAAGGTAAGGCAGACTTTCATTGTTATGGATTTTTCCAAGCATCCTATGTCATTTGAGATGATCTTAGGGCGTTCATTCATGAGGGAAGCAAAAATGGTGCATGACTGGTCCAAAAACCATGTCTACTTACAGTTCCAAGACTCTTTCATTCGAGTTGATCTTTTAAGTGGTCGAACGCATCCTCTACGAAATAAATTCATCATTGATAATCGAACAGACACAACAATTCACTCAGCTCCATTACAGTCTTGTTACACGTGTAACGAAGACACGGATATTGGGGAGAACTCTCCTTATATGGATATCCTACCCGGAATGGCTGAGTCAGACAATGTCGATTGGGTACACCTAGCGGCAACTATAGATACATGGGGAGCTAGAGGAACAACCTGGGTAACACCAGATGGGAAAGAGATACCACACATTGCACCAATAAACATGTTAGGTGTAGCGCATGTAACATCCGATGATAAGAAAGAGGCACACCTATCTGAGAGGGAAACCAATGATTCCTCAAAGGCTTCAGGCCAATACACATCAGAAACGGAATCTCAGGGAGAAATGGATTCAGAACCTGAGGAAACATCGAGTGAGCCAAGTATAGAAACTGAACACTCAAGCCCTAGTACGACCATCTATGGTAATTTATATGAGAGTGAAGAAGATACAAACGAAGACCTATCAGGCGAGTCGAGTTCAAACATTTACCAAAATCAAAACCTTAACAAGAAACAATGGTCATATAAGAGACGACAATATCGAGCAAATGTGAGAGCTAGGATAAACAAGGAAAGATCTACTACAAAATGGCTTAGCTATCTAGGGGCATGTGATGCTCATCGAAAGCTAGTAGGCAATTGGGGTGAACATCTCCAGAGTGTCATGTGGTGCAGCCCGCGACCCATTGACCTCGCTCAATTGGAGGTTACAGAGCCGAAATTGAGTCGAACTATAAGAAGATGTCAAAACCGAGAGTTAGCACAACAACAAAAGGAGGCAGAACTAAAAGAAAGGTTTCCGTCAGGACAAGAGCCTGCTGACTTACATACGGCTCCTGAACATTTTAAATCTTATACCACGGGGGAGCGAAAGGTTGTGTATGCCAAAGCCCAACGAATACCTACCAATGGAAGCAGTGGAGTCTATGATGGTCCAGCGGTAGTTAAAGAGATAGAATTAGTAGAACCAGGTGAGGAGTCTAAACCAATCTTTATTGCTCAAGACCTTACCGAAACTGAAGAGGCTGTACTTAAGGAGCTCCTCAAGGAATACAAGGATATCTTTGCTTGGACATATCATGACATGAAGGGCGTTCCACCTTCTGTGGTGCAACATACAATTCCCATGATCAACATTGCTAAACCCGTCCAGCAACGACCCTATCCAATGAATCCTAAGTATGCCAAAATTGTACAAGAGGAGATTGAAAAACTTATCCAATGTGGATTCATATACCCTATTGAGCACTCAGAATGGGTTTCTCCAATAGTCATTGTGCCAAAAAATAATGGTAAACTAAGAGTGTGCGTGGACCTCAAGAAAGTTAATGCAGCTACTAGGAGAGATCATTATCCCTTGCCATATTCAGAACATGTGCTTGAAAGAGTTGCGGGCAAGGAAGCTTATAGCTTTTTAGATGGGTACTCTGGTTACAATCAAATCACAATTGCATTAGAGGACCAAGCTAAAACTGCTTTTATCACAGAGTTTGGAGTGTTTGCATTTCGTGTTATGGCTTTTGGCTTAACAAATGCCCCTGCTACATTCCAACGATTAATAAACATTGCGTTTAAAGAATTTCTTAGGGAGTTTTGTGAAGCTTTCCTAGACGACCTTTGTGTTTATTCTTCTTGGGAGAAGCATTTGTTATATCTACGAAAAACATTTGAAAGGTGCAGATATTATCGCATCTCATTGAACCCTTTCAAATGCCAATTTTGGGTTAAGCATGGAGTCATCCTAGGGCATATAGTGTCCAAGAACGGGATATCCACAGATGAGAGTAAGATTAAAGCCATTGCCGATTTGCCACCACCTACTAACTATAAAGGAGTTCAAAGATTTATGGGCCATGTTGGTTATTATCGAAGGTTTATTTTAAACTTTGCCGAGATAGCGCGTCCATTGTACAAGCTTCTTATCGAGTTTCACTGGACGGAAGAATGTCATCAATCTTATGAGTTATTAAAGAAGGCCCTAACAAGTGCTCCAATCCTACGAACACCTGATTGGAATGTACCTTTTCATGTGCATATTGATGCATCAAATTTTGCTATTGGGTGTGTTCTAACTCAACCAGGAGAACATAAATTGGACTACCCTATTAGCTTTGCAAGTCGCCAATTAAATGATGCCGAGATGAACTACACTTCTACAGAGCGCGAAGGTCTAGCTATGATTTACGCAGTAAAGAAATTTCGCTATTACCTTCTTGCTACCAAGTTTGTGTTTTATGTTGATCATCAAGCATTGCTATATTTGGTAAACAAGCCGTGTTCCACAGGTCGAATTACACGATGGTTGTTAATTCTTCTTGAGTTTGACTTCACCGTTGTTGTGAGGCCTGGGAGGAAACATGTCATGGCGGATCATTTATCTTGTATCCCTAATGGCGAAGCTCCTACGGGGGTTGATGATGAATTGCCTGATACTCCTTTGTTCATTGTTGAGACAATGCCTGAATGGAGTGAAAAGATTGTTAACTTCTTAGTTAATGGTTTTCCACCCAAAGAGCTGCGAAAAGATATAGCTCAAAAATTAATCAAGGAATGCGAACCCTATTGCTTACTGGCTGGAACTCTCTATAAGAGAGGAAAAGATGATGTTCTTAGACGCTGTGCCCACGAGGATGAGTATTTATATATTCTACAAGAGGCACACATGGGCGTAGCTGATGGTCACTTTTCAGGAAAGTTGACTGCCCGAAAGATCTTACAGTCAGGCTATTGGTGGCTCACTCTGTTTAAGGATGCATCACTTTTTGCAAAGGGATGTGATGAATGCCAACACTTCAACAAGCCACAAAGAAGGGATAGGATGCCTCTAAATCCCATCAAGGTAAGCCAACCATTTGAAAAGTGGGGCTTAGACTTTGTAGGACCGATTAGTCCAGCTGCACGTAACACGCAATCACGATATATCATTGTGGCTACCGACTATGTAACCAAATGGGCTGAAGCAAAAGCAACACGAAAGGAGGATGCAAAAACAACAGCTAAGTTCCTCTTTTGAGAACATTATCACACGTTTTGGATGCCCCTTTGAACTTGTGAGTGACAATGGAACTCATTTTATAAATGAAGTAATAAAAGAACTCACATCAAACTTCATGATATCTCACCACAAGTCTACACCCTATTATCTCCAAGCAAATGGCCAAGCTGAGAGTACCAACAAAACTCTCATCTCCATTTTGACAAAGACAGTCGAGGCTCATCGCACTGATTGGGACCTAAAGCTTACATCAGCTTTATGGGCTTATCGTACTGCGTATAAAGTTGCTATTAATTGCACACCGTTTAAAATGGTGTATGGCCAAGAAGCAGTTATGCCATGGGAGTTTGTCATTCCTAGTCTTCGAGTAGCTTCTCAAGAAGGTTGGGATGGTAACCCCTTAGTGGAGCGATTATATATCCTGGAAAGGCTAGATGAAGAAAGGCAATTAGCTGTGTGAAATGCTCTAGTGGAGAAAGATAAGAGAAAGAAGTGGTTTGATAGCCATTTAAAGGATAAAGACATCAAGGTTGGTGATAAAGTTCTTATGTACGGGGTACGTAATGAAAAGAAGAAATTGAAATACGCTGGTAAGGGACCATATCGAGTGTGTGAAATTACCCCGCGAGAGACCATTCGTGTGGAGACTCTAGATGGAGTTGAAACCATTGGATTCCTTAATGGGAGTAAATTCAAAAGATATTATGATCCTCTAAGCCAGGAAGAGTTGCAAGCCATCCATCAAAAGAAGGCTGCCAAGGAACAAGCAGAGCTTAGAAAAATCCAAGCAAGAGTTGAGACTCGAGAACGACAACAACGTCTTAGACGCCAACGAGAGGCTAATATGGGAATCACGCAAGCATTTTCGAGGACACAGATGACGACTCATTAGAATCTGAACCACCCCTACGATACCCAATTGAGCAAAATAGCCCCTATGGGAAAGTGCTATACAATGCCTTATTAGATACGGGAGCTAAACACAATTTGTTATCCTATGGAGTTTGGTGTCAATTAGGGAAACCGACCCTATCCCCGAGTACGATGCAAGTCAAGGGAATTAATAAAAAGAAAACTGTTATTCTTAGAGTCCTTCAGACCCCTGTTGTCTATGACAATGGAAGCATAGTGCAGAGGTTTCTAGTCATGCCCGCGGGAGCTATGGAAGGCAACGTAAACCTGGGACGCACGTGGATGTTGGCAACCAAATGCACTATTGATTGGGATACTGGTAGTGTCACGACGCGACCACCGACTCTTACCCCTATCATTCAAGCAAAGTCACCTACGTTGCAAACTCTAGCAAAGTTGAAGGATAGCCAACATTCACAAGCCAAGGTGATTAACTCGTCTTTGTCGGCTACCCATGAACCTAGCACTTCTACACTTGTAGTTGCAGCAAGCAGTAATATTGCAAGTACTCAACCTGCACGACCTAAGAGTACATATCAATGGGTCCCCAAGGCCTTACTTCCAACTACCTCAACCCTCCCATCCATTCCAAGAAAAAATTTCCCAGAAAAACCAAGAGCGCGCCCTAGGAGAGTCAAGACCAAATCACGATCGATTCCAAAACAACTATTAGAAGCCCAAGGCTACTATGATGGAAATGAGAAAATTTGGGTACCTAAACGTAAAATGTGTCCTTTCCTATCGACAACAAACCCATATGAGTCAAACAGTGTAACGCTAAAGCCAATGGCAGACCGTGGGAAGGGAAAGATCACAAAATGCTACACACCTAGTCCAGAGCTAGTTTGGGCTCCAAGGCAAAACCAATTTATTCCACCTAGCTCAGGAAGGGGGGAGTTCCATGAAGCTTCTAGCTCCTCATGTAATACATCCATAGAGGTAAAAGCTTCTACACAGCCTCCACCTACAATAGTGGACCTCCATGAAGCTACAAAGGAATCCACACCTTCCAGTGTTCAAGAATCACCTGATGAACCACTTCAAGTTCGATCCTGGGAGAGTACCTTACCACCCTTGCAACTCGATGAGGCACCTAAGGTAATAGAAAACTACTGGCAAAAATCTTCACCTATAACAACTTGGAACAACTGGTTTCAAAGGGTGACGACATCATTTCAAACGGTATGATCTACCCAAGGAAGGGGGGAGTGTTTGTGGATATCCATTATTCACTTGCTTCCCTCTCAACCTTTCTCCCTGACCTCTTAATCTCCAATCTTCGGGAATGTATATATAAAGCCTTATACTCACAAAAACAAGATAAAAAAGTAAAAGAGCAAGAGCCATAACACAAAATCATAAAAACAAATTATGCACAAGAACACGACCCTTGTAATATTTGCACTCTAACCATCATCTATTTGCGTGTACAGATATGGCTAGTACGCTAGAGTCATCCACTCTTGCCTTGGGCGAGAGGTACCCTCGTTACTTTTCACAAATATTTCACATGGTCTTTCCAGTGCTTGCATGTGAATGGGATTTGATAGGTACGCTAGCATGTGAGAGGAATTTTGAGGAGTTAGAATGGCTGATACGTCTCTTGACCACGTCTGATCCATACTTAGTAGAGAGCGTTTCTCCCATTGCACAAGCCTACCCTTTTGACCAAGATGACTATAGGCATCTAGTGACCTTCTTAGTAAACATGGGCACCTATGATGAAGAAGAAAATTTACAGGACTACACGTATGGCACATATGGTCTCATGGATGATGACTTTGTTTATCTCGACGACGAGGATAGGGGTTTAGCCTTAGGGTTTCCCCCCAACCTCTACAATATCCTATTCCCTTGACTCTCTAGGGGAGTGCAAATAATTAGGTTAGGGTTCCTTATGTTTTTTGTTGTGTTCAATAAGTGTTGGTACCTTTTCCCACTAATGTGCCTCCTGGAGGTATTCCTTTTGTTTCCTAGTGTGTACAGGAGCGTGTTGCTATTGATAGGATTTGGACCTTCATGAAATCTTTATCTCGACTCACTCTTCAAATCAAGCGTGACCATCGACACAAACAGGTGTTTCTTGTCCATTAGAATTGCCCCTTATCTTTTTTGCATGTATGATTGTCTGCTTTGATTGTGATTGGTAGGATAATATCCAGCACATTTGCTTAGTAACAAACATTTAATTCAATGTAATTTTTTGTCATAATCACTTGTCTAGGTTTAAAAATCAACCAGTCCGACTAAGCTAGTTTGACTAAGTTAGGTGTTAGAGATCTTCTCTTAATACCATGGGGAATGCCTTCCTAATAATCAATGGTTACTTAGGTTCTTAATCCGATTTAGGCAGCATTGTGTGAAATGTACTAGGGCTTTCTAGTGGGCTTGACCCTATTGACCTTTAGCTTAAGTATTATAAAGGGAGTTTACTAGTGTGATGAGCCTGGGGAGGTGTATCAGTGTTATATGACCCCCCAAAGTTACAAAATTAAAATGCTGAAAAAAAACAAACAAAAAATCAAAGTGCCACAATGTAAAATCTTAAGCTGGAAGAGAAATCTCAGCTTGATTTGGTACTTCACTCACATGTATTGCCTATGGTACTAGAGCCCTAGAGGTTCCCAGTGTGGGCGCTTTTCCTTGAAAAGCAAAGAACCCAAGGCATAAGCACACACATCAAAATTGAATCACTGTGAAAAGACTTTGGGGGGTCAAAGCAAAGGTAATCAGTCATGCGATGATTTCATGAGAAATTCCTTTTATCGTAGCTTAACTACAAGGTCCTCTAGGTATAGCCTCTAGTCAGCCCTCGAACATGAAATACTTGGCTCTCGCGATTAAACAACTTAATTAACCAGAGAAAATTAAGAAGCTTACCCATGGTATTAATAGTCGATCTCTAGTGCCTTTCGACCGTTAAATTAGCGACCCCAGACTTGTTTAATTTTTTACCTTTACATCTGTTTATGCATTTGATTACATTGCAATTTAATGCTTATTGCTAACAAATTGTTTAAAATTCTGTTACCAATCAATTGTCTGCCTAAAATTGCATATGCTTTTTAATCTCTTATGAGAATGCAATTACTGTGCAATGTTGTTTGATTTTGCAGTGACTGAAGAAGGCTAAGGACATTCATCTCAAATGCTCTTCCACCTCGACCAACGAGCTTCAACTCAATAGCTTCCGAGGACGGAATCTACATCAGGAAGGTGGGCATGTTAGCCCTCACGGCTCACGGACACCCTATCACCTACGAGACGGACGTTGTAACCTACGGTGGGCATTGTATTATTTATTTGGTAGAGTCAGGTACCAGGCTTGTCGGTCCAATAGGAAAAGGGTAAGAGTGATCGCCGATGAGAGGCGCACTCTAACTGGGACATTCAAGGGATTAGTTGGCTAAGCATGGGCGCCCAAGTGTGAATGGGGTGAGCTCATATAAAATCCAACTAAACCTAAAATTCACGGATTCTCTCATTTGTGCAATAGAAGAGTGCTCTTGCTCCATCTCCATCTCCATCTTCTTCTTCTTCACCTCCTTGTGTGTGTGTGTATGTGTGTGTGTGTGTGTGTGTGTGTGTGTGTGTGTGAGAGAGAGAGAGAGAGAGAGAGAGAGAGAGAGAGAGAGAGAGAGAGAGAGAGAGTGCGATCGAGCATTGCGGCGGCACGACGGCGGTGAAGCGGTTGAGCGCGACATAGAGGCGTCTCCTTCTTCTTCGCGGCGAGGAATCCTCCACGGCAGGAGCATAGAGCGGTGAGTGACACACCATTGCCCTCTTTTGAGCTTACTAGTTAAGCTAGTTGTGTGCTTGGAGCCGTCTGTGGCTTGCACACAGTGTTAGGCAAGGCCCTTGCTTCGACAGTGCGGCAAGGAGCGCACAGCAAGTATAAGTAACAGACAAACGTGTGGTAGAATTTCACTAAGTGACACTTTTTGAAGTGCTTCATACACCTGTCTTGTACAAGCAGTGCATTGGAGGGACACTTCTCTAGACAACGATTCAATCTCCTTGAAGCACTCTTGTCAGGGTCAAGGTCGGCTGGGTACACATATCTCATGCCATCAACTGTCATGGAATTGTCACAAATGACTGCCTCATACTATTGCAAATGGGTTTTTAGGTACTCAAATAAGCAATCTATAATCCTTTGTATAGAAAACTCTGCATTAAACATTCCTGATAATTCCGGTGCACGGTGATGAGCACGGGCGTTGTATAAGAACGTGAATAGTTTTTCTTCACATGTATCCTCGCCCACAATGTCTGTCTCTACGACTATGATCCCCATGAATAAAAGAAAAAGCAAGCCAAAACTACTATTTAAAATTGGTCTGTGTTTGGAGTCATAATCAAGCGAATATTGAGCCTCGAATATCCCTCAAGGTCTCTATTCGCTTGGTTTTGCCCCGTGCACTAATGTCATAATAGGTGACGTCACTTGAGTCAGGAACCAGGCGAATAAGGGCCCCAAGAATCTCTGAAGGGCCCTATTTGCTTGGTTTTGACCCAAGTTGAATTTTCGTTGTACCCACA
This sequence comes from Adiantum capillus-veneris, assembly GCF_014529385.1. Lineage (NCBI taxonomy): Eukaryota > Viridiplantae > Streptophyta > Polypodiopsida > Polypodiales > Pteridaceae > Adiantum > Adiantum capillus-veneris. The sequence continues at coordinate 101,655,865 of NC_140958.1, forward strand.
ACGTCTGTCTCCAGGACTATGATCCCCCATGACTGAAACAAAAAGCAAGCCAAAACTACTATTCAAAATTGGTTTGTATTTAGTGTCATAATCAAGCGAATATTGAGCCTCGAGTATCCCTCAAGGTCTCTATTCGTTTGGTTCTGTCCCGTGCGCTAATGTCATAATAGGTTACGTCACTTGAGTCAGAACCAGGCGAATAGGGGCCCCAAGAATCTCCGAAGGGCCCTTTTCGCTTGGTTCTGATCCAAGTTTAATTTCCGTTGTACGCACGTCCATTTGAAATAGGTGAATTAGAACAGAGCATTTAATGTTATCAGTAATAGATATATAGGTCTACTCACTCACTATGCCCAAACATAACATTGAATAACAACTCAGACACGGTCACATAAGGAGTAATTATTCCAACCATGCGGTGCGAGACTTCTAATCTTACCCTAGCGACCACTCTTTGGCCCTTGGAGTGTTGTTTCCATTGTGCTCTAACCCCATAATGCAGTGGCTTCGGTGCGCACACAATTAACAACACACAGGAAGGGGGGAGGGAGAGAGAGAGAGAGAGAGAGAGAGAGAGAGAGAGAGAGAGAGAGAAAGAACTTGTCTCTACAATATCCAATGGCACCGAGTTGGATGGTGATGTTGCAGGCGGCCGAGAGCAAGAACTAGAAGGTGGCGATGGCGATGGCAGCGCGGCAGCAAAGGACTCAAATCAGTGGAGGTCGCTCAAGGCAGGATCACGAGAGGTGGCCAAGGGAAAGAGCGCAGAAAAGGCAAAGGCAACGGCGATCTGTTTGTTCTACTTGGAGATGGAGATGGCGACTGCAAGGGCAATCGGCGTCTGACTCTAAATGCAGGATCACGAGAGGTGGCCAAGGGGAAGAGCGCAGAAAAGACAAAGGCAACGGCGATCTGTTTGTTCTACTTGGAGATAGAGATGGCTACTGCAAGGGCGATCGACGTCTGACTCTAAACGGTTACTCGAAAAAGGCACGTGGGTTGCGCTCACAAGGACAACCAGTAATAAATGGGCTCAGATTCTCATGCAGTACGATCTACCAACCACAATCTCGGGTGTAATCATGCGCATAAGTGAAGTTGTCACTCTCACTGAGGTAAGCATTCTAAGTTTAGAGACAGTACCCCGCCAAACATTTTAACTATATATACCCTCGTCCCAGATGAACGCTCTTCTGCCTCTTTTTGCATCCTCTACTGCCCATCATTTTAACTCTACCGTCGTCGACGCTACACGGTAAGCAAACCATCTCTTTTGTGCTCCCAACCCTTTTTGCGCATCTCCTCTTACTCTCTAGTGCTCCTCCTTTTTGCGCATCCTCCTCTTACTCCTGTTTTGCAGTGCTTTAGTGACGCAGAACTCTACACACAGTAAAGAGGTATGCTACTACACTTTTGTGCACTTGTATTTTGTGTAGTCGGTACCAAGCGAATAAGGGAAGGTAAACCTTGTTTGTTGCACCTGTTCGCTTGGTACTGACTGCCATCTTTATTAATGATGTTTGTTATTACACTTTTCTGAGGTCAGTACCAAGCGAATAAGGGAAGGCAAACTCTGTTCAATGCACCTGTTCGCTTGGTACTGACCTCGGAAAATATAAATGATGTTTACTATTACACTTTTCTGAGGTCACTACTAAGCAAATAAGGGAAGGTAAACCATGTTTTTTGCACCTGTTTTTTTTATATACCAAATACACGTTTTGAATTTTTAAGGGAGAAGAAAAATTACAACTTAACACCCATGGAGGGAGATGAGAGTTAGAAAACACTAGGGATGGGCCCAAAGGCCAAGTTCCAGACTTTACAAAAAGTGGTCTACTAATTTTCGGGGGATACAACTGGAAATAAACAGTTAGAAGTGAATCCTTTTTCTTCACAACCAGTCTATCTCTTCCTGAAGCTTGTTGGCAAAGTTCAAGGCTTCCTCATATTTACTAGCTAGCTCAAGCCTCATCCTTCATCTCCTGTACCCAATTATAGATAACATCTAGAGAGCCATTCTCGGCGAGCAATCCCTGCAGGTCTTCAGCCCTTCTTGCAGCAAATATAACTGATGTTTGCTATTACACTTTTCTGAGGTCAATACCAAGCGAATAAGGGAAAGCAAACTCTGTTCGATACCAAGCGAATAAGGGAAGGAAAACTCTGTTCGATGCACCTGTTCGCTTGGTACTGACCTCGGAAAATATAAATGATGTTTGCTATTACACTTTTCTGAGGTCAGTACCAAGCGAATAAGGGAAGGCAAACTCTTTTCGATGCACCTTTTCGCTTGGTGCTGACCTTGGAAAATATAAATGATGTTTGCTATTATACTTTTCTGAGGTCAGTACCAAGCGAATAAGGGAAGGAAAACTTTGTCCGATGCACCTGTTCGCTTGGTACTGATCTCAAAAAATATAAATGATGTTTGCTATTACACTTTTCTAAGGTCAGTACCAAGCGAATAAGGGAAGGCAAACTCTGTTCAATGCACATGTTCGCTTGGTACTGACCTTTTGTGAAATCTTGAGTCCCTTGTGCTGACAAATGATGTGTCTGTTATGCTATTTGTAGAGATGCGCCGTGCAAAGGCCACGCCTAGAAGGCAACATGTGACTCTTTGAATGCTCAAGCAAGAAGATGTCGATATGAGGTGCACAGAGGTGTACTGCAAGAGCTGCAAAGGATCGAACGACACGTTCAACCGGCTATTCCACGTCTTCCTTTCCAACGAGTAGTACGAGAGATTTGCGAGCAGTGGAGAGTCGGCATGCGATGGGCCAGTAGTGCACTTCTCTGCCTTCAAGAAATTGCAGAAGACTACCTCGTTGAATTCTTCAATGATGGATATATACTGGCTGCCCATGCACACCGCATAACTATCATGCCGTGGGATTTTGACACTCTTCGGAGGCTGCGCTTCTGCTATGATGGGTTGCTTCAGCCAATACCTATCCGGGATATGAGAACAATGGATATTCTGAACATCCCCCGTCTCCATCCTCGTGCACAATAGGCAGAGCCTTGTAGGGCTGAAAAAAACAGCAGAAGGACACGATCACGGGTCGAGAGAAACAACACAGATGGGCAAGCTGAGCTAGCCTCAGAGGGGCATGAGCAAGCCAAGGTGGACCCCGAGGCAGTCATGGAAGAAACAGAGACAATTATGGAGGAGCTAGCTAGACCCCAAATGCGCAAGGCATGGAGGATCCGGAGCCAGTAAGGGAGGATAATGATGAGGGGCATGAGCAGGCCAGGGTGGACCCTGAGGCATTTATGGAGGAACCAATATTGAAGGAAAATGAGCAAGGCATGGAGGATCCGGAGCCTGTGCCTATAAAGGAGGATCATGTGCCTGTAAGGGAGGACCCTATGCCTGTTAGGAAGGAGCCTGAGATAGCCACGGATGAAGCTCAAGAAAGTCAAGGGAAAGGCTCTGCTTCACAAGGGCCATCCAATGAGGAGCCTTTATCAAATGAGTCGATTATTTTAGAGCAAATCAACGAAGAGAAGGAAGAGGAGTTGCAAGTTCTGATTAGCGCAGCGCCTCTGCATGCACAGATACTGTTGCGTGGAAGGTCAGAGGAGGCCTGCATTTTCAACCTCGATCAACAAGACTTCCTATGCATGCACAGTTGCACCAACTCCAACCCAACGGATGGGGTCATCAACATTGCTTTGCGGTACTTCTCAAGCTCCTTATAAGTCACGGTTGGTTCATTAAATGGCTCACTACCAAGATATGGTCAATACCAAGTGAGTCAGTGGCTTATGGAATTGGATAGTGATACCACTCGCTCGGTATTGACCCATGTCTTCGCGGTAGTCGTCAACATTGCTGTGTTATGTCTCAAGCTTTTCTTTATAAGTCATGCTTGGTTCATTAGATGGCTCACTATCGCTAAGACGTAGGTCAATACCAAGCGAGTCAGTGGCCATTAGGAAAAATATGAACCTTCTAGGGACCCTTTGGGATTAAGGTTAATTAGAGGCCAGCCAATGAGAAGAGGGTGGTGGACACACTCTATGCCCTCAAAAATGTAGGGGGACAAAGTAGTCTTACACTTCTTAAATGGGCTCTTGCCTAGTGAGAAGGTGGGGTGGGGGGGGGGCCATATGGAACCTCCAACTTCTCTCCTTTTTTATCCGGTTTTGAAAAATCCCAAAAATTTGAAATTTTTAAAAATTTTCAAAACTCAAATTTCATTTTCTTAAAACCCCCCTAAAACTATTTTATGGTCAAAAAAGCATTTTTTGACCTCAAAAAGTCAAAACGTGCACCCAAAAACCCTAAAATTCAAATTTTTTTTAAAACTTTTGAAAATTCTTTTTTTGCTATCCAGAGCTCCCCCAAAAGTAGTTCTTAGGAAAAAAGTGATTTTCTCTCTCTAGAACCCCTTTTCCAACCCCTCCTTGGTTGCAACCATCACATTCATCCTCTACTCCAACACTCTCTCTCTCTCTACACCATCTCCATTGTTGCAGCAAGGAAGCTCCTCTCTCCTCCCCTACCACCTTCCATTGCCACACCAAGCAAAGGTTATCCACCTTCTCCTCCCATTGCCACACCAAGCAAGGGTTATCCACCTTCTCCTCCCATTGTCACAAGGGTTAACCACCTTCTCATATCACTTTATCCCACCTACATTGTAGCAACAAGCAAGGTCCTTCTCTTCCTCCTAGTTTTCTTTGCTCAACCATGGTCAACTCTACTTCGCAGAGGCGGCCAAAGGATGAGGTCACAACACTTGCATGCCACAACATTAGAGGTGTAGATGATGAGTGGGTGCCACAAGAGTTCTTGGGTATACATGCAACCATCTGCTATTGGACCTCATCTTGTGCGGAATCGTGCAAACTTGGATCTTCATTGGAAAGGAAAGCTCCTTGGCTTCAAGAACCGCAAAGACAAGGGGATCGTAGCCATTGTGCAACATATTTTCTCAATGTCAATCATACATTTGCAACAACCACCTCGATTTCCAACACATTGTAAGTACATGTTTTGAGAATACAAAGCTAGGTGTGAAATCACAGTGTAATGTTATTATGGATTCATACTTAAGATTTGTCATGCATTTATAGTCATATTTCCATCCACGTTGGTGGAGGAGCAGCCACTACATAGTCTCTCTGGCACATTCAATGCTATACATGCGGATATTGGAGCAATAATGTTCCCACATGTTTGCCCAACCAAACTGGTTCAAAGAAGGATTTTCTTCTATTCTCACTCCTATATTGTCCCTACTTCTACACAAGCGTTTGGAACGCTTGAACCCATCAAAGTAACTTCCTTATTAAGTATGGAGTGGCCGGTGCCAGATTTGTGGTTGGTAGCATCTTTCAGGCAAAAGATGATAATGGATGTCCAAAACTCTTTGAAATACTCTAAAGCTTCTAGGTCTGTGGGCTTGAGTTGGTGTTTGCCTATTCATTGTTTTGTGCACATTTTTAAAGAGTTTGGATTTGTGGAGACTACCACAATGCTTGTATGTAAAGATGCGCATTACGAGGAATTAGGAAGGCTTTTAGAAGAGGACTGGGGTTTTGTGGAGGGCATGCACAATGGGGACCGGTACCGTTGTAAGGTTGGAGCTTCAGGTATTAGAATGCGCTATTTGAAATCCCGCACCTCCTTATACTTACGATTTCACTATGATCGTTGGATGTGCAAGCTTGGAGTGTGGACTCCCTTACAGAGTGTAGACAGCGCTATTGCAAGCTTTGACATTGCAGTGAAGATGCCCAACGATGCTTTGGAGGCAGTCCAAGTGAACAAGCATTGGACTCTCAGTAATGTTCGAGAACATTTGGTTATTATGGGTTTTGAGGCCCTTCAACAAGCACAATTTCGTTTACAAGGTCACAAGGTGAGAATCCTTCCACCACATTTTCAATACATCATGGTTTGTCGATCATTGGATGCTTATTGTAATGAATGTCCGCAGATTGGGAAGACAATGGAAGACAAATTGAAGGTCGAGGAGGACTGGGGGATGGATGGAACTATGCTATCGATCTTATAACTTTGTAACTCTTGCAATTTTCAAACTGATCCCTGCTGTAATCAACATGATTTGCTTCGGCAAATCATGCCTTTGAATATAATTTTTTGCATTGGGATGAGAAATCATTTTTTGGTGAAAGTGCCTTTTTTTTTAATGTCTTAAAAAAAGGGTCCATTATAAAAGGAGGGCCACCTAACTCATTCACTATTTTCACTTTTGCAACTCTTGAGCTCCTCCACTCTCTATCTACACCCCAGGCTAGACATGGATGCTTCCACAGCCTCTGCATCTGCAGCCACATCCACCCCTTTGTCACGCTTCATCCTCTTCCTCGAGGACACCAAATACAAAGGGAAGTTGGACCTCCACACCTTTTTTACTCGTCTCCCTGACCTTGATGCCACAGTTGCCCTTCACATGGATGTATTTGCCGAGATTTTTGTGTTCATGGAGGAGCACATCATAAAATATTCTGTATCTATCCCCCCACATGTAGGGATCTGGGTGCCTTGTGATCTTTTGTGCTATATACACAAAGGTGATCGCCCATTCTCCAAGCGGTTGCAATGATTCCAAGAAATTGCAACCGATGCAGGCCATTACTTGGACGAGCAAGCCCCAGGGGTGTCAACGCTCAAGAAGCGCAAGTTGGGGATGGAGTACCTTTCTCGGCTCGCAACATTTATCTTCTTGGTGAGCGAGGAACCTGATTTGGAGGAGCTCTGCTTACCAGACCTTTAGGTTGGGTCCTTTATCAAGGACACCAAGGAGCAGCAGGTTATCCCCATGAACCCTGCAGCGGAAGGAAAGGCACACCAGCTCGAGTACCCTAGGGGTCTTGAGGAAGTGGTTGAGAAATCCATAGTTGCAGCTGGCCCTAGTGACACTCCAGTGCCACTACCACTGACGGATGTGGCTATCCCAGAGGTAGAAATCAGCCGCTTCTCCTCAGTGTTAGTGGATGGGGAGGAGTATGTGTTCCTGCATGATTTAGAGAAAGCATTTGGCCTGCGCATGGATGAATGCTTGAGCGTGCTATGCAACAACACCAAATGTCCCTTAGACAATACGCCAGATGTCTTAGAAAGCAAGCTCTTGCTAGATGGAGACTCTGTTGGTACTGACACTGCTGCAGTTGTATGTGCGGAGGTCCTGGCAGCAGAGCAGTTGCACGTGGCTGATGAAGAATTCCAAGCCACGCAAGCCAAGGTTGAGGCTGCTAGGATGCCTATGCCATTATGCAACCTCCCATCTGATGATCCAAAGGTCGTATCTGTGGTGCATGGGAGCATTGACTTGGATGCAAAGGGCAACATGGAGGAGGACGACAAGGAGCAGGAGGTAAACTGTATCCTAATTTTCATGTTACTATTTTATCCTTCATTGTCTTTTTTCTCAACCTTTATCGGTTTATGACAGGATGTCGTGGAGGTTGATGATTTTGCTGCAAGGACGGGTGGCAAGTGGACGGGCTTTGGACCTCAAGCTTCCCTTGCGCATTACCTAGGACAACTCTCCCCTGGCGATGTGGCCATTATCCATAATGAATTTACTCCACAAGCCCATTTTATGACTAGGTCGTTAAAAGCTTTGAGCAAGTTTTTGTGTTTGAGCACCATTGCTCAAACTGCGCATTAAGTGTTCCTAGTGCGTAGATCCCTTGTATGCACAGCGTTTGGCACTTGCTTTCGTGGTAAAGTGCTTGCCCAAATAGGGATAAATGATTCCATTGGCTCAACTGACCCAAAGGCCATAGCGCAGTCCCTCTTGAGTGGGGAGTTGCCTTACGCGCAAAATAGGCGCCAGGAAATGGTCAAAAAAATTATGAACTCCTCAGATACATGATGTAAAATCACCGTTTTGGAAGTAATAAAAAATATTTGAAATTGTCTCTCTATCTTGCAAATTCTTTTGAATGTGATTTGTCAATCTTGAAAATTGTTTCAATTGGTGACTTTGTAATTTCAAGTTCTGTATGTAATTTTAGTCAATTTCAGTAAATTTAGGTATTTTATGTTCCCTAGGGGATAGATAAGCCTACCAAGGGCCAAAAAAAGCATGGCCACAAGGGCGCGCAAATGGCCCATCCATCAGTTTTGGATGGGCCATTTGCGCGCCCTTGTGGCCAGGCTTTATTTTGCCCCTGGTAGGCTTATCTACCCTCTAGGATACTTACAAAGCACAAATTTATTGAAATGAATTGGTTTTGCATCACTAATTTAGATGCACACTTTTTATGGCAATTCCAGCATATGTTCACACTCAAAGACACTAGAAAAGGTGAAATCAATTATGAAATGAAGTTTCCAGCACACTATCACCTGCTTTAGCTCTACCTAGTACACCCCTGCACCAAAAAGTCCAATTACATTGGACATTTGAAAAATCCAAATTAATGTTGCATAGACACTTGGTTTCACAATATGTTATTTTTTTTTATGTCCTATAGGGAATTCAAATCTTGAAATGGCCAAAAAAGGGTGTCCATAAGGATCCATGTAAAATAATGTTGCAAAACCAATAGGTTTTAGTAAATTTGTGCTTTTTGAGTACCCTTGGGGGTAGATAAGCCTACAAGGAGCAAAAAAAAGCCTGGCCACAAGGGCGCGCAAATGGCCCATCCATCAGAGCCTGGCCACAAGGACGCGCAAATGGCCCATCAACTGATGGATGGGCCATTTGCGGGTCCTTGTGGCCAGGCTTTTTTTTGCTCCTTGTAGGCTTATCTACCCCCAAGGGTACTTAAAAAGCACAAATTTACTGAAATTGACTAAAATTACATACAGAACTTGAAATTACAAAGTCATTTCATTACAAAGATAATAGACATAGTAGACACAACTGTTGATCATATTGTCATTGGAAAGTCAAATCATTACAAAGATAAGGGTGTGCAATACAAAAAGAGGGGTAACTTCGGCTAATGCTCGAAGTCTCTTCGCAATCGACGTGCAAGCTGCATATCTTTTGGCTGTATTGTCACTCGCTTTGGATGTATGGCGCATAGGTTGGTATCTTCCAACACCGAAATGATGTGGGCCTCTGCAGCTTCTTGAATAGCCTCTAGCGCTATTGCTTGCATTCTATACTGATTTCCATAGCTTTGAAGCACCTCCTTCACAGTGCGAGCAAAGGGGGCGCGTCGAATCAAAAGCTCCGTCGTCTTCTGGTAGTGGCGGATTTCTGCAAATGTCCTTGCTATTTTTCGGTGCCGCTGCGGTTGTCTTGGGGGCACTTGCACATTTGCTGGCGGGCGGCGTTTAGGCTTCTTGAAAAACTTAGACTTGCGCCTGTTTACATGCTTAGGGGCTGGTTCTACAGCCTCTTCTGATTCTTCCTCTTCCCTTGGCTGCCGATCTTGTCGTGTGGGGAGAACTCCCTGGCCTCGAGGCAATGTCTTCCCCCCAACGGCCACCCGGTGTGTGCGCGGTATTTTATCTCGAAGCCATGGTGGCTCACTATCTGATTCAGTGTCTGTATGGACCACCTGAGTCCTGGATGGTCCTGCTTGTGATTGGTGGCACGATGGTTGCTCCCTATCGGACTCTGTTGTTTGCTGGCCCTCTTCTTCTCTCCAGCGCTGGGCACGTTGCTTCATTCTCCTTCTAGGTGTTATATCTTGAGGAGGTGGAGATTCAACAGTCCTCGATGACTCTCGTGCCATACCACCATGCCCACTACCAGATGAGTTCCTGGAACGACCAGGCGTTCGTGGCCGTTTTCTTGTGCCTTTAAGCCATGACGGCTTCTCACATCCTTGGAGGGTGTTTTTGTTGGCAGGCGGATGCTCTTTCGCGGTTTGTTTGGTGCGCGCCATTTAGTTGGTAAGAGCTCACATGTTCTTAAGAAATGAGTGGTTTATGAGAGCATGCAATATTTATAAGGGCCCATTTAAAAAGGGCCCTGTTCACACTAATTTTTTTTAAAAAAGTATTATTTTTTAAATAAACATGTCGCTAAGAGTTGGACCTTGCGTTCACGTTTAGTGACTCGCACAGTATCCACTTTGATCCTTGTCGCACTCTGCATCGTCGCCATGCAGCATGCTTGGTGGGACCTTGCGACATTTGCCACTTGTTGCTATGCTCTTGACGACTCCATTTCCGCACTTCAATAGCAATCTTGGATTGTCGCGCACGCTCCATTGTGAGCTTACGAGCAAATGTTGTGCGAAAAACCAATTGAGCATCTCCTCCAAATAATTGGATTGCACCATTCCACCACCAGGTCGAGTCTTTTTGAAGTACACTCCCCTTGCTCGATAATGGGACTTCTCCATGCCTTGAGTGCTAAAAATTTCAAGCGATCCATACTTGTGCATAAAAAATGCACCATGCGCAAACAAGATATGCTGTTTACATGAGTAAACGATCCACATTATTAAATAAAAACAATCCCTTGTAATGAATACACCATGTAAAATGACTTACCATGTAATGTGTGATGTTATTTTCACCCCAAGAAAGGGTGAAGACCTTGGTAAAATCTGCCAAGGCTTCTTGAAATGATTGGCGTTGTTCTTCTGTTGTGTTGTTAAGGCCCATAAGCTTGACCATTTTATCAAAATGTGGCCAAAATTTCTTGCGCTTGTTTGCAAGCTCGCCATTTGAATCATTGTCGGTAGTAGCTTTGCATAACTCCTTCCAAAGCTCCCAAAGGTTACCTGCCTACTGGTTGGAGCTGTTTTGAGCATCATATCGACTTGGCTTTCCTTGGGAAACTTTCTTCAAAAAATGTCTAGCTTTTTGTCCACTCATTGACACTTGTTGAGCAATTTCATGGGCCTCCCCTGTGTTCTTTGCAGCAACGATAGACACATTTCCACCGTGACAGCCAATGGAATTCAAGAGTACCTCCACTCTTTCGATCGCTTCCTAGGACTTTTCCAACGGTTTCATTGTGAAAGCATAGTCAATGTGGAGCTTCAATAGCCTATCAAAAATGCGCATGAATGCGTGTAATGTACAAAAATGTACATTCAATAGAGAAAATCGAAAGATTGGATTCCAAGCGTGGTCCTTTTGATCACGGTCTGGGGCATTGAGCATGAGACATCTCAGAATAGACGCTTCCCATTCTCTACCTTCATCTCCGACATCACGACAATCTAACCCTTGTTCTCCATGCCCTTGCCATGGAAGCATGGAACCGGCCTTTGCAGTGCTCTTATGTGATTTTTGTCCATTAGGTTTGTACCCTCGAGTGCAAAATGGACAAGGCATGAGAGAAGAAGCCCCTTGTTTGTAGCCAAGCAAACACTTTATGGTCTTCAAATCCCCACCTAAGTGCCACTCCACATTATAACTACCAAAACCCTCAATCTCCAACTTCTGACCTGCAATTTGTGAGTGTATTACTTCTGCGATCCATGGAGTTCTCTAAAAAATCCATGAAAGTACTCCATTGGTCTCTTTGGGCACCTCAATAGCACCCAACCACCAAATGTCTTTCTCTGATTGCACGCTAAAAGATGGGGTGGGAGATGGCTCGACTGAATCCCTTCGCTTGGTTTGCTGAAGGGCCTCGTTCATTAGAGTGACACTTAGCCTCTCTAACCTTCGTCCTTTCACTATTTGACACTCATCGAGTTTCAGCACAAAAGCGACTTTTCTGCCAAGCACTACAAAATAAATAGTGCTAAGACCTTAAACTTCAGAGTCTATGATAAGAATAATACCAAAGAAAAAAGTAAAATGTATCACCTTCTTCAGGTAACTCGTAAAATCTAAGCATGGCTTCTTGAAGCTTTCTAAGATCCACGAAAATATTGTTCCACATTGTGTAAGGAAAGCCCTTCTCCGAAGGTCTTATGGATTGTTTCTTATCTTTTCCTCTTGTCTTTGTTGCGCACGAAGCATAAAGGGAAGTTGGCATTGTGTCCTCAATGTGTAGGTATGTCTCAATGCGGGAGAACACATCTTCGTTTGTGGACTTCTTTGCGAGATTGACCTTGTGAGGAACGAGAAATAGGTTTTCCACAATGCCAGAGGGCATCCTTTAGGAGTTGGAAAATAGCATGATAGGCTTTGGTGCTGATTCCAGCCTCATCACAAGCTTGTTGAACGTCATCATCACTAACCACATTTCTTAATTTACGTATAAGGTCCTTGGTGACTGCATCTTTAATGTGCTTACCTCTAGGTGATTGTAAGATAGAAATCACGTCCTGTGTATTGAGACAACTAGTGAGAAGGTTGACTCGATCATCATGGCTTGTTCCACCGCATGCCTCCTGGATGAAGTTTCTAGCAACAAATAAACGTAAATGTTAGAAAATAGTGTGAAGTAAGAATGCATCATGCAAGTAAAGACCAAATCACCTTGTGCCTGTAACTCGTCGTTTGCGTGCTCCTCTCGAATGTGCAAGAGTTTCAATGGATGAATACGTGCGTTTGCGTTCCCTTGCACCAAGGGGTGTTTCTTTCAAGTATGTGATAGTGTTGGTAAGCTTCTGGATATGGGACTCCTTTTCTTGCATTTGTTGTTCAAGAGTTTTAACTACCCTCTCCGAAGAGGCAACACACGCTTGTAATGTCGTCGTCTTGAGGTGAAGAGCTTGACATTCGTGCATCCACATATGCAAAGAAGCACCTGCACCCATACACAACCGCTTGTAATAGCCTAACAAGCCTGCTTCTCCCCTCCCAAGAAATTGAAGAAATGTGGAAAGGATATTAAACGGTGGATGGAAGCGGCTTATAGGATCGTAAGGTTACAAATGGCCATCCACCCAAATGTCAACATTGGTCTCACAAGCGGTGCGACGTTCCTGTGATGACCTTTGATCACCTTCACTAGTGGTCTTTGGTGCAAATGCCGTGGGTAAGCGAATATGTATGTTTTTGGTGTGCGGAGTACGTGGTGGTGGAAGCAAACCATTTGTGATGTCCGTGAGCACCATGGAAGCTGTTGCGTGAGGAAGCAAATGATGAAAAGATAGAGGGGGAAGGGTAGAGAGGTTGAGGAAGATGGGAGGAGAGAAGGAGGGAGGGAGAGATTGGGGAGGAGGAGGAAGGTAGGGGCAGGGAGGGCGAGGAGAGGGAGAGAGAGAGAGAAGGGAGGAGGGAGGAGGAGGAGAGAACAAGATGTTTATTACTTTTTGGGAGAAAAGAGTTTTGAAAAAATGGAATTTCTAAGCTTGTGGGTTAAAAAATGGGTCAAAAAATGATTTTTGGATATGTATATATATTGGGAGGGAGTTTTAAGTAAAAAACAAGTAAAAATGTTTTTTTCTTTTTTTAAGTCAAATTTTGTCTCTTTGTGACCCACGTTTTTGCTGATGTAGCCCCACACCCCTATGCTTCCTTCACTTTAAAAAAAGCTAGAGAGAGAAAGTAACCCTTTAGGTCCACATCCTACATTTGTCTAAAAAAAAGGCTAGAAAAGCCTACTCAAAACTACCTTCTTCAATACCCTTGCCCCCTAAACCCCACACAACATAGCCTTAATCCCTAAAAATTAGGATTCCTTACAAGGCCCATGCAAGGTTCATATTTCTCCTAATGGCTTATGGAATTCGATAGCTGCCCCAGTCGCTCGGTATTGACTCATGGGTTTGTGGCAGTGACAGCCCGCTGAAATATCCTAAGTCTAATCTCTACCATTGATTCATGTTAGGTACGCTATCTCGCTTCTGCCCCCTGAGATTCAAAACAAAATATACGTAATAGATCCGCTGATATCGCCTATGGTGCAGAACAGTAGAGTTTCCTTTTTGGCTCTAATGGGCTAATTTACCAGATTCAATTTTGATCTAGGGCGCTTTCTGATCACTGCATACAATCAATCATGAGTTTCTTCTTGCCTTGTAAAAACCATGTTGGATTTATGATCTTTCTCATCTTTGATGGTTTTGGTGTAGTGATCATTGGAATCTGTTGTTATTTGACATGGAAGCTAAGATTGTCTACTACGCAAACTCCGGGGAAAGCAAGGTGTTTCACGGTCGTGTAAAAACGTAAGGCACATCTGGGTACATTTGGAAGTAGTGTCTCTTTGTAATGTGTAGAGCATGTTTTGTTAGAACATGATCTAGGGAATACCATCCGACACGAATGGGTAATCGTGCCCACGCAAGTTGATGACTATAGCTGTGGCTGGCGAACTTGTTTGAATGCCTTATTGCTCCTCATTCAAATTTTGGATGTATCAAATGTAAGTAATTGTGATGTTTCATTGTTTGCTCTGTAACGTTTGTATTAAAAGAAGCAACATCTTTACTTACTTTCCTATCATCACGCTTCTACAGGAACTTCAATTACATAACTACACCCCCACCGATGTGCGATATTTTTCTGTAATGGCCATCCAACATATTATAATCTCGGTAAACAGATGTACAAGAGTGGAAGGGGCGAGAGCTGAGGAGTTCGAACAAGCTTGCGTTAACGAAATGACGCAACGCTACAATCAGACTCAAGAAGACGTTCGAAATATACAAGAACCAATTAATTAATATTATGCGGACGCCGCAGAAGTAGAGGAATGGGCTACACATCGACGGCAAGAGCAAGAACAAGGGAAAGATTCACATGTACAAGATGCATGGGAAGCCATGGAAGAGGCCCATGATTTCGAACGACGCAAAAGGATGCCCGAGACCAGCGTCCCCAGAGGAAGAAGTAGCAGCAATCGGGGCAGACGACAGGGGAGCGGTGGCAGCAACCGAGAGAGAGGGCAGGGGACCAGTGGCAGCAACCAGGGGAGAGGACAGGGGACTAGTGGCACAAACCGGGGGAGAGGACAGGGGAGCAATAGCAGGGAAAGGAAGCAATAACTTGTATACACCTTGACAGAAACAACACAGTTTGTAAAGTTTTGAGACAATGGAAAGTGTATATATTTTAAACATTGTTTGAGCGCCACAAAATGTCTCTGTATTAGTCATTTTGAAGAGTACATGGTTTGCATGGCATCAAAGCTCATTGCATGCACAAGGTATGTGACCTAGCTTCCGGTGGAAGCAATTAAGTGAAGTGTATTTGTGAGTGACCCCTTGCACAATGTTGTTTTCTCCTTGCGTCTTGGAATCTGAAAATAAGAAAAAGTTAGATTCTATGTCTTAATGTATTAAAGACAATCAAAATTCATCCATTTAGTAAGCACCTTTCTGTTGTTGAGACTGAATGCATACAATTCCGGCAAAAGTAGAAGTTCTTCGCATGTAAGATCTAGCCTGAGCTGTGCAAAAGTTATGCTTGACATTGTCTCCATCACAGTAAGTAGGCTGTCTCGAAAGTAGAGCTCCATTGATAAAGGTTTGTTCTCGAGGCTAGACTCTGTATCTTGGTCGAGTGGAATAAGTTGCCCACTAAGAAGATGATATCTAAAATAGTAAAATGACACTATGAAATTTTGAGAGCTTATAATGAACTTGCAAATTATGGACTTCTTTTGCAAGATACAGATTTTGCTCTGTGATTGTTTTTCCTATCCCAATTATCATCTAAAAAGTCCAAATAGCTCTCAGACTTGCAAATGAACATTGTTGCGGTAGTTTTTATTTGCTCATCGAAGAAAAAATATACAAACACTTCAAGAGGCATAAATAGTGCGAGCCGAACTATTTTTGTGGCAATTGAATACTTGAGGGACTTTTGTATATCCTGAAACAACTTATTCATAAAGCTTTCACTAGTTTGCAAAGCTGGCAAAGACCAGTCCTTGCTGTCAAAGGGTGGAAGTGACAAAGGAGCTACACGACCCCAACCAATGGAAGTCCTCGGTTCCACATATGACATATCATAAAAGAATATTTCATTATCTGCAAGTTCCTTGTGTTGTCTTCCTCGATACATTTTCTCACCAATAAATGCATGGAAAGCATCAAAAATCCCAACTATGCTCTCAACTGGTTGCCAATCTGTCCTATTCGATGGATAAATAATATCTGAAACATACCAAAGATGATATCCATCACTTAACCTTCCAATATAATCATGCACTAAGTGAGATGCTCAAAATAACTTACAGTTGGATCGATGCCTTGAAAAACTTGGAGGAGATGTTTGCAACCTTAAGTCTGCATGCTGGAAAGCATGTTGATGAGGACCTCTTTCACCCGCTGGCTTTGCGCACACTTTAAACTCTTAACTTGTGTATTGAAAGCCTCCACGAAATCATTGCGTTGCCTCCTCTTCCTCCTCCTAGTTTGCAGTAGAACCAAACTTCCGATAGTTATTCGAGATGGTATCCATGCTGGATCATATATAGTATAACTGTTAAAAATGATAACAGAGTCAATGGTAGGGCTAGGCCTTCGAGAAGTAGTCACGGTGTGCACTAGAATACATAGAAAGGTTAACGCAAATATAAAAAAGGGAAGAAGTTTTGAGAGGGAAGTAGAGCTACTCAAAGTCATATTTGGGTGGGAACATAGATACTAGATAGAGTTTTCAATGAAAGTTCTGAAATTCCTCGGTACAGAGTTAGTACGACTTATGGCATTTATGCCTTGAAAGCGTGAAATTGGCATTTTGATGAACAAAAACAATATTTTCTCCCTTTTTTTTAAAAGAGCTTGGCTCCAAAATGTCGATTCTCAACGTAACGTTATCCTCTTCCTTATTGGTCAAGCGTCACTCTCTCTCTAGAACTGAAAGGCCCAAAAGTGAGTCCAACTTTCTCCTAATGCAAGAAACTCATTACCTAAGAGGTTATGCTTCCATATCTTTAAAGCATGTACAACATCCAAATGCTCTTTCTTATAAATGTCACAGCTTTTCTCTGCATCATTTAAACGTTGGCTTTCAAAAGATACTGCATGGCCTTCTTGAGAGTTATTTTCAGCTTTTTGAAAGATGCCTTCTCTTTCTCCTTCCATTGAAAAGTGATCTTCTTTGTGAGGTTATGAAGAGGAGAGACTATATGGGAAAAATTGTTTATGAAGTGACAATACTGTCGAAAAGTGTGGTCTAGTTAGGAAGGTGCAAAAGCTTTCACTATTGAAGTTCATAACGAGAGTCACAAACACTTTGTGAAAAAGTGTTTATGGAAGTCACCAACCTCTTTGTAAAGATGGCTTAAATTCTAAGAGCGTTCGTGACAGAAAAGTCACAAACCCTCTTTCCTATTGTGCTTGAAAACTTCTTGTTTTTGCAAGCGAGGTCATGATGAAAAGATCACCAATTCACATCTAATTTTACTTAAAAAGAGAAATTAAAAACACTAAAGTTTCAACCATAAAACCTCAACTCTCATACAAGCACATATCCCATTCGAAACCCAAACCTCTTTCATGGAATCTTGTAGCTTCACTCCCAATTACATTGTCATAACTTCAAACTACTGAGAGGAAATCAGGAGCTTGCACCTTCACCATGATCATTTTTTGATTTTGCAAAAACTTAAGAGGTTAGATATTGAAGCCCACACACCATTTTGATGAAAGAAAACCCTAATTCACTCCCCCACAAGCTCGTGTACAAGATAACAGAGGCAAGTTTGCGCTACCCACTCATAGAGCAACCATGAAGTGAATTACACAGAAGGAAAAATAACAAGTTTTCCCAACCATAAGAAGCAACCATTTTTCTCTTCCCACAAGAAAAAATACTGGTGTCACTTTTTAGGCCTTTTATGCCATGTTCGACCAAAACTAGATCATTTTTTACCCCAAAAAAACCATTTTTAATGTGAAAAATCCAAAACAAAGTCAAGGAAATCCCTAAATTTGTGGGATGGCTTACATAAGCATAAAAAGCGTAGATATGCAATAAATATTTTTACTTTTTTATTTTGAATCACTTTCTATGCAATTTACGATGACGCTTGTTAACTCCTATTTTTGACAATTTTTACATGCATCAACCTTTGTAGGTGAGATGGGTGTGACACCATGAAATGCTTGAAATGTGTACATTATTAAACCAAATTAGGGATGTTATCAAGTGGAAAAACATGCAACAGTGCCACATCCAACGAGATGACTCACAATCTTCAACTTTTGGGTCCACCTTTGTGTGCAATTTATTCGACGCATGCACATAAGCAATACATCTAAACAATTTAAGATGTGCCAAATCATGTTGTATGCTAGTAAACTTCTCCTTGGGTGTCATGTTTTGTGCCATGGTAGAGGAAGTCATATTCATAATGTAAACCATTGTAGATAATACATGAACACAATAAGCTTAGCTCACAGAAGCAAAGAATTAAAAAAAAACATTAACTTTTTTCTTATGTTCTTCCAATCAAGTTTTTCATTATTAGCTAGAGACACTAATGTGACAAAATTTGCAATGCAACAAGGAACTTGGCTAGCGTTCAACTAGAGAGCCTTGCGTGCAAACACTAGGAGCCTTAACGATTGCAATATCCAACCAAACAATGTGGGTGAGAATGGGCTAGGGCTAGGATTATGGAATCAGCCCATTCCTCCCTAGCAAGACAAAAGTATTAAAGAGTCCTTTCCTTCTCTTGTGTTTCCTCTACCCATGGATATAGCTGAGGAAACTCCTTGATATTGATGTTATTTGCCTTGAAAACACAAATGTTAACTAAAAAAAAGCTTAACCATCATTAAAAAAAGCAACCCACACAAATCTTTCATGGGTCTTCGTTCCCTAGATATTGTCCGCCGCTCGATATAATATGAACCTAGCTAGACACATACATATCATGATTGTGCTCCTTAGCATAAAATTTTATTATCCCTAGATCCAAAGCTCCATCCCTTCATCATCACCTTCCTCCCCACCCATATATGCACTACCCTCATCTTCCAACTTAGGAAGTTTTTTAAGTAGCACTTCTATTTTGTATTGTTGTCATTGTCCTATATATTTAGAGGACACTCGTGTATATTGATCAAACTCATAGGCTCACTTTGGCCTATTGAAGATATTCATAAATCAATCTCTCTCTCTCTCTCTCTCTCTCTCCCCCCCCCCCCCCCCCCCCCCCCCCCCCCGCACAATGCCTCCTAAAGGCATACCTAGACGAATGCCCATAATCACCTTTAAAGGTAAGGGCAAGGTATAGACTCATGGTAGTCATCCACACATCAATATAACCATCAACCCCATCATACCTACCATTGGCTAAATACTTTGACATCCTCACTAACATTGTTAGTGCCCCACAGTGAGTGTAGAACTAGGTTCTAATATGTGCTCCCACACAGCCTCCTAGAGGAACCAAATGGCCCAAGAAAGGCTCTTCATGGTCTTGATAGGATAGAGTTGATGTCACTGATGGAGATCAAGGAGGAGCTAAGATATGGCAATGCAAGTATTGCAATAGAAAAAAGCAAGGGAATGCAACGTCCGATTTTTTTGAAAAGTTGAATCAGATACGACTACAATGGCAATTGATCATGTGTCTAAGAAGGCTACCTCCAAAAAATGCTCCTAGAAGAAAATGAGTTGTCAAGAATGCAATTTTCAATTGATTGATGAACAATGACTGACTAGATGGTTTAAGTTGGCATATGCCGATATGTGATTGTACGAGGCTATCAAACACAGGCTTATCAACAGAGAAGTTACATTTAAGAAAGGTTGCTACCACTAGCATCTTAACGCTTCAAACAATCACATGCAACAAAACACAGTAGTGGATTGCATTGCATTGTAAGAAAAACAAAACAAGCATTGGAAAAGTAAAATTTCCCAAAGCATTGGAATATCCTTTTGGTAAAACGGAGAGATAACAAACAATAACACAGAATGATAGAGTAGGGATTGTTTCAAGGCTTATTAAAGCTTCCTAAATATCACTACAAAATTCATGAGCTTAAACTGTTTGACAAACATAGGACAAAAATGTACTCCACCGAGAGAGAGAGAGAGAGAGAGAGAGAGAGAGAGAGAGAGAGAGAGAGAGAGAGAGGTGTTGAAGAATCCCAGTCTTGAACTCAAGACTTGCTAATCAAGAGAGAACTGGGATAACCAATCTACCACACTTTAGAGAAATAGAGAGGGACCCAATTACTTTTCAAATAATTTGTTCACAATTTCATTGCATAACACCATTATAATGTATCATACTTAAGAATTGTGTAACCTTGGCAAAGCTACAAGCAACTTCATTCATGACCTATCATGCCTCTAATGAGTTAAACGCTCCCTGTACAATACATACCCATACAATTTAAGCTCTGTGTACAACAAGAAACTCACCTGCAACAATTGCTGGTCAATTGGCAGAGTCTTTACAGGTGTTGTACTTGAGTAGAAGACACTTTGTAATTTCTTCTGCAACAACCTGCCACCGCTCGTCAGAGGATGCATTGACATCTGGATGATAGAATTTGATGGCTTTTCTCATAAGTGGCCTTGTGGACGCTGATGAAGAACAACATAGTGCAGCGGAAAACTCTTCATCACTCTTCAAAGGAGGATGGGCTCTGTAGATAAACCTGAGAAAACCCAGCCCATCAAGCCTACTAGACTGCCTCTGTATTTCATCTAAATCTCCATTCAGCTCGGCTCGGAGCTTGCACTTCCGTCTCTCAGCTTCTCCCTCTCCATCTCTGCACACTTGAAGCTCCAATTTGCGCAGCACCGCTTTTGCCCTTGCCCGCAAGTCCTCATCACTCAAATCCATTTCTAAAGCTCTCCTGTAGTGTAAGATGGCTTGCAATGGTGACTTCAATATCTCTTCATATATCTTGCCAACAGAGACCAGCGTAATTGCTTGAGCCTCAATATCCAAACCTTTTGCATTCGTCTCCGCCTCCTTGTACATATCAATGGCCCCTAGAGCATAGTCAATTTTCTGAGACGGTGTTGCTGCCTCGCTTGCTTGTTTTGCAAACTTTGCTCCAGCTCTAATGGATTGAATGCACTCGCAGAAACGCTGGCCGACAGAGATGCGATCTCGCAACAGCTCAAGGACAGGATTTTGCAAGGACGCAGTGGCCTGCTCTGCAACATGGAGAAGAGAAACACATCTGTGGAAATCCTGGGTGCACTCTTCTATGCACGAAGATGGAGAGGTGCGAAGGCTCTCTGATGCGACATCAACAAGGCAAGAAGCTTGGCCTATGTAGGCTACAACGAGGGCATCACGAGGGGCGTGCGGTGCAAGCTTCGACAAGGCACCACAGAGACCAACAAGCGTTTCGAATGCATCGGATTTGCAGAGCTTCTGCTTGTTAGATCCGCAGCGAGAGGCGACAGCAGATGCATCTGCAACGACACGGGATGCGATGTCAGAGAGTTGGGTTTCGATGAAGACGACCCAAGAAGGGGGGCTCCTGGCGAGGAAACCATGGCTGAGGGCTTCACAGAAGTAGGAAGAGCTGCGGGAGAGGTAGAAGGAGGGGTTGATGTGAGGATCCGAAGAGGCGAGGCTTGCGAGCTGAAGATGGGTGGCGCCAAGGTTCTTGCAAGCGGCCGCTTTCTGAGCAGAAGAGATGGAGGCCTCCAGAGCTCGCAGGTAAAGAGCTCGCGCTGCCTGAAGCTTGGAAATGCGAACGCAGGGCGCAAGCTTTTTCTCCTGCGAGATCCCCTCCTCGTAACACACGTTCCCTTTCTGTCTTAGCTCTTCTGCACTCTCCATTTGGACTCGAGAAGCCTGAGAGGGAGGAGAGAACTTTAGAAAAATGTATCCGACGAGTTTTTAATTCAGGACGAGAGCGAGAGAGAGAGAGAGAGAGAGAGAGAGAGATCGATCTCTACTCTCTCTCTCTCTCTCTTTTCACACTGTAGAAGGAGGGGTTGATGTGAGGATCCGATGAATCTTGAACTCAAGTCTCAGAACCTGTTCATCAAGAAGGAACTCAAATAACCAATCCGCCATAGTTGAGCGATAGAAAGGTTATTCGAGTTTCCATGCGCACAAAGAAAGAGGAGAAGTTTTACTGTCGTAGGAACTCTCTCAAGTGATTTATCCTATGAGTCTTGAACCATACGATTGTAACTCAAAACTCTCTCCCTCCCTCCCTCTCCCCCCCCCCCCCCCCCCCCCCATTTTTATATTCGTCAAACTGTCAAATATGCAACCCTTATGACCCCTCTACACTATCTGACATAGGTTCGTCATTGGGGATTTATGGTTGAGATTAGGCATCATAAACCGTGAGCAATCTTGATCGTTGGATCAAGTTGGTGACCTGAGGATGAACACGTTGGTGAAATGACTAAAGGTGACCATCCTTAGTTTACCAGCTTGCTCCTAGTTCAATAGTCACTGGATAGGTTGTTCTAATTGCAAGCTTGGCGCGATCAATGACATATTATCCCAACCATAGATCTCCTCAACTACCCTATGTCATTTCCTCAGCACTATCTAACACGAGGTCTTAATGAGGGCTAGGCGGTGGGATCAACGATAGGGCATGTTGCACGCGAATCTCGAAGCAAAGGAATAGTTTAAGTTAATGCATGGATAACAACCCAGGATTTGAACCCACCGCCCCATGGATGGATGGAGGCTTGATGAGCTAACCACACGAGTGCTTGTGGGCTGTTGAAACCCTTGTGAGTGCCCTTGATTTATGCTCCCCCCCCCCCCCCCCCCAACACACACACACGCACGCACACACACACACACAAGGATCGACCACAAAAACAAACAAAAAAATCAAGTTCATAATTTGGCCCATGTTTAAGTATGCTAGGTCCCTTGCCTCATATACGAATCATATTTTTGCACTTGCCGTCTTTCTCATCAGATCCAAAAAATCTATTAGAGAAATGTCGAGCCACGTTCAAAATTGAAGCTGAAAATTCAAGAGTGGGGTTTAGGCTCAACAAAAATTGCTAGACACCTTGCCCACTAGAAAGATTCAGATTAAGACACTTGTGTATATGGTGACGGTGGCGACCTTTGGAGCTGTAGTGGCGAGCGATGTCCTTGTAGTGGACTCCTGGCGACCACTTCTAGAGGTGCGACATGCCCTCTCTTCCCCCCTTGTCTCACAGGAACGGAATAATAGAGATAGACAACAAAAGATAGAGAAAGAGATCTTTGTATTGATGAATTTTTGCAGAGTCTTGATACAACAGAGGAGCAATTGAATATGGGCGCACTCCGTTGTACGGAGCTCGAACCTCCCGACCACCCCTGAGCTTCAGTCTGCTTGCATGCAGCGTCTCACTCGCACTCGCACTCGCACTCACACTCGCACTCGCACTCGCAGAAGAGAAGATCTACGAATGATCCCCAAACGCACCACCCGTCGTGCTTTTATCCTTCTTTTCCTCGAAAAGCCTGTGACTTCTCAAAATAGCCGCTTTTTAGGCGTTCAGACAACTCGATTTTCGCACCAAGTTTACCTACGAGAATAAGATAAGAACGTGATCGCTAAGAAATCCATGAAGGTTAGATTTTCATCATGACACTTTGCATAGATCCTGTTTCACACGCTGATTTCTGCATCGCCTACAAAATAGCCAAAAGAACATACTCGTGCAACCAATTCAACATGATAATCAAAGTAAAAAAACATAATTATGTACCTTCATAATCTCAATTGCAATAGTCTACCATAAAGAAAGAAATCCACTTCTTGGTTGATAGTAGAGAGAGCTGTATGATGTTGTATGTCTGCCTGTCCCTGTGTATACTACACTGTTGTTGCCTTCTATTTATTTTCATCATAACTCTTACAAACAAACTCAGAACAAAGCAATCCAGGTACTCAAAACGACGGGAATAGGTCTGGTCTACAAGACGTCTTTCTTTGGCTGAAAACGCAACTTTTAGATCGCGACTCATAAAACCTCTATTTTTGAGTCTCCACTACTTTTTCAACTTATTTTAAGCCTACCTATGCATTTTAAGCTAAAACACATAAATATAAAACACTGATATTAATAAAAATCTCAATTTTACTGTTCATAGACAGACTATCTGTTATTCATTAATCTTTATCAAATACGTCTTTAGTATATTATTTAGAAAAAGAATATATGTTCTCTCTTAATATCTCAAGCTTATTCACATAAGCTCTATTTAATAGACTATTCAACAATCTTTCAAATCGTGCTAAACGAAAGATATGCCCTACTACATTCTTTTCGACTTTAAGAACTTCAAAAATAAGTCCTATTACACCCCTTGAATTTTTGCTTGTAGGGAGAGACCATCCTCTCTCCTCTTCTTGAAGAGGTGTTGATGGCCAGGTCATGTTGGGGTTCTACTGTGGTAGTGGTGATGGCACTCAGTCCTGGCTGTTGTAATGGAATATGGCTATAACATTGACTGTATCGGAAATTGAAATAACAATAGTGAGCATTTCTTTTAAGAACAGTAATTGATTAAAGGTAGCAAGATGAAAATTACACCTAATTAGCTTGGCATGAACAATACTTGTGTGTGTGTGTGTGTGTGTGTGTGTGTGTGTGAGGGAGAGAGAGAGAGAGAGAGAGAGAGAGAGATAGAGAGAGAATTCTTAAAGAGCATAAGAATAGTAATTGATTAAAGGTAGCAAGATGAACATTACACCTAATTAGCTTGGCATGAACAATACTTGTGTGTGTGTGTGTGTGTGTGTGTGTGTGAGAGAGAGAGAGAGAGAGAGAGAGAGAGAGAGAAGATTAGCGAAATTGACAATAGTTGAGGAAGATATTTATGTGGAGCTGGTTCCCCCTCCAAAAGGCTTTTTGTATTATAGAATCCCCCATAAAGAGAGACTTGGTACAATACAAGCTTGTGTTCTTTGAGATCTCGTTGGTGCAATGAAGATAATCGACTTCATACATCAAAATTATGCCCTTAACTAACTTGCAAAAGCATTAACATATCCACGGCCTCAATCCCAAGACTTCAAACACCTTCAAAGGTGGAGAGAGCTAGCAGGGAGTGCGGGAAGGGAAGAGGAAGAAGAAGTGACATACGAGAAAGAAATAGTCTCCTCATGTCATAAAATCTAATATCTAATAGTCTCTCCACCTTCAAAGGTGGAGAGAGCTAGCAGGGAGTGAGGGAAGGGAAGAGGAAGAAGAAGTAACATACGAGAAAGAAATAGTCTCCTCATGTCATAAAATCTAATATCTAATATCTAACCAACCCAAATGATTTTCTCATATTAAATTGATCACTTAATGTGGGAGAATAAACGGGAACAAGTGTTAAGATATACACATGTGCTTATAGATCTATCTCAGCACGGGGCCAATGATAAAGGGTCCCAAATGAGAGATGGTCTATCAAAGAGCAAGGCTAACAAATGGAGCATAAGACCTTAGGGTTAGCTTCATTGAACCTCCAATAATGTGTGTAAAAGGCCTTTGACCTTAGGTAAGCTAGGGCTGAGCTTGAGGCGCATGAACCCGACCTAGCTCGAGGTGCTTGTCCTGCTTGTCATGCTTGATGACTAAGGTGCTTGAGGTGCTTAATTATTGAGATGCTTGAGGTGCTTGACATGCTTGAGATGCTAGGGTTGCACTTGAGGTGAGAACCCAGCCCAAGCTTAAAGTGCTTATGAGCCAAGCTTGTGGTGGGAATTGGGCCTATGCATGAGGGGCTTGAGGTGTCAAAAAGTCAAAGATTCAATCCCTACAAGGAGGGGGCGAGCCCTACATGAGGGGGGATGAGAGAGAACACCCACACACTCACACAAGGCATGCATGGTACAAAGAAAGCAAAAGGGACACTTGTCAAGTTCCTCCTCATGTTGCCCTCATGGTGTGCCTGAAGCCTATTGGTTGGCCACCCAAGGGGTCCAATAATAATTTAGGATATTTAATTAATTGATTTAGCATTTATCTAGCCCTCTCTCTCAAAGGGGAAAGGGGGACACTTGTCTCAAGGCTACCCTTGCTGCTTGTAATGCCTTCTGCTTGTGATTGGCTAGGCCTGGAGGGGTCCAATGAGCTTCAAGCATGAGCTACAAGGGGGGTTCGACCCAAGAAAGCTAGGGGGTTGCTTAGGGGGTATACTCACTCACCCACACACACTCACAAACACTCTCATTGTGTGCTATGCAAAGTGCAAGAGCTCCCTCTCCTTCTCCAAGCAAGTAGAGGTTGAGAGCCTACACCAACACTCTCGGATATGGAGTGCAAATCCAACCAAGAGCCATGCTTCAATGCTTAATCTTGCCATCTCCTTATTCTTCATTACTATGCTATTATGTATGCTAGCAACAAGAGTTATGATAAGTGAGGAACTAATTCTTTCTCCTACGAAATGTTTCTTCTTCCTCTTCCCTACCCTCATTCCCTGCTAGCTCTCTCCACCTTCGAAGGTGTTTGAGGTCTTGGGATAGTTCAAGCTTTCTTCAAGTTTATGTTATGTTTGTGATGCATGAAGCTTTCCATCTTCATTGCATTACCTAGGTCACAAGGAGCACAAAGATTGTATTGTAACAAGTCTCTCTTAATGGGAGAAATCATAATACAAATGCCTATTGGAGGGGGGACCGGCTCCACATAAATCCGGTCCTCAATTGTTGTCATGTTCTCTAAATTCTCTCTCTTGCAAAAGTATTGTTCATGCCAAGTTAACTAATTGCTATGATTATGTTGCTATCTTCAACTATGTTCACCCGCTATGCTCACACAGTCATTTCTCAAAAGTACTTTCATTAATTTCCGCTACTTTCAAGTTAAATAGGCCAATTCCATTACATTGGTATCAGAGCATTTGGTTTCTCTTTTCTTTCTTAAGAAGAGAGGTCCTTAAGTAACCTATAAATGGTTGATGTTGTTAATTATATTAGGGTAAGTGGAAGTGGGATCTATTATCGATTTTGTTGAGCCCACTATGTGGGGGATGGTGCACACCTCGGGAGCTTTGGACTTAATAATGGAGTCTTTTTAGACTTGCCTACAGCTTTACCCTTATTGAGCCATAAGAAGTCCGAAAGGATCTAGCCCTTGGCAACTCTGCTATGTTAGACCTACTCCTCTACTCTCTATAATTAACCACTTCGAGCCATGGGTGTAGATACTTAAGAGCCGATTTTCAAAGGCTAAGAGGAGTGGCAACTAAGGTTTTGAATTGCCAAAGCATACACTAAGTACATACATAAATTTTGTTAACATGGCTGACAATAATCAAGAGAGTAGAATGAACATTGATAGCTTTCATTTTGCACATGAAGGTGCTAATGATGATGCTCCCATGTTTGTGAATTATCTCGTCACTAGGTTACAGCAAGCTATGGGCAACCCTGTTTTGCAAGCCGAAGTTACTCAACAACTTCGTGCTTATGGAATTTCCCTTCCTCTCCAAGAGGAGAGAGAGCTTAGGAGGCCTCTTGAAGAGACCCCCAAAATAAGACTCTCTCCCATTCGAGAGGAGGAATCCAAAGAGCAAGAAAGCAATGAAAGTTTAAGTTCCTCTGAAGATGTGGCTCCACGAAGACGGCGGTCCGGACGATCGCCCACTCCTCCCAAGAGGAAAAGATCAACACATAGTCCTTCTCCTCATCACTCTGAAAGGCAAGAGAGGAAACAAAGGAAGAAAAGGGCTAGGAAGAGGTCACCCTCTTCTCCTTCTTCTTCACCTTCCTTCTCTTCTGACGAAAGTTATGGTTATTCTCCTAGAGAATACAAGAGGGGAGGACATCGCAAATCATTTCCTGCATGGCGAAGGTCACAAAAGCTAAAGAAGTTCAAGGAGGGAGGAAAGAGTATCTCTTTTCTCACCTATGATGGTACCTTTGGTGCTACCGACAAAGTGTTGGCCTTCATCCAGCAATTTGATGCGGCCTTTGGAGATGAGGGCTTCACAGAGTCCTCTAAGCTACGCCATGTAGCTATGCACTTCCAAATCAAATCGTCAATGGTGGGCTAGCCTTCGTGGAAATGGTGAAGCCCCAAAGACATGGAAAACTCTACGAGTTTCCATCATGAAGCAATTCCTTGCAAGCGATGCAAAGGACAAAGTGCTTACCGAATGGCACAGCTTGAAGCTCCTCTCCCATGAGTCTATCCACAAATATGTAGAAAAGTTTTGGGATTTACATCTCAAGGCTACTGTCTTTCAAAAGATAGACTTTGCCGAGCAAAGGCAGCAATTCTGTGCGGGATTACCTGAAGAGATGACCGAATACATCAACTCTCAACGGCCTGGTACTATTAGCGAAGTAATCCATCACACCATGGTTGCTTCACGCATCAATTTCCATCAAGGGGCTAGACATAATGTCAAGCCCATGGAAAACAAAGACAAAAATGATGCAAAGGGGAAAACCAATGTTCAAAATACTTCCCAAGTCAATTCCAACAACAACAACAATCGGTTCAAGGAGAAGGGAGTTTACAAAGGTAAAAACAAACTCTCTCCTCAAGAGCTTGAAGCATTTCACAAGGACCATAAGTGTTTCAAGTGTGGGGAGCAAGGACATGGCTATCGTTCTTGCCCCAATAAGAATACTCACAATGAGACTCCTAGGGCTTCCACCATCGAAGCTCCAAAAGAGGATGCTCATTGCAAAGGATCATCACTTTCCTATGCTTGGGGAAAGGTAAGAGAGCATGATGCATTCATCTTGTTTGACCCTGGCTCTACTCTTAACTTCATATCAATGGAGTTGGCCACCAAGTTGGGCATTCAAGCTTTTGAGATGGAGATATAGTAGTGGGTGGCTGATGCAGCTTTCAAGGGACAACAAGCCTCCGTTACTCCCTTGATTGGGAAGTTGAGGCTTCATGTCCAAAGCTATGTCGACAAAGAAGACATCTTTATCTCTCCTCTCCAACATGAGGATGTTATCCTAGGGGCACCATGGTTTGATCGCATGGCTGCCAACATGAAGTTCCCTGAAAGGAGAATCTACTTCACCTACAGGGGAAAGAACATGTATATAGATGCTAGTGAGCGTGGTCGCACTATTCCACTTGTAAATCCTCTTGATTTTGATAAGTCAATGAAGAGCTCAGTTTTTGCGTACATGATTTTTGTCAAAGAGTCTCTAAAAGATACTAATGTTTCATCAAATGTAAATGGTAGGAATCAAGAAGAGTTAGACTTGTCTAATTTTCTAAAAGGATTCCAAGATGTGTTCATTGATGATATACCTATGAACTTACCTCCAAAACGAGGGGATGATGACCATCGTATTGAGCTCCTTCCTGGAAGCTCACCACCTAACAAGCCTCCTTATCGAGTTTCACAAGCTCAACAAGAGGAGATCATGAGGCAAGTTATACAAGAGCTGGTAGACAAAGGGATGGTGAGGCCTAGTTCCTCTCCCTTTTGTTCTCCAGTCCTTTTAGTGCAAAAGAAAGATGGTACATACCGTATGTGTGTGGACTATCGAGCACTAAACCATATCACTATCAAAAAAAGATTTCCCGTACCTCGAGTAGAAGACTGTTTGATAAGCTACAAGGCTCGACCTACTTCAGTAGGATTGACCTTAAGAGTGGCTATCATCAAATAAGGATAGTGGATGAAGATATCTTAAAGACCGCGTTTCGCACAACGTTTGGTATTTATGAATATCTAGTCATGCCTTTTGGCTTGACTAATGCACCAGCTACGTTCAATCGTTTGATGGAGAAAATTTTTAGACCATACCGCAAATTCACTGGAGTGTTCTTTGATGATATCATCATCTACTCCAAGTCTTTGGAGGAACATCAGCAACATCGCCAAGTGATTTTTCAAGCATTGAGGGAGAACAAGCTTTTTCTCAACCAAAAGAAAAGCGAATTATTCCTACAAGAGATTCAATACCTAGGTCATATTATCTCTAAAGATGGTATCCAAATGGATCCATCAAAGTTAGAGGTAATAAAAGCATGGCCTAACCCAAGAAATCTACATGAGCTAAGAAGCTTTGTTGGTATGTGCGCATGCTATAGACGCTTCATAGCAAAATTCTCTCAAGTAGTAGGACCACTACACGACTTAACTAAGAAGAACGTTAAGTTTGTGTGGACTGCTAAGGAGCAAAATGCTTTTGAAAAGCTCAAAGAGAAGCTTACTTCCCAACCAATCCTCGTGCTTCCGGATCTCTCAAAGCCATTTGAGGTCCAATGTGATGCTTGTGGTGATTGCCTTGGAGCAGTTTTGCTTCAAGAAGGGCATGCCATAGCATATGAGAGCCGAAGGCTCAATATTGATGAACGAGTCTTGGGCATTTATGAGAAAGAGCTTTTAGCTGTTCTACATGCCCTAGACACATGGAAGCACTACCTATTGGGGACTCCATTTATCCTACGAACCGACCACGAAAGTCTCAAGTATTTCATGAAGCAAACCAAGCTTTCCGACAAACAAATGAGGTGGGAAAATTTTCTTTCGCAATTTAATTTCCATATTGCTCACATAGCTGGTAAGCACAATCAAGTGGCCGATGCACTTTCACGACGACCCAAAGTTAATGTGGTGTCTATAGCTACTCACAATGATCTATCCTCTATGATAGATGAGTATGCTACTGACCCTGACTTTAGAGACATAATGTCATCCCTTGCTTTGGGGAAGAAAGAGGAACCATTCACCTTGCAAGATGGTATCTTCTCCACAGCAACAAGCTATGTGTTACCCATTCCCTTAGTGAGAAAGTTATGTATGAATCCCATGCTCCTCCATATGCGGGGCATAGAGTTATTCAACCTACTCTTCGAGGAGTAGAGACGTACTTCTATTGGCCTACCATGAAAGTGGACATACAAGAGTATGTTTCAAAATGTGTAGTATGCCAAAAGACCAAGTATGATAGAGGGAAACAACCTGGATTACTCCAGCCATTGCCTATTCCAAATTCACCATGGGAGAGTATATCCATGGATTTCATCTTTGGATTACCCAAGTCTATCCATGGGAATACAGGACTATGGACAATAGTTGACAGGTTTAGCAAGCAAGCACATTTTATTCCTGTCAAAAAGACTATTAAGGCACATCAAATGGCAACTCTCTTCATATCTCAGATTTTCAAGCACCATGGATTACCCACATCCATCGTGTCAGATAGAGATCCTAGAATGACCAGTAATTTCTGGAAAGGTCTCTTTGAAATTCTAGGAACAAGATTGAATTTCTCTTCGGCCTATCACCCACAAACGGATGGCCAAAGTGAGATAGCCAATTGTACGATACTCGATCTACTCAAGACTTATGTTACCGAAGTAGATCAACGCTCACAATGGGAAAAGTATTTACCTCTTGTAGAGTATGCCTACAATAATACTGTACATACTTCTACGGGAAAAGCACCTTTTGAGATCATTGAGGGAAGACCTAAAAGTCCCTTGCTACTCAAAGTACATGGGAAGATCTTCGCCGCCGATGAGTATAGCCGTGACCTACAAGAATCTTTTCAAAAGATTAGGGAGGCTATATCCATCTCTCAACAAAGGCAAAAATCTGCTGCTGATAAGCACAGAAGAGCCTTAATGTTCAAAGAAAATGATTGGGTCTTACTCAAGTTTCCTAAGGCTCGATTAAAGCAAACGATGGGCAAAAATCCTACCGGCCATCAAAAGTATTATGCTAAACTAGCAAAAAGATACTATGGTCCTTTTCAAATCTTGAAGCCCATCAATGAGACGGCTTGTCAACTCAAGTTGCCCAACCATTGGCTCATACACAATGCCTTTCATGTAAGCCTACTTAAGCCCTACAAAGGAGAGCCACCAACCGAACCAATTATTGAGGACCCTCCCGAAGTTGAAGACCAAGAAGAGGTGCTACAAGAGAGAGAATTTAGAGAACATGACAACAGTTGAGGACCGGATTTATGTGGAGCCGGTCCTGGGACTGAGGCCTGGGATAGTTAAAGATTTCTTCAAGTTTATGTTATGTTTGTGATGCATGAAAGCTTTCAATCTTCATTGCATCACCTAGGTCACAAAAGGAACACAAAGATTGTATTGTAACAAGTCTCTCTTAATGGGAGAAATCATAATACAAATGCCTATTGGAGGGGGAACCGGCTCCACGTAAATCCGGTCCTCAACTATTGTCATGTTCTCTAAATTCTCTCTCTAAATCTTGAAGCCCATCAATGAGACGGCTTATCAACTCAAGTTGCCCAAACATTGGCTCATACACAATGCCTTTCATGTAAGCCTACTTAAGCCCTACAAAGGAGAGCCACCAACTGAACCAATTATTGAAGACCCTCCCGAAGTTGTAGACCAAGAAGAGGTGCTACTACCCAAAGCTGTTCTTCGGCATGAAGACAAGGTATTACGACATGGTAAGATTATCCGTCGGTATCTTATTAAGTTCAAAAATTATCCTTTTGAAGATGCTAGATGGATGCAAGGAATATAGCTTAAGGATAGTATGAACCTTGTCAATGCTTACAATGCTACATTAGAGTAAGCAAATGTACAAATTTCTTTTAAATGACTCATGTTTTTGTCTTATAAGACTAGTCCTCTTTTTAATTGTGCACAAATTTAACTAGTATGCATGCTTAGAATCATGTTTGTGATGACGATGTCTCTCAAACACCAAGTAGAATTTGTCACTCTACTTTGGGAGAATGAAATGGACTAAAGAGCAGACATGCTTGCGTCAACTATGTCTCCCAAGCACCAAATGGATTAGTCATCCATCTTGGAAAGATGTCGTAGCGTAAAAAGGGATCCTCTACCCGCTAAGTAAAATTGACTAATGACTAAGGCTTTATCTCTTCTACCTCATAGTCGAGGACGACTATGATTTCAAGAGAGAGGTAATGTCATAAAATCTAATATCTAATATCTAACTAACCCAAATGGTTTTATCATATTAAATTGATTACTTATTGTGGGAGAATAAACGGGAACAAGTGTTAAGATATAGACATGTGCTTATAGATCTATCTCAACACGGGGCCAATGATAAAGGGGCCCAAATGAGAGTTGGTCTATCAAAGAGCAAAGCTAAAAAATGGAGCATAAGACCTTAGGGTTAGCTTCATTGAAGACCTCCAATAATGTGTGTAAAAGGCCTTTGACCTTAGGTGAGCTAGGGTTGAGCTTGAGGCGCGGGAACCCGACCCAGCTCGAGGTGCTTGTCCTACTTTTCATGCTTGATCACTAAGGTGCTTGAGGTGCTTGATGATTGAGGTGATTGATATGCTTGAGGTTCTTAATTATTGAGATGCTTGAGGTGCTTGACATGCTTGAGATGCTAGGGTTTCACTTGAGGTGAGAACCCAGCCCAAGCTTAAAGTGCTTATGAGCCAAGCTTGTGGTGGGAATTGGGCCTATGCATGAGGGGCTTGAGGTGTCAAAAAGTCAAAGATTCAATCCCTACAAGGAGGGGGCGAGCCCTACATGAGGGGGGATGAGAGAGAACACCCACACACTCACACAAGGCATGCATGGTACAAAGAAAACAAAAGGGACACTTGTCAAGTTCCTCCTCATGTTGCCCTCATGGTGTGCCTGAAGCCTATTGGTTGGCCACCCAAGGGGTACAATAATAATTTAGGATATTTAATTAATTGATTTAGCATTTATCTAGCCCTCTCTCTCAAAGGGGAAAGGGGGACACTTGTCTCAAGGCTACCCTTGCTGCTTGTAATGCCTCCTGCTTGTGATTGGCTAGGCCTGGAGGGGTCCAATGAGCTTCAAGCATGAGCTACAAGGGGGGGTCGACCCAAGCCAGATAGGGGGTTGCTTAGGGGGTATACTCACCCACACACACTCACAAACACTCTCATTGTGTGCTATGCAAAGTGCAAGAGCTCCCTCTCCTTCTCCAAGCAAGTAGAGGTTGAGAGCCTACACCAACACTCTCGGATATGGAGTGCAAATCCAACCAAGAGCCATGCTTCAATGCTTAAGATTGCCATCTCCTTCTTCTTCATTACTATGTTATTATGTATGCTAGAAACAAGAGTTATGATAAGTGAGGAACTAATTCTTTCTCCTACGAAATGTTTCTTCTTCCTCTTCCCCACCCTCATTCCCTGCTAGCTCTCTCCACCTTCGAAGGTGTTTGAGGTCTTGGGACTGAGGCTTGGGATAGTTCAAGCTTTCTTCAAGTTTATGTTATGTTTGTGATGCATGAAGCTTTCCATATTCATTGCATTACCTAGGTCACAAGGAACACAAAGATTGTATTGTAACAAGTCTCTCTTAATGGGAGAAATCATAATACAAATGCCTGTTGGAGGGGGGACCGGCTCCACATAAATCCGGTCCTCAATTGTTGTCATGTTCTCTAAATTCTCTCTCTTGCAAAAGTATTGTTCATGCCAAGTTAACTAATTGCTATGATTATGTTGCTATCTTCAACTATGTTCACCCGCTATGCTCACACAGTCATTTCTCAAAAGTACTTTCATTAATTTCTGCTACTCTCAAGTTAAATAGGCCAATTCCATTACACCTCACTTGTTATTACTCTTGTAGCTTAGCATATCATAGTAGCATAGTAATGGAGATGAAGAAGATGGTAAGCTTGCACTTTGTCTCTTGGCTGGATTTGCATTTCATAGCCAAGAGTTGTTGGTGTAGGTTCTCAACTTCTCTAGCTTGGAGAAGGAGAGGGAGTTCTTACTCAACACACAATGACAATTAGAGAGTGTGTGAGTGTGTGAGAGGGAGTATATGGGCAAGCTACCCCACTCCTTGCTTGGGTCGACCCCCTCTTCTAGATCAAGGTGAAATTTGATTGGACCTCCCCTAGCCTAAACAATCACATGCATTAGTCATATCAAGCAAGGGTAGGATTTGGACAAGCGTTTTCCTTTCCCTTTTGAGGGTGAGGGCTTGAATAATGCTTGAAAAATTACTTAATTGAACTAAATTCTCATTGGATCCCTTAAGAGGCCAACCATTAGGCTTTAGGCACTACATGAGGGCAGTATGTGTAGGTGCTTGACATGTGTCCTTGTTGTTTCTTAAGTCATGGCTTGCCTTGAGAGTGTGTGTGAGTATTCTCTCTCTTGCTCCTACGTCTAGGGCTCGCTTCGCCTTGTGTAGGGATCATGTTTACTTTAGCACCTCAAACAACTTAGTCTTCAAGCATGAAAAGCACCTCAAGCACCTTAACCATCAAGCATGACAAACAATTCAAGAACCTTAATCATCAAGCATGACAAGCACCTCAAGCACGTTAGTCAGCAAGCACGACAAGCACCTCAAGCACCTTAGTCAGCAAGGACGACAAGCACCTCATGCTTGGGCAAGGTTCCCACCTCAAGGTCAGCCCTAGCTTGCTTAAGCTCCTATGTCTAGGGACTTTTAACACTAACCTTTGGAGGTCTTATATGAAGCTAACCCTAAGGTATTTTAAGCTCCATTATCTGGTCATTGCTCTTTGATAGACCATCTCCCTTTTGGACCTGTCGCCTTCTCTATTTTTAGTCCCGTGCTGAGTTAGATCTAAAAGCACATGTCTATATTCTAACTCTTGTTCCCGTTTATTTTCTCACATTAAATGATCATTTCAATATGAGAAAATCATTTGGGTTAGTTAGATATTAGATTTTATGACATTACCTCTCTCTTGAAATCATAGTCGTCCGCGACTATGAGGTAGAGAAGATGTAACATTTAATGGTCTAGTAACTTGCGTGTAGCGGAAAATGGCATGAACATAGCGAGCATTTCATTAGAATAGATTCCTAATGAGAATAACAAGAGTGCTTGGGTGGAGAGAGCAACAAAAAGTATAACACCTAGTTAATCATTGGTCCACCTCCAAGGCCATCCAATAGGATTTGAGTACACCTTGTGGGCATCTGGAGTAGGGAGCTGACATGTGTCCCTCTTTCCCCTTGTGTACAAAGGAAGCTTGTGTGTGTGTGTGTGTGTGTGTGTGTGTGAGTTTCTCTCTCATCGCCTACTTCTTGGGCTCGCCCCCTCCTTTGTAGGCCTTGAGAAAGACTTTTGGGACACACACAAAACATCCAATTTTCCTAGGCTTTTGACCTTTGGACACAACCTTTGAATTTTGGAACCTTAGTAGTTTGGAAGTCTTAATGGGCTGAACCTTAGGGTCTTTTAAGCCCATTGTTGCACATTGCTCTTTTGCAGATGGCCCTCTCCTTTGGATCCCTATTTTCCCTCCTTTGGATTCCTACTGTGGCCGTCTGCTAGATTAACCAATATTCTAGCTTTTTCTCCCCTGACACTTCCCCATATTAAATGATCAGTTTAACACGAGAAAATCATTTAGGAGAATTAGATATTGATTATTATGAAATTACCTCTCTCTTGAAATCATAGTCATCCTCGACTATGGGGTAGAGAAGATAAAGCATATTCATTAGTCCTTTTCCTAGCGGGTAGAGGATCCCTATTTTACCCTACGACATCGTTCCAAAATGGATGACTAGTCCATTTGGCGCTTGAGAGCCTAAGTTTCGGCAAGCATGTCTGCACATTAGTCCTATCAATCTTCCATAGTAGAGTGACAAGCTCTACTTGGTGTTTGGGAGACATTGTCTCCGCAAACTTGATCTAAGCATGCATACTACTTCATTTTTGTGCACAATAAAAAAAAAGAGTGTCTTATAAGACAAAAAATTTTGTTCATTTTTAACATTTGTACATTTGCTTACTCTCTTACTCTCGGGAAGCATTGTAAGCATTGACAAGGTTTAGGTTATCCTTTAGTTGTATGCCTTGCATCCATCTAGCATCTTCAAAAGGATAATAATTCTTAAACTTAATAAGATATTGTCGGATAAGTTTACCGCCTCTTAGTACCTTGTCTTCATGTCGGAGAATGGACTTGGGTTGCAACACCTCTTCTTGGTCCTCAATCTCCGGTGGGTCTTCAATAGTAGGTTCTTGAAGTGGCTCTCCTTTGTAAGGATTTAATAGGCTCACATGAAAAGCATTGTGTATGAGCCAATGGCTGGGCAACTTGAGTTGATAGGCCATCTCATTGATTGGCCTAAGAATCTGGAAGGGACCATAGTACCTTTTTGCTAACTTAGTATAGTACTTTTGGTGTCCCGTAGGATTCTTGCCTGTCGTGTGCCTTAATCGAGCCTTGGGAAATTTTAATAAGACCCAACCATTTTCTTTAAAGGCTTGGGCTCTTCTGTGCTTGTCAGCAGTAGCCTTTTGCCTTTGCTATGAGATAAAGATAGCATCCTTAATCTTTTGGAAAGATTCTTGTAGGTCTCTTCTATACTCATGTGCAACGAAGATCTTCTCGTGTACCTTAAATAGCAAGGGACTTTTTTATCTTCCCTCTATTACCTCAAAAGGTGCTTTTCCCGTGGAAGTATGTACAGTGTTATTGTAGGCATACTCCACTAAGGGTAAGTACTTCTCCCATTGGGATCTTTGATCTACCTCCGTTACATAGGCTTTTAGTAGATCGAGAATTGTTAGGTTAGCTATTTCACTTTGGCCATCCATTTGCGGGTGATAGGCCAAAGAGAAATTTAGCCTT
This sequence comes from Adiantum capillus-veneris, assembly GCF_014529385.1. NCBI lineage: Eukaryota > Viridiplantae > Streptophyta > Polypodiopsida > Polypodiales > Pteridaceae > Adiantum > Adiantum capillus-veneris. The sequence goes on from NC_140958.1 coordinate 101,693,082, forward strand.
GTTCCTAAATTCTCAAAGAGACCCTTCCAGAAATTACTGATCATTCTAGGATCTCTATCTGACACTATGGACATTGGCAAGCCATGGTACTTGAAGATTTGTGAAATGAAGAGGGTTGCCATTTGATGGGCTTTGATAGTCTTTTTGACAGGTATAAAATGAGCTTGTTTACTGAACCTGTCTACTATCGTCCATATTCCCGTATTCCCATGGATAGACTTAGGCAATCCAAAGATAAAATCCATGGATACGCTCTCCCATGGTGAATTAGGGATTGGCAAAGGTTGAAGCAATCCAGGTTGCTTCCCTCTATCAAACTTCGTCTTTTGGCATACCACACATTTAGAAACATACTCTTGTATGTTTGCTTTCATGGTAGGCCAATAGAAATATGTTTCAATCCCCTTTAGGGTCGACTGAATCCCTCTATGCCCTGCATAATGAGGAGCATGAGATTCATACATTACTTTCTCACGTAGTGAGCTAGTAATGCATAGTCTATTTCTATAGAGAAGATAACCATCTTGTAAAGTAAATGGTTCCTCTTTCTTCCCTAGTGCAAGGGCTGAAATCACATCTCTAAAATTGGGATCAATAGCATACTCATCTATCATAGAAGATAGATCATTGTGAGTTGCTATGGAAACCGCATTCACTCTCGGCCGTCTTGAGAGTGCATCGGCTACTTGATTATCCTTGCCAGCAATGTGAGCAATATGAAAATGAAATTGCGAAAGAAAGTTTTCCCACCTCATTTGTTTTTCAGAGAGCTTGGTGTGCGTCATGAAGTACTTAAGACTTTGGTGATCTGTTCGCAAAATGAAAGGAGTCCCCAATAAATAGTGCTTCCATGAGTCTAAGGCATGCAGAATTGCGAGGAGTTCCTTTTCATATATGCCTAGAGCTTGCTCAACAGGGTCGAGCCTTCGACTTTCATAGCCTATGGCGTACCCTTCTTGGAGAAAAACAGCTCCAAGGCAATCACCACAAGCATCACATTAGACCTCAAATGGCTTTGAGAGATCCCGTAGTGTAAGCACAGGTTGAGAGATAAGCTTTTCTTTAAGCTTTTTGAAAGCATTTTTCTCCCTGGCAGACCATGTGTACCTAACGTTTTTCTTTGCTAGGTCATGTAATGGTCCTGCTATTAGTGAGAACTTTTCTATGAAGCGTCTATAGTATGCACACATACAAATAAAGCTTCTTAGTTCATGAAGATTCCTTGGTCTAGGCCATCCTTTTATTACCTCTAACTTTGATGGATCCATTTGGATGCCATCTTGAGAGAAAATGTGACCTAAATACTGAATCTCTTGTAAGAAAAATTCACTTTTCTTTCGATTAACATAAAGTTTATTCTCTCTTAGAACTTGAAATATTACCTGGAGGTGTTGCTTGTGTTCGTCTAATGAATTAGAGTAGATGATGATATCATCAAAGAACACTCTAGTAAAGGTTCGGTGAGGCTTGAATAGTTTCTCCATCAAGCGGTTGAATGTGGATGGTGCTTTCTCAAGCCAAAAGGCATGACAATGTATTCGTAAAGACCAAACGCAGTGCAAAATGCGGTCTTTACAATGTCTTGATCAACTATCCTTATTTGATGATAGCCACTTTTTACGTCAATCCTACTGAAGTAGGTGGACCCTTGTAGCTTATCAAATAGGTCTTCTACTCGTGGAACGGGAAACCTATTTTTGATAGTGATCCTATTTAGTGCTCTATAGTCGACACACGTACGATATGTGCCGTCTTTCTTTTTCACTAGTAGCACAGGAGAACAAAATGGAGATGAGCTAGGCCTAACCATGCCCTTCTCAACTAACCCATGCACTTGCCGCATATTCTCCTCTTGTTGAGCTTGAGAAACTCTATAAGGAGGTTTCTTAGGTGGTGAACTTCCTGGAATAAGTTCAATTGCATGGTCATCATTGCCTCGTTTAGGAGGTAGCTCACAAGGGATGTCGTCAATAAAGACATCTTGAAACCCCTTGTGAAAATTGGATAACTCTAATTCCTTTTGATTGTGTATATTTGCTTTTGCTAAAACATTAGGTTCATTTTGAGAGTCTTTGACAAAAATCATGTACACGGAAATAGAGCTCTTTATTGACTTATTGAAAGCTTGCGTATGTACAATGGGTATGGTGTTACCCATTTCCTTAGCATCTATGTACATATCGTTTTCCCTGAACCTAAAGGAGATTCTCCTTTCAGGGAATTCAACATTGGCAGCCATGCGATCAAACCATGGTGCCCCTAGGATTACATCCTCATGCTTGAGAGGAGAGATAAAGAAGTCCTCTTTGTCCACATAGATTTGGACATGGAGCCTCAATTTCCCGATTAAGGGAGTGACTGAAGCTTCTTGCCCCTTGAAAGCACCATCTGCGGGTAGGACATCTCTCATCTCGTAAGCTTGTATGCCTAGCTTGGTGGCCAACTCTGTGGATATGAAATCGTGAGTACCAGGGTCAAAGAGAATAAAAGCATCATGTTCTCTTACCTGTCCCCAAGAATGGCATAGAGGAGATCCTTTGTGGTGAGTTTCCTCCTCTTGGATTTCGACCAAGGTAGCTCTAGGAGGCTCATGGAGGGTGTTCTTTTGGGGACTAGTGCGGTACGCATGCCCTTGCTCGCCACACTTGAAACAACGGTTATCCTTGCGATAACGCTCAAGCTCTTCAGGAGAGATTTTTTTTTTTGCATTTGTGAACTCCCTTCTCTTTAGCTTTGTTGGAGTTGCCCTTAGGAGACTTTTGGACATTGTCCTTCCCCTTAGGCTCATTGGAACCCTTGTTTTCCGTGGGATTAGAATTTCTTTTAGGCCCCGTTTGGAAGTTGATTCGAGAAGCCACCATAGGATGGTGTATAACCGCCGATATGGTGCATGGCCTTTGGAGTTGACATACTCTGCCATTTTGTGCGGGGCCCGCACAAAATTGTTTCTTTTACTCTCCAAAATCCAACTTTTTAAAGACAGTGGCTTTGAGTTGTAAGTCCCAAAACTTGTTTACATATTTGTGAATGGATTCGTAGGGAGAGATCTTCAAGCTTCGCCATTCGCTGAGTACTGTCTTTGGCATCGATGGCCAAAAAGTGCTTCATAATGAAAGCTCTTAAAGCTTTCCATGTTCGTGGAGCTTCACCCTTGGCCCGTAGGCTAGACCACCATTGCCTGGCGGACTTTTGAAAGTGCATAGCTACATGGCATAGCTTAGAGGACTCCGTGAAGCCCTCATCTCCAAACTCCGCATCAAACTGTTGGATAAAGGCCAAGACTTTGTCCGTAGCACCAAAGGTGCCATCATAGGTAAGGAAAGATATGCTCTTCCCTCCCTCTTTGAACTTCTTGAGCTTGGATGACCTCTTCCACGCGGCATATGATTTCCTATGGCCTCTTCTTTTTGATGGTTCAAAGGTTGCACCATCACTTTCTTCAGAAGGTGAAGAATTTGAGGAAGATGGAGAAGAGGGTGACCTATTTCTCGCCTTTTTCTTGCCTTGATCTTCTTTGTCTTCACCATCACTTTCATAAGAGGAAGAGGATGAAGAAGATGGAGAAGAGGGTGCCCTCTTTCTCGCCTTTTTCTTCTCTTGCTTTTTGTCATCCCTCTTTGAAGTATGGCGTGGAGAAGTATGCGATGGTCTTCTCCATTTTGGAGGTGATGGAGAGCGTTTAGCCCGTCGTCTTCGTGGAGCCATCTCCGCTGAGGTGGCAGGAGACTCACTTCTTTCTCGTTTCTTTGGTGGGGGCTCTTGAATTCTCCTTTGAGAAGGAGATGCGTCATCAAGGAGCAAATTTTTGAGCCCTTCATATGGGTCCTCTTCTTCTTCCCGAATCGGAGAGAGGCTTCTTTTGGAAGTCTTGCAACGAGGCTTCCCAGGTGCTTTCTCATCATGGAGGGGATCTTGGAGGATCCCATGAGCACGAAGCTGCCGTTGCACTTCACTTTGGAGGGATGGATTGCCCATGGCTTGTTGAAGCCTAGAAACAAGATAGTTAACAAGCATCGGGGCATCATTAGTAGCCTGCTCATTAGCAAAATCAAAGTTATCAACATTAATTTCACTCTCTTTACTATTGTCAGCCATTCTAACAACTTTTAGGTGTAAAATTTTTAGGTGTACTTTGTCACTTCAAGCCCTATTTGCTACTCCTCTTTACCCCTTTAGAAAAAGCACTGAAGCTACTGTACCCATGGCTCGAATACCATTAATTGCAAGGAATAGAAGAGAGGGTCATTCAACACCAAAACATCACCGGCTCCTGTCAAGCTTCTAATATCTTAATAGTGGTTAAGCTGTAGGCAAGCCCCGTAGGACTCCACTATTAAGACCATAGCTCTCGATGGTGATGGCACAAAGGCAGGCGCACTGCAAGGTTGAAAAATCCCTATTCTACTTACTCACATGCAATTAATAATACCAACCATTTATAGATAGCTTGAGGACCTTCCCTTCTTGAGAAAGAAAAGAGAAACCTTGTGCTCTGATACCAATGTAACATTTAATGGTCTAGTAACTTGTGTGTAGCGGAAAATAGCATGAACATAGTGAGCATTTCATTAGAATAGATTCCTAATGGGAATAACAAGAGTGCTTGGGTGGAGAGAGCAACAAAAAGTATAACACCTAGTTAGAAAGCATGAACAATACTTCAAAAGAGAGAGAAATTAAGCAATTGACAAAATTTGAGGACCGGATTTTCATGGAGCCAGTCCCCCCTCCAAAAGGCTTTGTATTATGGTTTCTCCCATCAAGAGAGACATTTTACAATACAATTCTTTGTGTTCCTTCAATACTAGCTAGTGCTATGAAGATGGAAACTTCAAGCACTAAGCACAACACTTATTAAACACAACACCAATTCCCTCACGGTCTCAGACCCAAAACCTCACACACCTTCGAAGACGGTGAGAGCTAGCGGGGTATGAGAGTAGATTGAGAGGAGAAGGAGTATTCTTACGAGAAAGATATACAGCTCCTCACATAATCACTCATATTAGCATAGCTTAGCTTAGTAATTAGCATGGTAGAGGAGATGAGCATGCATTGAAGCTTGGCTCTTGGTTGGATTTGCATCACAAAGCCAAGAGTTGTTGGTGTAGGCCTCCCTTCTCACAAGATTGGAGTAGGTGGTAAGATTTCCATTAAAGCTTGAGAAGGAGAGAGAGAGTCTTCTTGCTTCACACATTGATTATGTGAGTGTGTAAATGAATAATTCCTTGAGAAAATCAGCCCCCCCTCTCTCTCTTGGTCGACCCCCCTTGCTAATTGCTCATACTACATCCCTATTGGACCTCCCTAGGCCTAGCCAATGGAAATTAAGCAGCATAAGTGATAGCCTTCTGACATTGTGTCCCCATTTCCCCTTTTGTGAGAGCTTTTTCTAATTAATTAATGCAACTAAAATCTCATTGGATCCCTTTGTCTCGTGGCCAATAGGAATCAGGCAAGCCATTAGGCTGTTGAATGCTCATTGGACCCCTTGGGAGACTGTCCAATAGTCTTCTGGAGAGCTTAATTCCTATTGGTTCTTTTATTGAGTGTTTTTTAAAGTTAATTAAACTAGACTTACTCTAGCCTAATTCTCATTGGTCCACCTCCAAGGCCATCCAATAGGATTTGAGTACACCTTGTCGGCATCTGGGCTAGGGAGCTAACATGTGTCCCTCTTTCCCCTTGTGTACAAAGGAAGCTTGTGTGTGTGTGTGTGTGTGTGTGTGTGTGTGTGTGTGTGTGTGTGTGTGTGTGTGTGTGTGAGTGAGTTTCTCTCTCATCCCCTACTTCTTGGGCTCGCCCCCTCCTTTGTAGGCCTTGAGAAAGACTTTTGGGACACACACAAAGCAACCAATTTCCCTAGGCTTTTGACCTTTGGACACAACCTTTGAATTTTGGAACCTTAGCATTTTGGAAGTCTTAATGGGCTGAACCTTAGGGTCTTTTAAGCCCATTGTTGCACATTGCTCTTTTGCAAATGGCCCCCCCTTTGGATCCCTACTGTGGCCGGTCTGCTAGCTTAATCAATATTCTAGCTTTTTCTCCCCTGGAACTTCCCCATATTAAATGATCAGTTTAACATGAGAAAATCATTTAGGAGAAAAAAATCTTAACAAAAAAAGAGACATTACTCATACGATACACACGCAAGAATGTGTTTGTTTCCAAAATTCCTAATTTTGAGCTCGTTAAATTGGGAGATGAGAGCCACAAACCATACATCTATAACTAGAAGAGATTCAAAAAAGTAATAATTCCTTAGATTATACATAAGAGATGACTCCCTCGATGCATATCTCTAGACGACTTTCTTTAAGGTTTGGGTTCACTACACCACAGGGTTTATCTTATGGTTTTTTCTTGATACAAATGCAAGGTTTATGGGAGTTAGTTTTGGCTGATGAATGACCACATGCTCTTTTGGTTGAAGCCCAAGTATGTGCACATGCACATAGTACATGTGCTTACATGCTAAAAAGGATTCATGTGTAGATTATCTCTTTTGAAAATTGGGGCAAGTGCACCTAGGTTCGGCCTTTATGTGGACATCATAACAACTCTCTGTCAAGACTTGGAAAACTATGTGTTGTTCACTTTCCAGTTTCTCTTCCAAGAACGTTGCAACCATACATGCAATTGACTCCAATCTCTTTTGTGCATCTCTGGAAATACCATGTCTCCACTTGTGCTTCTTGCTATTGAATCCCCCTCTGTAAGACCAAAAAACATATTGATGATGTTTTGTACTGGTGTTGCAAAATCTGCAATTTGAAAACCACTTTGCACTAGGCTGTCACTCTCTTCCTTTGACAATTTGGTTCCAATATCCACTTGCCGGAACATTGGAACGACAAGTGATAATTTGACTTGTCTATGTACTAATGGCATGTCATGATTGCAGAACCATATCCACTATGCAATTGTCTTTTCTTTAAAAGTTCTCTCAGACCAAAAACATGGCGCAACCAATCCCACTTGACGGCTCTGTAATTTGTACCACAATTTTTCCTCCCTTCCATACCAAAACATTTCCTCATGCAATCGGTTGGCATCTTGCACATAGCCCACTCTTCACGTGCAACTTTGACCTCTTCAATACACCTTGATGATTCCTCTCCTTGCTTCACTGGAATGCTCTCTCCTCCTCCATTTTATACATCCCATATTGCCAACAAATTAGCTCCATCTTCGTCAAACATGAATCCAGCAAAGTCTGGTGGGTCATGATCACATCTCTCCTCATCTTCCTCTTTACATTCACATATTGCAGTTACTTATAATGCTCTCATGCTGTATTAAAAATAAAAGTAAGTACAAACAGGTGACAAGAATCAAAATATGTTATCCAACATGTTTTTCTGAGCTCACTTACCCAGGATCATAAACCGAGAATAACATAGTTGCCCATTCTTCAATCCGGCGAGTGTGATCAAAGTGCACCCCTGCACTTCTCAAATCTCGTGTCCCTCCTTGCCTCATTCAACTCCTGAAGCAGGTCCTTTCATGGACATTTTGAATACATAACATTTATTGTTGGGCCCAACTTGACCAAGAAAACAAATTTCATGAATGAAAGAAAAAACACACCATTTCTGCAGCAATAGTATATTGTCATATCCATCACCCACGACCTGAACCTGCTTTGCTTTATCATTTGATACAATTCTTTTAAATCCCCTATTCTGAACAAATGGCATCATTTCCTTAAGGAAATGGTTAAGCTCAATATCAGTGGATTCCAAATCATCTTCTTTAGTCAAAGATTGGAATAAAATCTGTCAAGAACCTAACATTTATACCTTTCTAGGACCACCCTTCTCAATCTTTAGAATTGTACTAACAAGACTACACACGTTTTCGTGCAGCTCCGCTTCCATGTAGAGAAAAAGACCAGAGAAATGCAAGCTAAGCTTCTTTGAAGCGTACACATTAAGTGAGCAGTGATCAGGGCTTGATAACAGGCCAAGTTTAATGATTAATGTATGCCAGATGCGGCTTAAAAGGGCCAATTGATGCCTTAATGATGCTAAAAATGACTATGCTTGAAGTGAGCACATATGAGAGATTATGATTTAGAACTACAGTGCTTGAAGTGCTCTACCGGTCTGTCTTTACGGCTCGTCGATTAGAGCTATGGTGAAGAAGTTATGTCAGTTTGAAGTTAGAGTTAATGCAGATCCGCACCGGATTGGGCAACTACAGCTGAGGTGACAGAATGAAAGTGAATGCATCAGGCTGAAGTGCTCAATTTCTGGAGCGCGTCGCTCTTTTCAGATCAGTGATCGGGGTCCCGATTGCCAAGATATGAGCCATTAAAGATTCACCGGGGGTTGGCTCCATACTAGTTAGGTCGGCTTGGGCAGTGTGCCATCTGGGAAGTTTACAGCCCAGCAGGTTTTGTATGCGTTCTATGCAGTTCAAGACGTCTAAAGGAATTTACGGCTTGTCAGATACAGTTCGGGTTGATCGGATAATTTGGATTAAGGTCGGTGTCAGTTGCCGACGCGGCTGAACTAGGAAACTTTTGGCGTTATTTGCAATGCTGTTATGAGCAGTAGAATTCACAAGAAGCTACCATGCCTCTTCTGGGTGATGACCTTCTGCTTTCTTGAGACTCTTGCTGTAGCCTGTGTCGATATGCTACTAAATGAAAGTCGAGGTTAAGAAAAGAGAGTTGGCCGCCCAAAATGGGCTAGGCCACCCAATATTAAAAGGGCATGAGGGTCGTCCAAGGGCCGCCTAAAAAAAAACAAATTGGGTGTGAAGGGTGTGAACAAAAAAACAAAAAAAGAAGGCCATGGCGAAGCAGCGAGCTACGCAAGAAAAGGGGGACTTGCCCTCGCCAGTACAATGCTCGGATGAGGTTGACCAAGAGAAGAAAAATGCTCTTCTTGTCGGGGCGAACCCATTCGGTTTGAGTTGCAGAGAATTCCGCACAGGTTCGTCTTTCGGTTGCCACATCATCAAGAGCCGTTTTTTATGCCTCCTTAGCAACGACGGCGCCGTCGTTGCTAAGGGAGGGAGGCAAGATATTAATAGGGGATCTTTTGCATGAGAGAAGACCAAGCGAAGCAAAGAGGGGCAGGAGTGACGAAGGGAGCTTGGCAAGGCATGCAGAAGGGAGAACAAGGAGGAGGAAGCAACAACTCTCTCTTTTTCTCTCGTGCTTGAGAGCAAGTCGAGGAGGAAGAGGGGGAGCTTTTCTCATTCGTTCTTGAAGCAAGAAGGAATCGTTCTCTTTGTCGAGGTTGAACAAGAGGGCAATCAAGGAGGAGGATATCTTTTGAGAGAGGATATATATCCACCTTTTGCAATCTCTCAAAAGATATGCATTTAATACATTCATTATTGTATTTTTATATTTTACTTTAATTAAGAATATGCACAATATTACGTTAAAATCAAACATATTATAGTGCTATATAGACGGGTTATACTAATATATTAAATTTATACCATGGATTGTATACTATACATGAATTCTATATATATTATATAGTTAGAATAATTTATATCAGTATTATATGATTACATGCAGTATACATTATAATACATACTATATACTATATACTATATATATTAAAAGGTATACTTAATGGCTTCAAAATAATTAAAAGGTGCTCTTAATTCAAAGATTCTACTCAAAAACAAGAAAAACGATGCGTTAATCTATAACACATAACGACAGGCAATGACGAAGCACATAGATTTGCAACAATATTGCCTAGAATACAACATTGAGAGAGAGAGAGAGAGAGAGGAAAACGCTAGAGAGAACTTTGATAAAAATACTAAAGGAAAAATAAAAGAGCAGAGAAACACCTATTTATATGGACACAAAAGGTCTTTTGACTTTCCATCTTCATTTGTCTTTCGACTTTTCAGCTTCATTCGTCTTTTGACTTTCCACCTTCATCTGTCTTTTCATTTCCTAAACTCACCCTTCACTTATGCACTTAATATGTTTTGAAAGAATTTTTATTTTTCTGACATTGGGGAGACGTAATTCTATATACTACATATATTATAGAATATATATTATATAATAAATTCAATACAACTATATAGTTTATATTATATTATGTAATATGTATACTATGATGTATAGTATCTAAAATACAATTATAGTAGTATAATATATATAAATTAGCTCTGATATATATATTATATAATCTACACTCTATAGTAGTATATACAATATATAATATATATATACTAACTACTTTAAATACTTCATAGCTTATATGTATATACTATAATAAATATTAAATACTATATTTCATATCATACTATATCTTGCATATACTAGAGATATGTTATATAAATTATATACTCTATTGTAGTATTTATAATAGTATACGTTATATACTATTATAATATGTAGTATGTAGTATTATACAATGTAATATGTAGTATATACTATGTTATATTATGCTATATACTATATAAGATATATCACGTATATTATAGTATATAGTAGATAGTATAACTTTATATACATAACATATATGGTAAGTTATATATAGAAGTGTAGTATACATACGTAGTATAAATAATATGTCATATGTTACGTATAATATGTATATTATATATTAACGTAGTATATATTATATATAGCGTATATATATTATATAAAGCATAAATAACATATAAAGTCTTAATATTATATAATGTATGGTGATATACTAAGTGTTGTTATTTGTGTTCTTTTGGATAGATTTAAGGTTTTATCATATAAGGAAGAAAAAAAGCATGCGCCATTTTTTTTTTGAACAAAGGAAGAAGGTTCAGGTGTACATTTTCTTTTCCTCTTGCGTTTTCTACGTGCTCATTTTGCCGTTCGTGCAGGTCCAACGTTTTGTGCAAAAGAAAAGAGGGGGGGCCTCTTTTTTTTGTGCAAAACGTTGGACTTGCAAGCGGCAACTTAAATCATCCGAATTTTTTGAAAATTAGTTGCGTTTCTCTAGAGATTCCCCCAGTTTGCGGAAAAAAGGGGGAGGCGGAGCTCCCCCATCATCCGCCCGCGCGCGGATGATGGGGGGGCTCTGCCTCCCTCTTTTTTTGCACAAAACGTTGGACTTCGGGAAAAATCATTCAATTTTTTTGAATATTTGGTGTATTTCTCTGGAAATTCCACCATTTTGCAACAAAAAAGGGGGAGGCGGAGCTCCCCCATCAAAAATGGTGGAATTTCCAAAGAAACGCACCAAATATTCAAAAATTTGAATGATTTTGCTCAAAATTTGACTTTTTTTTAAATGAATAGGCAAATTTCTATGATTATTGATGCACATTAGTCTTCACACGGCTACCTCTCAAACTCATGCATACATGATTGAACCAACCATGGCACGCTAAGGATACTCTCTAGTGTCCGCAATCCAAATCATCCTCACAAGCAGTGGCACAACTGGCTACAACTACAGAAGCCATATTCACTTAGCGTTTTTGGGCCTACAACCATAGCCATTTTCAACCATAGCCGCTCAGGCTATAGCCTGGGGACGTACGGCCCATGCAGAAGATGAGTAGTGACAACGTGTCAAAAAATGGAATGCTATATGTGTTCTTCAGATGAGGGCCGAGGGAAGTGATCATAAGTGGTTCATGGCTCTCAACTCAGTGGTCCTTACGAGACTCTGCGTACAGGTAGCTGCTAGAGACCACAAATTAGGGCATGGCAACTCGTGCCAGTTTTGGTAAAAAGGGATTTATATTGTCGCTATGAAGTACGATGTCAAAGTAGATGCAATGCTATCCACGAGAACTCCTGCAGCTCTACTGTTTCCATGCCCCTGGCTGCCCAATTTGGCAAGCTTCTACATTCCCTCAATGATATGGGCCGGTCCCCACACATATTTTTGTGCGCAGCTGTCCGTGGCCGTGTACAACTATATGGAGATTTAGTGCTTCCATCATGGCTGCGAAAATAGTGGAGAGCTCTATTATAAAAAATTTAATGGCAGGCAAGCTTGCGTTCCTTGAGACCTCGTTGGTGAAATGAAGATGGTAGACTTCATACACCAAAATTATGCCCTTAATTAACTTGCAAAAGAATTAACATATCCCCAGCCTCAATCCCAAGACCTCAAACACCTTCAAAGGTGGAGAGAGCTAGCAGGGAGTGAGGGAAGAGAAGAGGAAGAAGAAGTAACATACGAGAATGAAATAGTCTCCTCACTTGTTATTACTCTTGCAGCTTGGCATAGCATAGTATCATAGTAATGGAGATGAAGAAGATGGTAGGCTTGCACTTTGGCTCTTGGTTGGATTTGCATTCCATAGCCAAGAGTTGTTGGTGTAGGTTCTCAACTTCTCTAGCTTGGAGAAGGAGAGGGAGTTCTTACACAACACACAATGACAATGAGAGAGTGTGTGAGTGTGTGAGAGGGAGTATATGGGCAAGCTACCCCCCTCCTTGCTTGGGTCGACCCCCTCTTCTAGCTCAAGGTGAAATTTGATTGGACCTTCCCTAGCCTATCCAATCACATGCATTAGTCATATCAAGCAACATGGGTAGCATTTGAACAAGTGTCCTCCTTTCCCATTTGAGGGTGAGGGCTTGAATAATGCTTGAAAAGTTAATTAATTGAACTAAATTCTCATTGGACCCCTTTAGTGGCCAACCAATAGGCTTTAGGCACTACATGAGGGCAGCATGTGTAGGTGCTTGATGTGTGTCCTTGCTGCTTCTTAAGTCATGGCTTGCCTTGACTTATGTGAGTATTCTCTCTCTTGCTCCTACTTCTAGGGCTCGCTCCCCATTGTGTAGGGATCATGTTGACTTTAGCACCTCAAGCACCTTAGGCTTCAAGCATGACAAGCACCTCAGGCACCTTAATCATCAAGCGTGAAAAGCACCTCAAGCACCTTAGTCAGCAAGCATGACAAGCACCTCAAGCTTGGGCAAGGTTTCCACCTCAAGGTCAGCCCCAACTTACTTAAGACCCTAGGTCTAAGGACTTTTAACACTAACCTTTGAAGGTCTTTAATGAAGCTAAGCCTAAGGTCTTTTAAGCTCCATTATCTGGTCATTTCTCTTTGATAGACCATCTCATTTTTGGACATGTTGCCTTCTCTCACTTTGGTCCCATGCTGCGCTAGATCTAAAAGAACATGTCTATATTCTAAATCTTGTTCTCGTTTAATTTCCCACACTAAATGATCAGTTCAATACGAGAAAATCATTTGGGTTAGTTATAAATTAGATTTATGACATTAGTTCTTGGTCTTTTGTTGCGGATGTGGCTCTACAAGCTATCCTCGGTGTTTCAATGCTGCGGTGGTGCCTATGTCTCAATCGGTGGGCAAGTGGGGGTGGGTGGAAGACTCCCTGGCTTGGTGGCTGCCTTGGTGTGCCAGTTCTATTCGTGGTGGCTCATGGGAGGGGTGGTGATGCTCCTTGGCTTCTTGATTGTTGGTCTACATAGGTTTTCTTTATATAATGCTTACTCTATAATGCTCGTTACATTGGGCACCTCTGAATTAGTGTAAGAGGGTTAGGGGTGGTGGCATCCAATGTGTTTTGTCTTGATGTTATTGGTATGCAGTGGGTCTTTTGACTTCCCCATAAAAAGCTGTATTATGGACTCATATACGATGGTGGCTTAGAACATCTTGTAATTCTTTTTGTCTCTCTCGCTCGTATTGAGTAGGGAGTTGGGATATATATGGTATTTTATTTTAATTTATCTCAACTATCTCTTTTTGAGAGAGTACTGCAAAAATATGGTACATCATTAATTTCTTAACTAGTGTTCCATACCGGTTCTATCGGCCACTCCACCCACCCACACACACACACACACACACACACACACACACACACACACACAGAGGAAAAGGGAGGAAGTTAATTTTTGCATTGTTCTCTTTCTGATCATATACCAATTTTTTATTTTATTTAATGCATTTGGAAGTGGTGTAGCTGCCACAGGGAACATGGCAGCTCGGGATTAGGGCCCATTCCTTCTCTCTTCTCTCTCCTCACTCATAATTTGACACTACTTTGTCCTCTCTCTCTCTCTCTCTCTCTCTCTCTCTCTCTCTCTCTCTCTCTCTCACGCACGCGTGCAGTTGTATGGGCTTCCATGGTTGTCTTGTCCACCTAATTTGCCTTCCTAGAACTCTGAATGTAGTCTAATATACAACCCAAATGCAACCCATGTTGTAATCTACCCCCTCCACTTTATTTGGCCTCCCCAGTGCAACTATATAGTAGCCTGCCAGACTCTCTCTCTCTCTCTCTCTCTCTAAGCTTCATGGGTTTCCATGGCTGTCCTCTCCACCTAAATCTCCTTTCTAGAACTCTGAATGTAGTCTAATATACAGGTCTCCTCAAATGCAACCAATCCAGTTGCGTGCAAGATGCTAGCATTGAATATATGCAAGCATTTCCAAAGACAACAGACATGCACACCCCCACACTCTCGCCCCACACGATGGAGCGTTTTGGGCACACACATGATGAGATTTGTTGGACATGATAGCAAACACAAAGAAGAAGACATGATATAGATTTTGCCAAATCTATGAGTGAGGAGCTTCCCCTGACCCAAGCTTTCTATGTGGCAACAAAGGCAAGGGAAAAGAAACATATTTTGTAAAAGTTGTGAACAAGAAGCTTCTTTTTGGCTTCTAAAGGCCTTGGTATCCATATGGATGAAGGTAGTCCAATTTTTGGTGTTCGACAAGTGTCCCTCAAAAAGCCTTAAAGGTCTTGAAAGCCTTGAAGAGAAATCCTTTCACATAATCTTTCCCAATGTTACGTTTACTTTATTTTGAAAAGGATGCCACAAATGGTTTAAAGTTTGAATATAACAAATTTTAAAAAACTTTTGTTTTTTTTAAACCACAAATCATTTTAAACTTAAGAACAGGGCTTGCCAAAAGCATTTTTCCTAACCAAAGAAATTAGGGCACACTTGAAAATTTGCCAGTTATTAGGTCAAACTATTAAAAATTTGTCAATTTTTTCATTAAAACTTATAGATATTTACAAGTGTTTGTCAAGGCCATCGCATAATCTAGCGAGGATTTTGCAAATCTAGCCGATTAAAAATATACTAAACCCCGATTTTTTTCAAGCATGTTTAAGAAATAAACTAAATTCCACAACTTTATATTAAGGATTAAATAAAAAGTTTCTTTTAAACAATACCTTCTCTCTCTCTTTTGTGGAGATCATTATGAGCTTTTACCTTTAAAAATAAGATTATGAGAGCCCTGAATAGTCACCTTTTTGTCTTTTGAAGGCCCTTTTGATACCTCATCTTGTTATCTTTGTCTTATCTTTGAGCAAGCGTGTTATCTCCTTTGAAAATTTGCACACTCACAAGTTCCAACATTATGTAAAAGCATTGCCATTATTAACTGAGAACTCTCTCTCTCCTGGGTATTGAGACACATGGCTAAGACACCACTTTTCCATTCTATAATATCTAAGATAAGATTTTTCTATTCATCTCACCCAAGTATGGTAAATGTTTTATCTTAGTGTTGTTTTGTGGGTTTGTATGTGTATAAGGAGAGGAAATTGGAATAACCTTTGCATCCCCCAAGTTGGTAGATTGCATATCTCAGTTCCTCTTTAACAATAGGTCCTCTTAAGCAATACGTCCTCTTAAGCAATACGTCTTAAGTTCAAGACGTGTTATAGATCTTTGCAACCACTTGGGATTGTTCCTACAACCTTTAAAACTTCTCCTCTCCTCTATAAGTGTGTCTGTGTGTGTGCGCACACATGTGCACATGAGAGAGAGAGAGAGAGAGAGAGAGAGAGAGATGGGGAAATTGGAATCAACATTCTAATCACCTACATGTGGTAAATTGAGGCCATCTTCAAAGGCCATCTCCATAGAGAGGCAAAAAATCCACTAATAACTCTAGAGAAGAAGCAATACTCGCAACACAAATCAATTCCAACTGCATTCACCCATGCTTGCACCTTGAAAGTTGGTCACCTTATGCAAGACCTTCACATGGGTTTGAGAATCCATGATGTAATTGCTAGTCACGGCCGTTGGAGGGGAATGTCATGCTTACGGTGATTTGATCAATATGTATGTTGAATGTGGTTCCCTCACGCAACTACAAAAAGTTCTAGATGAGCTTTTTCTACAGATTGTCGCCTTTTGGAGCATGTCGATTGACATGGTTGTGGCAAGGTAGATCTCGGCTATTTTAACCACATGAAAAGTGAGGGTTTCTCAACATACAAAGTCTCTTGGAGTGCTTCTATACGACCTTGGCATGTTCTTGATTACCATTTTACCCGTAATGTTGCATGTCAGATACATTGAATGATGGGAATGGAATCTCTTGGAATCCACTGGTCATGAGATATGCACCATCTCTAGGCTGTTTCCAGCTTCCTATCTAGAGTGTGGACTCTTGGAATGCATTATTGTAGGATTTTCCCTACTGGAAAAAGCGTCTCTCTCTAGATGCAATGACCTACGCATGCATCTTGAAGGCATGTGGCTCTACGCAAGATGCTGATATGGGCACAAAAATTCACAATTATATTGTTAGTCAAAGGATGTTGTAAAAAGATATTGTGCTTGGCACTATTTTGGATGTATGCCAAATGTGGTGTGTTTGAGAAAGAACAAAAAGTGCTTGAGGAGCTTCCTGTCCAGAATGTCGTTTCTTGGAATGCATTGATTGTGGGATGTGCACAACAAGAGCAGGGCTCGAAAGCTCTTGTATGTTTTCAGTGGATGCAAAGCAACTGTATCTCTCCAAATTTAGTAAGTTATACTTTGGTCTTGAAGGCTATGCTTACATTTTGAAGGCATGTGGCTCTACGTAAGTGCTCAAGGAGCTCCCTGTTTGGAGTGTGGACTATTGGAATGAATTGATTGCAAGATTTGACCCATAGGGGCAGGGCCAAAATGCTCTAGCAGATGCGAAGCGGGGGCCTCTCTCCAAATGCAATCACCTATGCATGCATATTGAAGGCATGTGGCTCTATGCAAGATGCTAATATGGGTTCAAAAATTCACAATTATATTGTTAGTCAGAGGCTCGTGAAAAAGGTTGTCGTGCTTGCCACTATCTTGGTCGATATGTATGCCAAATGTGGTGTGCTTAAGAAATCACAAAAAATGCTTTAGGAGCTTCTTGTCCAGAATGTTCCCTCTTCGAATGCACTGATAGTGGGATACACACGACAAGAGCGGGGCCAAAAATCTCTAGGCCGTTTTTAGTGGATGCAAAGCAAGTGTATCTTTCCAGTTGGAAATCACCTATGCATGCATCTTGAAGGCATGTGGATCTACGCCAAGATGCTGAGGTGGGTACAAAAAATCACAAAGATGCTGATGTTGAAAAAGGATGTTGTGCTTGGAACTGCCATGGTCAATATTTATGCCAAATGTGGTGCTCTTAAGAAAGCACAAAAAGTTCTTGAGGAGCTTCCTATCCAAAATGTGGAGTCTTAGAATGCATTGATTGTGGGATACGCGTGATAGGAGCAAGGCCAAAAAGCTCTATGACATTTTCACGGATGCATCTCTTCAAATTCAATATGAATGCATATGCTTGTGCCTTGAAGGCCAGTGGCCTTACACGAGCCGTTGACATGGGTGATCGTATTAATGAGAAGATACTTGATTCACCACGATTGGTGAAGGATGTCATGCTTGGAAATTCTTTGGTTGACATGTATGCCAAATGTGGTACTGTCACGAAAGCATGAAATTTTTGTGATGGGCTTTCTCTCCAGAATGTTGGTTGCAAGATATGCCCAATATGCCTATCACGAGGGTATCAAAATCCACAATGTGATTTCTAGTCGGGGGCTCTTGGGAGTACGATGTCATGCTTGGCGGTGGTTTGATCAATATTGTGGTTCCCTTTTACGAAACATAATTCTTGGCACTGCCTTGGTCGACATCTATGCCAAATCTGGCAGGGCCACGAAGCCCTGAGCTGGGCTGTTTCCAACAGATGCAAAGCAAGGGCATCTCTCTAGATGCAATCACCTATGCTCATATAGATGTTTGATGCCTAGCTCGATCGTACTAAGAAAGCTCTAAACTTTTTTTTGTCTTGATGGTTTCTCACTAGGCAAAAACTCTTGGAGTGCTCATATAGAAGTTTGATGCCTAGCTCAATCTTACTAAGAAAGCTCTAAACTTTTTCTTTGATGTAACACAAGGGCATTTCATCAGATTGTTTCTTGTGTCATTTCTTGGAGTGTGTTGATTGCAAGAAATGCGAGAGCTCAGAGGAAGGATTTGTACTAGATCAGGAGGATAAATAGTAAGCTCCTCAACAATGTGCTACTTAAAAAAGACATAGATTTACAAAGCTCACAAAAGCACAAGTTTTATCTCGAGGAGCTTCTTGCCCTGAATGTCATGGCTGACATGCCCAACACGATTGTGGCAAAGATGCACATTGGATGCAAAGGGAAGGCATGTCTCCATATGCAAAATGACATGCTTGGTGGCACTTTGGTTTATTTTCTCTGGACTTTTATCACTTGGAATGTATTGACTGCAGGATATGTCCAACATGGCTAGGACAAGGAAGCTCTGGGTGGCTTTAACCAGATGTGAAGGGAAGGCCTTTCTCCTTCCTCAATCTCCTATGCTTACACCATGAAGACTTATGCCCTAATGCAAGACACTTACATGTGGGAGAATTCACAACAAGATTGTTGGCTGCACAAAAAGATGTGATTGGTGATACTATGGTTGATAGCATAGACAGACAGAGCGTCAAAAGCAATGAGCTATCAGAACCAATCCAACAGGACAAACAGTGCTTCACCAATTTTTGGGGAACACATTTTTGAAGTTTGTATGCCAAATCTGGTACACGCATGAAAGACTGAGAAGATCTTTTTATGGACTGTTATCTCTTGGAATGTGTTGATTGCAGGATATCCTCAACATGGCTGTGGCAGACTCTTTATCTTTCTTGCTATTTTTAATAGAGGCAAAGACATGCAGACTTTTTGTGAGACAGATGGTGTGATCCATGGAAGCAACAAAGACAAGGAGACTCTTTAGAAAGGAAGCTTTAGATGACATCATCGTGTTGGTTAGGAAAATCGACAAATGAATGTAGAAACAGAAGGTATGTAAATACTTTGTATTCTTTACTCATCATTGAGAACACAGTGAAATGAACACACTGGAAATTTCACGCTGCCGTGGAAATGGCACGTTCCCTCGTATTATTAAAATTGGGGAGGACTGTGCAAACTCCCCCATGCAAGGAGACTTGCATGTTTTCTTTTTCTTCCAAACATAAAAAGTGGACAACATCTAAAAATGAACATATTTTAAACGATCCGTATCACTTTATATAAATTCTAACCCTTCTTACGGTTCTTTTGCGAGGTGCACGACTCAAAATTGTTGCATCACAATTGTAATGCACTTGAGACGGTACCAATTAAGAAACAAAAATCTTGCTTTGACGAAAGGTAACAAGCTCTCTCTCTCTCTCTCTCTCTCTCTCTCTCTCTCTCTCTATTTTCTTCTCCAAGAATATATACACTTGTTGAATCTTTGAATGACGCAACCATGCTTACACAAATAACAAGAATGCACAAAATAAAGCGAGATTGAATCAAAGAATTAATACAATTTAATAGCTAAGGACATATTTAGACGTATCAAAATTGAGAAATCAAGATCGTGGCATTGTAAACACAAGAAAACAACAACATAGAAGAGAAAAACTTGAGAGAGAGAGAGAGAGTTTGTGCTTTGTTTTCCAAAAATCCTATTACCTTAAGCTGACAACCCTCACTTCGATTCAATACAAATGCGGCTAATGAAGCACTCTAGTTATATTCCTTGGAAGTTCCCAGTTCATGATGTGCATGTGCCAGTGATGGACGAGCTTATAAAAAAGGATAAGCCCCTTGTTGAAGTGAGCCAGCATACCAAAGAGGAACCAGGTGTTAGGTTTCTAGAGTAGATTAAAAAGGTAGAGCCTGTTCTTGTGGAAAGCTTGCATGAGAAGGTAGTAGATAGCAATTAAATTGCAGAAACCGAGGATTCGACAGGAGATGAGGAAAGTGTGAAAATCCTGGACGATGGTCAAACTTTTGTGGAGCAGCAACAAGCGGTTGAAGATGCTAATACCGAGTCAGTGTATGATGGTGATGAAGATGGAGAGTCTAGTTCCAGTTTCTGGGAGGTAAGTGATGAAGATGGACCAGATGAGCCCACATCCTTTGACGAGGAGACTGAGTCCGATAGGTCGGTGCTGGTAAAAGTAAAGCTGCTTGATTATGTATCTAATAATGTGGTTGTAGCAAATGTGGAAGGAGAACACATTGATGTGCCCAGGCAAGTGAAAGAGGATATATATGCTATCAAAGGTGACATGTAGTGCTCTATTGACGGCCATGTTGATGAAAGTAGCAGTGGAAGTGGCTGTGGCGGTGCAATTGGTTCAAAGCTTTGCAAAGAAGGATAAGTTTGAGTCTATGGATAGCCAAGCTGGCCTACCAAATCTGCAAGAGGGTGATGATGAGGTAGAAACCGAGGGGATTGGGCATATTTTTGAAGATCATGAGGTGATGGATGTTGACCAAGGCGGAGAAGAGGTTGAGGTGCCCATGAATTGCCATGATGATGTTTTAGATGCAGGTCTTTTGGATCATGTATGTAGTGAAAGTGAAGCTGATTGGGGTTTTGATGATGTCAAGGATGCCAAGGATGAAGAGATGCAAGTGCTTGTGGATAAGGCTTTGACCAGGGTGCAAGTTATGCGAGAGTTAATCCCTCTATAGGTGTAGAGTCCAGTGAAGCAAGAATGTCATACAACAAATGAAGGGGATTTCCCAGTTGGGTCCAAGCTTTCAAAAGAGGTATGTAGTACTTGGTTGAGGTATATGCTTGTGAGTGCAACAGTGAGGTATATCATCTGCTAGATACGAAGTTCCATGGAGATGAACTCTGGTTTACACGGTGGGGAGGGAGGGTCAGAATTACTGGTTGAAGCAAGTGGTGTGATTGAAGTGCTAGGTGCATTGGCTCGTACAAGTGGTATGCTTGCCAAGCTAGGTATGTTGATGAGGCAGGCAAAGTGAGAAGGAGTGCTAAGGTGCTTTAGGCATACTTTGTGCATGGCTGGTTGCGGACATGGGTGAAGTGTTATTGGAGGGTGCTACAGATGGGTGTAAAAAGTCAGTGCCAGGTTTTTGACCCAGGCGGAAGCTATGTGATGCAAGGGGTGGGGCAACCCACTTGAGGTTTGGCAGTATTTGGTAGGAGTAGGGCCTTGTACATATGGGGTTGTTTTGGTTTGCTAGTAGTGTTTGCCAGTTTTTGCAGCACGTAGAAGAATAAAGATGCTTTTTTGTTGAACATGAATGTTCAACAAGGGGGTGCGGCAATGATGGTGCAGCCAAAGTGTGTCGACCCTAGAAGAGGGCACAGGCAGTGATGTTTCTGCTTATAGATACATGGAAAATGGCTAGAGAAACTTGTGCATGCAAGTGGCAGCAGAGATGTATGTTTTATTGGTTTTTTAGGCCAAAAAGGCTCAAGGTAGGGCTTGACAGGGGGCCAATTTTTTTTGGATGTTTTTGGAGGAGCTCCTAGGGAGTCGAGGCGGCAGGATAGGAAGAAGAAGAGTGAAGGTGCCATTCTTTTTTGCTCAAGGTGGAGCCCGAGGCCTAGAGGACGCCGACTCGGAGGTGTATTCCCGAGTCCGCAAAGCAGGAAGGCAGGTTTCCCTTTGGAGCAGAGATGCCATCGTAGTCATGTTTTGGTTTCCGTGCTCTCATCGAGGAGAGGTGCACAAAGGGTGAAGCAGTGGTTGCAGTTTCTTTATTTGTTGCTTGGGGTCTCCATGCCGAGAAGGTTGTAGCAATTTTTCCTGGTTGTATAGACGAGGTTTTTTTGTCATAGTTGAAGCAGAACATATCAATTTATGGTGTCGTTTCATACCTTTTCCCTCCCTTCTTCTCTGTGCTCTGTTTCGTCAATCTGGTGTGAGTGGTGGAGATGTGTGTACCTCCCCGGGCCTTTGTGTGTGTGTGAGAGAGAAAGAGAGAGTGGTGTCTGCTGCGGCACGGTCGTAAACGGGCCGGATCGGTGTGGGTTGCTGTCGATTGTGCAAGTTTTGATGGTGAACTCTAGTGGATCGAGGTGCAGTGATTATCTTGGGCTATAGAGAGGCAAACTGTTTGGGTTCTGGGTGTGTTTCCCTTTTTCCCCCATCCAACGTGTGCTTATGCGTGTAGTGTATGTATGTGTGTGTACATGTATGTGTTTGTGAGTGTGTGTGTGTGTGTATGGAAAGAGAGAGAGAGCTAAATTTCTTGCTGTTGACAGAGAACGAGAGAGAGAGAGAGAGAGAGAGAGAGAGAGAGAGAGAGAGAGAGAGAGAGAGAGAGAGAGAGAGAGAGAGAGAGAGAGAGAGAGAGAGAGAGAGAGAGAGAGGGTGGTGGCCTAGGGTGCAAGCGCAAGGAGGGGAAGGTGGCCCTGCTTGTTGCTGTGAAAGAAACAACATTTTTTTTGTTTATCTTATAAAGCTCCCCCTTTGGGGCTAGTACCCATGGCCGTTGTTGAGGTTGATACCTTCTGGGCCTTCTTGCTTGGGAGGGTCTTGACCTCACTTCATATGCCCTAACCTGTAGTTTTGGCACCCATATCTGTCTGTTACCTCCATAGTACTCATGTTCCTTTAAGCTCCAGTGTGATGCTATCCATCCCATGTGTTTGTCTTTCTGTGTTGATTTCCCGTCTTTAATCCAAACTGGATCATTGACTTTGACTAAACTGCTCGAAACAAACACTTGCTTGACTATCTTTTGATTTCTTGAGTATTTTTCCTGAAATATCTTTGCTTTTTTGGGTGTCTCCTTAGAGGTTTCAGTTGGGTCAGCAATTGACTTGAAGTTTTGAAAGCCTATCTTGCTTGAAGAAGCTAATCCATGAGGGTTCTTTGATGTAGAGGCATACGCTGTCACACCTTCTTTGCTAATCGGTGGAAGGTCCACTTTAGCTTTACCTTTGTCTGCAAGATTTGTCTTTGATTCGTGTGGCTTTTGCAACTTTGATTCCAACATTAACGATACCTATAAATGTTGCTTGCTTCCTCTTGGAAAAGAGAGTATTAACATTTTATCTTCTTTGTAGGCCTTGTGTTGGTCTAACCATTGATGTCCAAGTATGACATCTGCAAGCATTTCCTTCGAAGGCTTCACCTGAAACCTTACCTGCTCTTCATGATTTTGGATGCTAAGGATAGCAACCATTTCTTGTTGAATTGTATGCAAACTTAGCATTGTTTTGCTATCATGTTTGCATGGAGTAATCTCTAGAGTGCTCGAAATGGTGTTTGCAACCATATTGTATTTTTCTTCTTTATTTAGTAGAGCATTGCATCTGACACTTGCTCCTTTTGTACTGCTGAGAGCTACAACTATTCTCACTGTTGGTTCTATTGAAGATTTCTTCCCTACTTTTGCCATGGTCTCATCTTGATCTAAGTGTGTCTCCATGGAGGGTGGTTTGAGGCTTTGTTTTCTAATCTGACTTACATCAGCTAATTTAGTTGGTAATGAGTGATTCATATTTGGACTTCCTATTGCTTCTTGGTTGTCTGCAACCTCGTTCTTCTTAACTTCTAGCTTTGATGACATTCTCTGTTCAATAGCTTCGGTGGTTGCTCTTTGCTCTGTTCGATATGCACTTGATATTTCCTGATTTTATTTAAGCCCTTTTGAAGTTCTGATTGATGGAGATGAATCATCTTCAATAAGATCTGCTTTGATATAAGTCTCCATTCAACTGTGATTGAGGACCTTGTGATGTCGTCCATGGGTGACCAGTCTTGGTCTTCATTCTTTGTTGTCTTTGATGACTGCATCCTGTTTTCATTCTGTATCTCTAGCATCTTCTGGGCCATTGGCATTCCCATTATGAAATCATCTGTCATATCCTTTGCAATGATCACATGGAATTGAGCTGTGATGATTTGTGAACTTACTTCAATGGTGGTGGAGATGATTCCCCAGCATTTTGCTCGTTTGTCTCTAGATATGCTCACAAATTTAGGAGCATCTTCCAGTTGTGGTTGGCCATAATTTTTCCAAGTGAGAAAGGACATGAGGTTCTTGTCTAGCTGAAAATGTAGCGTTACTTTGCTTGACAACGTTTCTTCGTTCTCACTGTCTGGTGATGTTGCACTTAATCTTCTCAGGATTTCTTTCTGTATTGAGTGCTTTTGTGGTGGCGGTGTTCGTGGGTTGAACTTTTTCTACATTGGCTTTGTCTTGATCACCTGCTTCCGTTGATGTTGGCTCGTTTTGTTGTAATACCGCACCTTTTTCTTGCAATTGTTGAGCATTGTGTGCCTGCATTTGAGTAACTTTTGATCTTAGAAGATCCACTGTACTTTCTGGCAAAATCTGTCTCTTCGAAGGAGATTTTGGTGGTGACCTTTGTGTATCTTTCTGGACTTTAGCTTTGGTTGATATTGATTTTTCTGTCACTTGTTCTGGAAACTTGAAGGTTTGCATCATCTTTAGATAGTCTTTGACTTCAGTTGTACCATCCACATGGGTTTGTACAAGGTCAGGATCTTGCTGATATTCGTTCCCATGTGCATCTTGATATGCATATGCGAGCTTGGTCTCATGCAACTATTTGAACACTATGGGATTTCTCGGCTTTTGACTTTGACTTGTGGAGATCAACTGAAACTTTTGTCCCCGATGATTTCTACAGATTTTGATGGTTTCTGGGTCAATGGAAAACTTCCAACAACCATATGATCTTCCAATGGTTTTTGCTTTGAAGGGGTCGCAGGTCGGTGCATTGGAGATTGGCAGATAGTGCGTGTGTGTGTGTGATTCTGTGTGGTTAGGGGTGCAGGTTAATCCTTGGGCTATAGAAACGCAAGTTTGGAGTGTGTTGTGCTTGTTCCCCCTTCCCCCTTTTCATCAATGTTGGGTGAGACCATCCCTAAGGGCCTCTTGCAGTGACATTGGGGGAAACCCCCTAGAAGGGGGTAAGGGTCTTTCAAAATTGGTTACTGTGGTGTTACCCGAAGGAGAAAGGGTAATCGCTTTCCAAGGTAGGTGTGAAGATGGCTATGATGCCGTACAATCCTTGCATGAAGGGCTGGCATTCACTCTTGAAGTTTAATGACAAAACTGTTTTCCATCCGCTCAGGCCTCAATGGACGATATAGTGTTTGAGACCACCCCAAGCTAGGCTATTGTAGCATGCTCCCCCATAGCTAGTGCCTGAGAGATAGTGTTTGGGAAAATCTTGTCTCCACTTACCATGATGTCGTTTTAAGATTTCAAAATGTTACTCTAGAGAGAAAAAAATTACCTAGATTTCAAAAAAGTCATAAGAAGGAATTTTGTATGGTTGAGAAAAGGAAAATTTAGAGCATTTCTATACCCTAATATACATCCATATGTAGCTGATTACACTGCATACGCAAGGGTTCAACTCTCTCTCTCTCTCTCTCTCTCTCTCTCTATCTCTCTTCCCTTTCTTCCTTTTGAAGTTCTCAACTTAGGCATTGCTTGCACCATGGTAGGTTTTGCAATTGCATCAACTTGCATTTGTTGTTGTACAAGTTCTAGCTATCCATCACCTTCCCTCGTTGGCATGCTACTCAAAGATGGTTACTTGTTGTAGTTTGTGCATGGAATCAACAACTTGATACAACCAATTACCAGGGCCCAAAGTTAATGTATGGGTTGGTTGAAGCACCCCTAGTGGCTAGCAAAGTTTCTTCTCCAAGTGGGTAAATGGACTTTCACAGGATATGAGAACCATTTTCAAGATATGGGGCACCTCAATCATACATCCGAAGGAAGGCATCATTTAGGATCTTCAAGCAAGGTGGGTAGAGATCAACTTTGCAATCAAGACATGATAAGGTGCAAGCCAATTTTCCTTTGCCCATGGTAGCACATGAGGTCTCATCCAACAAAGTGAGAGGAATCATCATGCAACACATATGATGATGGCCGTCATGATTGGTAAAATATTTCTCAAACAAAGCTTGGTAAGTTTCATATTGGGGCTACTCTTCTAAAGACAAAAGGCATTGATGATGTAGTTTTTGAGGCCACCCTAAGCTAGGCTAGTGTTTGGGAAAAGTGTGTCTTAGCTTACCATGGTGCTGCTTTAATATTTCAAAATGCCATTTTAGAGTAAGAAAAAATTTACCTAGTATGTTTGAGTCAACATGTGCTTGAGGAGCTTCCTTCTCGAGATGTAGTCTTTTGGAATTCACTTATTGCACAGCAGGATGAAAATTTAGATCATATCAGCACCCCAATATACATTCATTGTAGATGATTATACTATAGACACAATGGTTCAACTCTCTCTCTCTCTCTCTCTCTCTCTCTCTCTCTCTCTCTCTCTCTCTCTCTCTCTCTCCCCCCCCCCCCCCCCCCCCCCCCCCTCAAACTCCCTGTGTTTCTTCCTTTCGAAGTTCTCAGCTTAGGCCTCAGGGGGTCACTACAATTGAAAATGTGTCTATCATGTGGGTTCAATAGTAGGGATTATTTTATTCTAGATTTTTTTATCATTTTCACATAAAAATTCGTGTTGAGAAAATGATCTTGGGAAAAATTTATAGATTGAATTAGAAAAGGGTCCCTTTTATTGGTGAAAACTTTACATGTAAGGGGTTTTATAGATAGTCCTTGAAGGCACCTGATATATAGTGATCCCTTGAGTATTAGGTGTTGCCTACTGTGAGTGCGTAAATGTGATGCGTGTGCAAAGAGAGCCCGAGAGAGAGAGAGAGAGAGAGAGAGAGAGAGAGAGAGAGAGAGAGAGAGAGAGAGAGAGAGAGAGAGAGAGAGAGAGAGAGAGATAGAGAGAGAGAACACCATGTGGGGTGGAGCAAAGTTGCAAGAAGAAACACTGACTCCTTATTTTTCTGTGTATAAAGAATAAATGAGTAAATTAGTAGAGTTGGTGGGCGGCCGAACACTGGGGCGTCCCCAACCCTGGACAAAGGCACAACACCTTTACCCCAAGATTACAGAAAGTCACAGGTTTCATAGGTTTTTGGCATATCTTTGTAGGGAGTTTTCTTATGGGATGCTTTTTGAGCATGTTTTCTCACTAATTGCATATATAGTTATGTGCTTTATGCTTGGTTGAGTTGTTTGTCCAAGATTGTATGCCTGCAGAGATAACATATTGTGGAGCAGTTTTATGGATATGCGAGCATTGGTTTTGATGCGATTGATCATGGTTTTCTTGATTGTGTAGTGGTCAAGTTATATCCCATTTTGTTGCTAGTTTGGCATGGTTTATGGTTGAGTTTGATATCTCACCATAGTTTGGTTTCTTGGCACCCACATAGCAGACATGTGTGACAATTCAGAGTCTACAATTATAACTCGTGAGAGATGAAGGTCTCGTTATTGCTGATATATGCGATGCTGGCATTGAGGTTGCACAAGGCACATTAGGCACCGTTGTTTCTCCGTTGTGTAGATAAGGTTTTGACACATGCTAGAGTGATGGCCTCATATTGCGAGTGACGGTAATGTCACGTTTTCCTTTAGCATTCCTCATTCTTACATGTCTTTGAGAGGTGACACTTCTCCACATTGGTTTCTAGATGAGGATGCAATTTTCCATGTCACACCACATCGTGACTAGTTTAGTACCTTCTCTAGTGGGAGCTTTGGTTGTGCGCACTTGGCCGATTGTTTGACATTTGACAGTGTAGGTGCAGGAGATGTTTGCTTGTCATTGCCTAGTGGTGCATCCTATACGCTACGACATGTGCACTATATTCCTCAGCTGAGACAAAGCTTGATCTCAATGAGATAGTTAGTAGATTGTGGGTGTCAAACACTGCTTAGAGAGCAATTTTTCCAGATGCATTATGGATCATTAGTGATTTCCAAGGGAGCATGTAGTGGCTTATTATATCCTATGCATGTATTTGAGGTACGAGATGATACAGTCTCAATTTTTTTGCTGGCATGCATTGAGCAAGAGAACATGTCTCCTTGGCGGGTGAGCTCCACCATGCTCAAAAGATAGAGCATTTAGCTGTGTAGGACATGCCAATAGACTTTGTAGAGATAGAGGTAGAGTGGTAGTGCTCTAGTGAGACACAACAAGTGTTGTCAAAGTCTGAGTTGGCAGAGATAGAGCAGGTCTTCTCCCTAGAGACACATGCAGAGATGACATACATGGTGTTCTTTGATATTCTTATGCTAGAGGCTGATGAATTGGTGCTAGGATGCACAATTCCGTCTATGGGTGAGAGGGACATAGCCATCCCTATGTCAGTAATGACACATCCATATACACTGAGTAGTCCTGATGATGCAGTACATCTAGATAGCATTGGGGGGGGGGGGGGGGGGGGGGGACCTAGCAGTTGTTGTGGAAGCATTTGTAGTAGGAAATTCCAGTCGTACGATGAATTGCAGACCATACAAAGTTGGCTGTGAGATTTACATGCACGCTCTACCGTGGGTATGCACACTCGTCTATCCCTAGAGTCGATACAATTGTATGTAGATCGATCGAGAGAGCCAGTGGGTATAGGTTGAGAGAGTCTCTCACCAGTTTCTTTGTACATACTAGTAGTTTAGCTAGTAGCACTCAATGATTAGTGCATCACCTTTAAGTGGGAGTTTGTTGGGATAAAGACGTTGCACCTTTGCTTGGGGCCGGATGTCTGGTGTCTGGCCACCTACTGTATATCCTTATTTTTGATATACATAGAGAATAAGGAGCTCCTCACCCATTCCTTGAGGTTGCTCCACCCACACCATGGTCTTGCCTCTCCCCTTTCTCGCACGCATTGTAGCTCACTGCACCGTGCACTCAAGCTTCCGCACTCGAGTGCACTCACAAGTTGTATCAGAGCTTGATGGTTCTGCACTTGGCTGCATGTGTACAAGTTTCAGTTTGAGCTAAGTCTCAACTATCTACAGTCTATAGAAAAACAGAATTGATGAACTACTACAGAACGAGCTTTTGAGGCTAACAAGTCGAACATGAGATGCCCAAACGTTGACAAAACCTGTGATTGACTATAATCTATAGCTACTTAAGCATTTGCAATCCTCACTCGTATGAGAGTGGGTACAAGAATGCTAAACTGTGTCCAGGCTGACAAAACCTATCAAAGTGGGGAGTCAGACTTGACCACTTAACCATCAGAGAGTAAACTAGCAAATACGCACAAAACATGGTGAGAATCTAGGAAAAACCTAACAGAGTTTTTTAAAAATTGAGTTAAAACTTAAAAAATCTCACCAAAGCCACATGAAAAATAGACACTTCGTATCTCAGTAAGCAGATCCACGAATGGTATACATCAACTAACAAAACCCTAGGAAAACAACTCACTCCTGAACGAGTAGCTCTATAGACAACTTCACTTGTTTGAAACACATGTATACTTGTGAACCTATCACTTGTGAGCTATAATAAGATCAATCCTTATCAGCATATGCATACATAGAAAATCTGCACAAAACCATGCTAAAACCACTCTCTAGAATGCCCCACACAGTCACAATGCATACAAAAACCACATTTGGATGTGTAACAATTCGAAAGTCACATCGTAAAGAATAACTTGCACATGCAAATGCAAGGTAAATTCTCTCTCAAATAGCACCACAGTGCGGCATACATAGCTAGAGATGCAAACCGGATCACTCTCTACAATGTAGGAATTTCGAACTGCCAAGCTTCTACATGTTGAGATTGCTGACTGCTGCAGAAAAAATTAGCACTCAAAATTTCAAAATTTTGATACAACCAATGTATCTAAAACGTGCCATAACCCTATGATAGACTACTAGATCATATCTATTCAACTATGTATGGCAGAGATATGCAAAAATGTTGTTTCTGGAGCCAAAAACAATAAAAACAAGCTGCAACTTTTCTTGTTCCTGCTTTTTCTTTGCAAAATTCAGCAATGGCTTGCTACACAAAATCTATACAAGCCGAATACACATGCCTAAGCTTAGATTTGCAACTACAATCTACGTGCACACAATGCTGACGTAGAAGCTTCCGTGTACACGAGCAAAATCGCTCGCAAACATGTGATGCGCACATGTTGCCAAGCTGCTCCCTTCTCCCTTCTCTTGAATCTGCTGGCGTCAATA
Source organism: Adiantum capillus-veneris (assembly GCF_014529385.1). NCBI lineage: Eukaryota > Viridiplantae > Streptophyta > Polypodiopsida > Polypodiales > Pteridaceae > Adiantum > Adiantum capillus-veneris. Next base: position 101,723,203 of record NC_140958.1, read on the forward strand.
CACTTGTTATTGTGGAGCCGTCGAATTGACCGTCTCACCGTACCCGTGCAAAATGGAAGCTCTGATACCACTTGTGAGTGCACAAATGTGGTGCATGTGCGAAAAGGAAAAAGGTGTGTGAGAGAGAGAGAACACATTGTGTGGGGTGGAGCAGAGTGGCAAGAAGCAACACTCACTCCTTATTCTTCTATGTATAAATAATACGTGAGTAAGTTAGTAGAGTTAGTGGGTGGTCTGACACCGAATGTCTGACCCCTCGCAAAGGCACAACACATTTCCCCAACACCTACACTATGGAAGGGTTCACAATTGCATCAACTTGCTTCAATTGTTGTACAATTGCTAGCTATCCATCACCTTCCCTTGTTGGCAAGTTAGTCGAAGATGGTTAGTAAAGACCATATTAGGTATTTTGGTAAAAATCTCACATTATGGGAATCTCCAAATCGACCGAATTCATGTAATTTGGGAATTTTCCACTTAAAGTGGGAAAAATTGAGGTGTGTGGCTAGTAAATAAAGTGAAAATCTCATAGGATTGTGGTGTTGATAAACACCAAAAGTCAAGAGGATGTACAACACATGGATTTGAATAATAACTATAAATTACAAAAACAAAGGAAGATACAAAAAAGATTTTGTTTACAAATTGACTAGTATAGTCACAATAGAAGCTCCACATAATTCTACTCCACATTTGATACCATATCTGAACTTTGATCCAAGTGTGGCTGATGTGCACGAGTGAGGCCTTCTTTGGCTTTTAGAGCATGTCTTTCTGGAATCTTTATTCTAGAAAATGGTCCTTCTTTGTTGGGTCTCCAGGACCAAACAATTGCATCTATAGTTTCCCACACTTGTGGGTCCTTATAGTTGACAGCCCAATAACCCTTCCAACAATTACTGTAAGCTTGAGTCTCTGTCATCCCACTTTTTCTCGCGCAAGGTGCCCAATATTGAATCAAGAGTTTTTTGTAGTTTGGTGATGTAGGCTCATTATCAATGTCAGATAAAGCCATTGCAAGCCACACTGGATAGATTTCTGTGTCACTCGGAACAAGCATAAGAAAGTCACCTTGGTGCACATCAGACATAGGGTCAAACTCTTCCCTTGGCCTATCTCGTTGAGGCCCACAAAAATGATCGTTCAACTCTTCAAGGGCCTAGGAATCTTTCTGCTCCTTGTTGAAAATTCATTGTAGTGCTTTGTAGGTGAGAATATTCTTGAGTTTTTGGCCAAAACATTTCATACAAGACTCCCTCTGATATGATTGCTTTTCCAATCTCTTCAATTACCTTACTCCAATAATCTATCACGGGTCTATAATATCGCGGAATACTTGAACCATTCCCTAAATTTTTCCAAAATTTTATATAGTTCTTTAGCCCCAAAATGACTTCTTCGTGGGCCTTGACATACTCCGCCATTTGTACTAGAGGTGGATCTCCATGTGGTAACATTGGCTTGCCTTCTGTGTCTGTTTTCCAAAGGCGAATACTTCCACTCCAACTTGATACACCTACATGTGCCTTATATTGCATCATTGGTGTCTCATCCTGCATAAAGAACCTGAACTGAAGCGGTTTGGAATGTCCAACAAGTATGTCTTGTCCATCACAAAGATAGCCATCACAATATTGCTTGAAATCGGGGATCTTTGTGAGAAAAAATGGAGCTGGAGATGAAGATGAGCTGTTTCGTAATGTATCCATCAAATGTGGCAAAGTATAGGTTTGTGTAACTCTCAACTTCTCTGAAAACCTACTAAACATGGCGTCTATGTCCTCATGTGTATGCCCAACCATTAAAAATCCCAGCTGGATGGTTTTGAAAACACCCCTTGCAACAAGCATTGACAAATAGGCAAATAAGTATCGATTTTTGTTTTCCCCTGCACAATTATCCAATTGTAGCAACAAGTTCTCTGGCAATCTGCGAAATGTTGACCCCAATTCCTCTTCTGCAATTTCTGACGACTGCACAATGGGCTCTTTTCCATCACTCAAGTTATGGTAGTCCAAAGCATCCCTTGAGTTCAAAGCATGTAGTAGTGAAATATTGCTCCTTGGAAGTCTATTTGTTACTAGATCACCAAGAGGATGCTTATCTATCCTCTCGAGGTTATGTAAACAATTAGCAATTGAGCCAATTGTAAGATTTGGATCAGCTGGCCACAAACCATTCGAGACAAAGTGTCCGTAATGACCTTCTCCATGTCCATGAGTGATCCTGCCAATCAATGCCACCTGCAGATTATATCCTGAATCCACACCCTTGGGAACAATGCGTAATCTAGGAATGGCAGTCTTCTTTTGATCCATCTTATCATGGATTATGCATACATATTTTTGTGGTTGAGTTTCTGAATACGTGCGCCATGCATAATATAGGCTTCTGCAACTCTTTTGTTGTGCCATGTGAACTTCTCTCTCCCTCAAGAGAAGAGCTCTCTCTTCAAGAGAAGGTTTAGCTTCTAACTTTGCCTTGATTGAGCTACAAATATTGCACTTAGAGAACTCACTCGTCTTTGTTAAAGTGACATGTGGGTACTCTTTGTTCCAAATTCTACCAAAAGAAGATTGGGATAGCTTCTTCTCATAGCCCATTTGGTCAAGTGTCGTGTTGATTTCACATAAAATATCCACTTGTTTGTATGTTGATGGAATCACCAATTGAGTCTCTCTTGAGCCATCTAGCAGTGTTCTACTTCTATGTGGCATCTTCTCAGAGTTGTTTTCCACAAACTCATTTAGTAGTGCTCTTGCTAAACTAGTATGTTGAAGTCCCCTTCTCAATGTACATGTGTTCCCATGTACATATTGGCGCACACCATTTTCAAAGTTCTCTTTGTATCAATAAAATGATGTCTTTGGTATTCCATGTAGCTCATACCATGCTCTACAACAAACAATAGAGCCATTTAGCCTGAATTGGTATCGTGACTTCTCATCTTTCTGATAACATATAGAAATAACATCATAAACATAATTAGTGCGTGATTTTTGAGACTCTCCCCAAAATTGTTGTCGTAACCTTGTCACCATATCACGATCTGCAAATTGGCAGCATTTTTGTGCACAACAATCAATGCATCATACCCTTTGAATTGATTTGTTTGAAAGGTAAAAAGTCGAAGCTGGTGCTGCTTTTGATTTTTGAGTCCTGTTCATGAAAGTGTATCGTCTCTTCCTTGACAACTGGACAACATTACTCCCATCAAGTTTTTTTCCAACATTGCCATCGTTGGATACATCCTCATATGTAGCATTCATGCCATCAACAGGAACAAAGCGTTGTAATGGGATCCCATTCAACATTGTTGTCTGCTTGATGGGCCACTTTAGCAAAGTGATGCTACCCACTTCAACCACATCATCAATGCTTGCATTTTCTCTTTCAATACCCACACCCACACAATCAGGACCAAGTTCCTGAAAGTTGACATAATCATGTGGAAATACATATAAGATGGTCCCTTCATTCATGGTTTGCATCATTGTGTCATCTTTTAAAAGGACCCTCTGATTTCTCCAAGACTCTCGAATCATTGCTTCAAATTCTGGGCTTGTCATAGGTATTGCATCTGTAACTAGAGGATCAGAATGATCATGTTCTTCATCACCATTGTAGCTTTCGTGTGGATCAATTAAGTTCCCATTTAATACAAAAGATTGCAAAAGAAGCTTTGACCATCGAACAGCACTCCATAATGAGCCTTGGAGAGATGAAGTATCCATTGTAGGAAAAGGTAGGACCACATCCTTCAAGCATTCCTCCACTAGTATGGAGACATTTCCCAGCCCTATCTTTGTACCACCACAAGTGGAATCTGGATCTATTCTACACACACAACCAATACCAACGATTTCATTGTCAAGTATCATATGTACTTTCTCCCCAGATTCGAAGTCCATCCTGTAAGTAAAAAGATTACATTGTTAAATCCATAGTTATAGAAAAATACTCTTCAAACAAAAAATCATGCTACAACATGAAAAAGGTTTGCATAGGTTGGACAAGTGGTGAACCTTGAGACCAAATCCTCCTTGCTATATTAATGGAAGCAAGGTTGGACAAGTGGTGGACCTTGAAACCAAAGCCTCTTTGCTATATGAGAGCATAGGTTGGACAAGTGGTGGACCTAGTTGTAATACCCACTGCCACCTATCAACTACTATAGGACTATGCTTTCCAATGTCCAAGTATCCCTTGAGTCTTTCAAGGTTGAACACGTGGTGGACCTTGAAACAAAAATCCCCTTTCTATATCAGAGCATAGCTTGGACAAGTGGTGGACCTAGTTATAATGCCCAATATCCAAGGTGAAATACCTTAGGACTTTGCTACCTTGCTTGCCAATGTTTACGTAGCCCCTCATTTCTTTAATGGAAGTAAGGTTGGACAAGTGGTGGACCTTGAAACCAAAGCCTCTTTGCTATATTAGAGCATAGGTTGGACCTAGTTTTAATACCCACTGCCACCTATCAACTACTATAGGACTATGCTTTCCAATGTCCAAGTATCCCTTGAGTCTTTCAAGGTTGATGATGCGGCGG